>NW_027185779.1:10295383-10393921 GCF_028583685.1 Petaurus breviceps papuanus | reverse complement strand
CGTCATCCTGTTCTTCCCCAGTGATTTGCTTATTGAATAAAGGTACATTTTTTTGTTCACATTTACCTGTTTATTAAAATTGCTGTCAATGTTCATTAAAATAAGCCCTCCCCTGAAAATAAGCCCTCTGGTGTTTTTCTGTCAAAAAAATTAATAAGACAGTGTCTTATTATCGGGGAAACACGGTATGATCCTATAAGCATTTCACTGATTTGGGGGGAAAAGAGAGTATCATTTGAATTTTTTAAAAAGTGACATTTAAAGATTATAGAATTAGAACTAGAAGAGAACTAAGAAATCATTTAATCCAATTCTCTCATTTTACAGATGAAAATTCAGCACAGAGAAGTTGTTACTTGCCCAAAGTCACATAGCAAGTGGCAAGAACTGAGGATTTCTGGTTCTAAAAATCCATAAAACAAAAGGATATACAATATGCTCACAGATAAAGTTTTCCTACAGCTCTAGATTTTAAAAAAATGTACAGTATTTTAAATTGGCCTTAAGTTTCCTGAGTTTGGTTACTTAAAGGGAACCAAACCTGAGTATCAAACATGTTTCTGGAACAAATGAAAACAAACATTACAAGCTGTTAAGACTTCATAAGTGAAAATTTGGTGAGATTACTTTATATTGAAAATTTATATTGTAAACATCCTATGATTTCTTTTAACCCATAAAATAGAAAGCTGGTACTTAATAAGGTTGTTTGATTGGTGGAATTCTTTTTAAAAGTTGAAAAATGAAAGTCATAGACTTGTAAAGCTGGAAGAGATCTTAGTGGCCATTCAGTCCACCCCTCTCATTTTAAAAGGAGACTGAAGTGGAGAGAAGTTCACCACTTACTTAGGTACACAAGGTTGGTGGCAAAGGCCAGACTAAACCTCACATTTCCTCACCCAGTCTTGTGCTCTTTTCACCAGACCACACTTGCCCCTATTTTTAGGCCAAAAATATTTGGGGACCTGGTAAGGCAAGAGTTTTAAATGTCAGTGTGAGATGTATTTCGAATGTGCTTTTTGGATACTCCGTGGGGTCAACGTTCGCCTAGGGAATCGAAACACGGATGTACTGAAGCCAGTCTAGGGGGTCTTAATTCATCCTGATTCTAGTGGAACAGCAGAAGGATGGCCCCGGTGGGTGTTTGTTGAATTACTTATTTAAGAACCACTGCTCACAGTGTATACTGGCGAAGGGAGCGTCTCTTTTGCTCACTCTGAAATCCACCCCTACCATCACCACCTGGGCAGGTCCCTAGAGAACCAGATCCTCAAAGGGAGATTCCAATGGGAGAAAGTCAGAGAGCTACCACAATGAGCTGTGGAGCAATGGGGCTTTCCTCACCTCCCGCTCAGTACCAGGGAAGCAGCTTCTTTCATTTCTCATCTTGTTTCCTACCCCTCCCTTATATAGATCCTCTCCTACCTACAGCGCCCCCTCCCCCCCCCCCCATTGCTCCTCTTTCTCCTCCTTCCCTCTTCTCACAGTCCTCAGCAGCCTCACTCGCCGAACCTAGACCATCTCCACCCCGCGGCCCCCAGCAGCGCGGCGTGATCCCAGCCGCAGCTGCGCGCGCCCAGCCGCCGCGGTGCGAGCCCAGACGTCGCGGCTCGCGCTTCCTCTCAACCCCGGGTACCAGGGCCGGGAGGTGAGGAGGGCGGAAGTTGCCTCCTGCCGAGCCCCTACGCTTGGCCTCCCGCCGACCAGAGACTTCTCGGCCCTCTACTCCGTCACGGCCTCCTCCTTTCGTCATTCCCCGCCCCCACCAGCCGGTCTCCTCTCCGCCAATCCCCTTCTCGTGCCGCCAGCTCCGCACCTGCGAGGAGGAGCCCAGGCGGCCCCGCCGTCTTGTCGGCGTCCTCCTCCCGCCCCCCCACGCCCCGAGATCATCCCCGCCCCCGCCGTCACCTCACCCGCCACCGCCTCGGTCTTGGCCCCACTGTCCCCGAGCGACGGCGGGAGCGGAAGCGCCTCCTGCCCCAGTGGAGACGGCGCCGCGGTGGTTCGAGAGTCAGCCGGCCGGCACGAGGCGGGCAACTGCCGCAGCGCCGAGGAGGAGCGCCGAGTGCGGGGCGGCGGGCAGCCGTGGCGACCGGGCCGGCGGAGGAGCGGCGGCGGCGGCGGCGTGTCCCCGCTCCAGAGCCGCCTGATGCCGGTGTGGTGCTGCCGGTGCTCCCTGGTCGGTCATTTCAGGTGAGCGTGGGGGCGAGGCAGGGAGGTGGGAGAAGCGGGAGAGGAGCCCGAGGAGGCGGAGAGCCGTGGTCCCCAGCGCGGGGCCGCGGGACGCCAGCTCTTCCTCATCCCGCACCGGTTCTGGAGCCCGGCTCCGCGTGGGGCCGGGGGTGGGCCGGGGACCAGCAAGGCCGCGGAGGGGGGTCGTCCTGCCCTTGGAGTTTGAGGATAAAGTTTTAAAGGCGAGGGGAGGGGTGCGGGGGCAGGGCCCTCCCCGCGCCCTCTTCAGACGGCTCTCGGAGCTTTGAATGATTGGAAAGCCAACTTTGCCGTCTGCGAAAGGGGCTCAGGTTTGGGACCGAACCTCTTTCTAAGCCGCCTGATTAAAAAGCGGTTAGTTAACTTGAAAAATCAAATTCAGCTCTGCCTTACGGGAGCCTCTTTAACCGTAGGAATTTATTTTTTGAAGGGAACTTTAGAGTTTATATATCTTATTCTAGAAGATCTTTATTTTCAAACTAGCCAATTCTAATAAATACAATCCTTTTCACATTTCTGCTTATCTCACAACTTGCAATTTACACCTCAAATCCTGTGAACAGTTACCTTTAGGAGGACTAAAGGACACCTTTCAAATTTGGTAGTCAAGTCAAAAAGAAAGGAAGGATTTTGCTGAAAGAAGCCTGACTTTACAAGTGCAATAATTTTAACTTTGTAAAGCCAGTTTCTCTTTAAACTAAGGACCTACCTTCTGGTGAATTTTGTAGAGCTCTATATTTTCCAGCAACAACAATAATAATAATCATAGCCTTTACTTGACTATGCTTTGTGATTTCTTTTTTCACACCCACAGCCTGTGAGGGAGATAGTGAAAATATTATTATTCCCATTGTCCAGACTTAGGTTTTTGGGTCATAGACCTTGGAGCCTCTCGCCCATCTCCACCATTTTACTCATGAGGAAACTGAGACCTAGGGAAGTTAAATGACTTGGCCATAGACACACAATAGAGGTGATTCTCAGGCAGAGTAGAGATTCAAACCCAGATCTTCTGACAGTAAACCCAGTGTTCTCTCCATTACACCACTGGCCTTGGTTTAAAGATGCTAACCACGTCCTTTAACTGTAGATTTCTGCTGTCCTACCACTGCCGTCCAGGTAGTGAGACATAAACACCATTTGTGTTACAAATAAAAATAGTGTTCTATTTTCAGAAATTAAACAAATCTATCTACAGATAACTTCAGGCAATTATGTGAAGGCATAGTATATTTGAGGGCATAGTCTGTGCCAGGGAGGCTAGAAAGCAAATTCTTAGGTTAAATCTAAGTCATATCAAAAACTTTGAAACTTCCTGAACACATCAGTACACCTTTCAGACAAAACTTGCTTTTTGCAGTCATTTCAACATCTCTGCATACCCCACAACTTGAAATTTGCATCCATTCAGGTTTGTTTTCCAGAATAAACATTCTTCTCTAAGCAAGTAGAAATATTTGAAAATTAGACTGTCAGAAAATAGCTTGGCCTCTTACTGCAGTCTTATTAGAAAAAGGAGAGAAAAAGAACAACATGGATTCTCCATCCCCCCCCCCCAAAAAAAAAATTATTTTTATTGCCTCTAGACTAATGGGGGAGGAAAGGGGAGAGAACATAAACAAAATACTTTTGTCCCTGTAGTTTGGAAAAAGGCATTTCTTTTTTGTTGTATCAGTTCTGTTTCAGAAACTTGGGTAAAAATTGTCTGGTGTTTTTTTTTTTTTAACAATTAAAGAGTTTTTAAAAAGTTTTGTTTGGATGTACATGGCACTTTGGAGGGGGATACTTATTTATATTTCATTTTTCAAAGGAGAAAAACCTCTTGTCCTGAAAATGGGGAGTTATGATTTTTCATTTTACTGAAATGGTCCTTTTTCCATGTAGTTATCTATATCTATATTTATATAGATATATTATATATTTATATAGATATATGTTTATAGATATAGATATATACATATATATTGAAACTCGAGGATTGCCTCACTAAAGATTATAATATAATGCAGGTAACAAAATATAACTTGATTGCTTTTTCAAAAGCCGGCACATCTGTATTAGCTGCCAAAGTTGACCTTTAACAAAGATGTGTCCTGTTTTCTCTTAATATTCTTAGGTTATGATACATGATTATAAACTTTGTGAATGCCCAAAATTGACTGAAGGAGAATTGATTTAATATTAATAAGTCAAATGTAGCCATTTAGCCTAAATAAAGTATCTTTAACTTGGATACAAAATGGAAAGTAGTCCTCTGTTTTTAAAAATTAATGTATTTCATGCCCTTTGGTTTTTTACATCACATTCATTTACAAATATATACCCCTCTTCTTCCACTCAGGGAGCCATTCTTTGTTACAAAGATTAAGAGAAAAGGGAGAAAAAGGCAGTACAGCAAAAATCAGCCAACATTGGGTCAGACTGGAATATACAGGATCCTACACCCAGTTTCCAACCCCTGCAGTGAAAGAATTGAAAGCATTTTTTGATATCTTCTCCAGTTTCAGGCTTGGTCATGATAGGTCATTATAACCAGCTTTAGGTTTCATCTTACTGTTCTTTCTTTTTATTTACATTGTTGTCATTGTGTATATTGTTTTCCTGCTTCAGGGGAGTTTTTTGTTTTCTGTCTGTATCTAGTGTACTGTTTATACCTGGTAAAGTAATAGGATATTTGGGAACATTTGTATGTTGAAAAATTAACTGTTTGTTGATTTATAAATATTAATCAAGACTACTTAAGCAGCACTGTTTTATTCCTGGTTTATTTCATTATTTTCTTGTCACAAAAGTCTGATTTTTAGATATCTGTATATTTAGCAAGCATCTCATTTATTGAATAGTATCCCAGTGTTTTATAATATATGACCACAAAACTGATTAACAGTCAATAATAACAAATACTAGCTTCTACTTAAAATTCAGAACAGATGTCTTCCATGATGTTCTAATATAACCAGGTATAATTTGTTGTGAGGTAAGGCAAAATTTTGAATTAAAAATGGAAAACTAAAAAACTTTGAGCTGCTCTCAATACTTCAATATATTCAACTTTGAATGAAAGGAAATTATTTTGAACAATTTTTATTTACACTGACAGCATTGAGGAGAAACATTTTTGCAGGTAACCAGGGTACGCTTGGAAGTTTTTAGATTGCTGGCATGATCAAGTAAATTATAACTTTAGGCTTAAAAACACAAGTTGTGTTCTTAGCCTTTATATTTACAGATGCAGAATTCTCATGAAAAAGTTAATAATACTGTCATGTTAGAACTTCACTCTTGTATCCTGTTAGAAATTCAAATCTAAGAGTAGCTTCAACTAGAAAACAGCCTTATGAACTCTTTATCATTTACCATTTTGAGAGATGTGGTATATTTGAATCTTGGTGATGTTTGGGTTCTGCTATGCATTTACAAGATGAAAATCTTAACTATTTCATGACCAACACCTTTAGCTTTTCCCAGTGTTATTAAGAGTGTTCCAAGAGTTTTGATTATTGTTGGTCTCTAACCAGAATTAATTATTCCTTGAAAGATGTCAGATATTCATTTATATTCACTCTATTTTCCTATTAATACATTTTTGGCTTTTTGAAACTATGCAACATATCCATAAATTTATCCAGAAATTTATTAAATACCTCAAATTTTGTAACTTAACCTCTCTCAATATTGATAATTATATGTAAACAGGAAAAAAATAATTTTCTGAGTGTACTTCCTACACATCTTGTGGAAAATAAAGAACCATGAAAATAAAAAAAAATTACCTAGGAGACAACTGGGTGGCACAGTGAATAGAGCACCAGCCCTGAATTCAGTAGGACCTTAGTTAAAATCCGACCTCAGACACTTGACACTTAACTAGCTATGTGACCTTGGGCAAGTCACTTAACCCCAATTGCCTTGCCTTCCCCCTTCAAAAAAAATTTAGTATTTTATTTTTCCCCAGTTACATGTAAAAACAAATTTTAACATGTTTTTTTTAAAATTTTGAGTTCCAAATTCTCTTTTCTCCCTTGTCCCTTATAGAGTAGACAAGCAATTTGATATAGGTTATACATGTGTAGAAGGACCTTTTTAAAAAGTAAATTGATCAGCCTGTGTAAAGGTATATAGGCATTTTAATACTGCTTTTATATAAATCTGGAGATAGCTAGATGGCACAGTGAATAGAGCATTGGACCTGGAGTCAGGAAGACCCTAGTTCAAATGTGACCTCAGATACTTACTAGCTATTTGACCCTGGGCATAAGACACTTAATCTCTACCTCAGTTTCCTGAACTGCAAATGGGGATCTTAATGGCACCCACCTTGCAGCATTGTAAAACTCAAATGAGTAATATTTGTAAAGTGCTCATCACAGAGTTCCTGATACATAGGAACACTTTATAAATGCTTGTTTCCTTCTCTTTCCCTAAATATATTTGTTTGCAAGTGGTTAATTTTAAAATCATAGAGATACAAAATGGCATAGGCAATAAATAACCATTGAAACAAAATTCTTATATGTTAACAAGACAGTAACATTTATTTCCTCTACTCAATGCAGAAATAACAAAAGTAGCAATTGATTTTTATAAGGAATAATAAAGTATTATCGTATAAAGCTATTTCCCAAAAATGATAGCTGTATCTAGAAGTATTCTGAGCTGCATCATATTGCCTACTATAGTTGAACATTTAACTAATTGTTAATAAGAAAAATTTAGAAGGTAGTGTTAAAGCTGTATGGCTTGGTTAGAGCTGACCTTGGAGTCAGGATGACCTGGATTTAAGTTCTGGCTTTGGAAACATAGTGGTTGTTTGACCAACGGCAAAAAACACTTTTAACTTCTCAGTACTCTAGACAACTCTCTCAGACATCAGTTCTCAAACTTCTTGTTCTCCCTTTATACTCTTAAAAATCATTGAGCTTTTTGTTTATGTGGGTTATATCTATTGATATTTGACACTAAGAAATTAAAATGCCTTTGTATTATAAGGAAAATACTTCTGACCTTACAAATATTCTGAAAGGTTCTTTAAGAACTACCAGGGATTCCCTGACTACACCACCACTGCTCTAAGACTTTAAGTTACAGATGTGCTACAGCTCTGCATTGGTAGAAATAATTTCCACACTGGTTTCTTTGCAATGATGAAATCTCAAGTTCAGACCCAAGGGGGGGGGGGGGGTGATAATTGTTACAGTGGAAGGAGCACTAGACTTAGAGTGAGGGATTTCTAGTTTTGGCTTCACAGCTTAGCTGTGGGAGTCACTTAATTCAACAATATTAATTGTGTAGGCACTTTGTCAAGTGCTGGGTATATAAGAATGGAAGAGCAAGACATAGTCCCTGCCCCTCAAGAAGCTTATGATCCAGTAGGGGGAATAACGTACTTAGATAACAAACAAGGTAGAATTGAATAAGGAAAATGGAGAGATCCAGTGCTGCAAGAAAATTTGAGGGGGGATAGGTCATTTCACTTGAGGCAAATTAGAGGAGACTTCATGGAGGAGCTGGAAACTGAATCTAGGCTTGGAGGAAGAGGGATTTCTCTATGCAGAAGATGGAGTAGAAAAATTGGGGAACACTCAGAGTGAGCAAAGAAGAACAATGTGGAGGCCATCTGGATGTGGAGGGCCTTAAGTGTCAGGCTATTTTATTCCATAAGCAGTGGGAAGGCTTTTTTTTTTTGTTTTTGGTAGAACATGGTCACACCTATTCTCTAGGAAAATCTTAACACTTATATAAAGGATGGATCAGAGATGGTGAGGACTGAAAACAATGGTACTGGTTACAGGCTGTTATGATAGTTCAAGTTACAAGGAGAGAGGGTAGAAAAGAACAGGGATGGAATACAAGATGTTTTGCAGAGAGGTTGGCAGGACTTTAATGAATAGAGGTGAGGAATAGGGAAAAGAAAAGTAAATGACTCCAGAGATCTTGAACCATAGTAAAAGGCAATATAATGGCATAATCAACAGAAAAAGAGAACATTAAAAGAGAGTCAGATTTTGGTGGCTAGACTATATAGGTTCAACTTTGGATATGTAAGCTGGGTACAAGAGGGACCTTTAAGTGGAAATGTCCAGCAGGTAACTGGAGGAGAGATAGGCCTGGATATATAGATTTGGAAGTTATCTCTATACAGGTGATACATTGAAACAATAGCAATGGATGATATATACTGGGAAGAGACTACTAAGAAGAGGGCAAGGAAAGCTTTGGGGGATTACCTAATTGTTTTGAAATGTAACTTCCTTATCTTTTTCCTTCCTAAAACACCCTTCTTCTGAACTTCCCTATTTTTGTTGAGGGCATCACCATGCTTCCTATCACCCAGCTTTAGGATGTCAATGCCATTGTTGATTTCTCACTCTCCTTCATCCCACATAACCAATCATTTGGTAGGTATTGTTGATTCTACCTCTGTAATATCTGTCATCTTTGTCCTAATATCTTCACTCACACAGATACCACTTTAGTTCAGTTTCTCATAACCTCTTGCCTGGTGGTCTCTTACTTTGCTTCTACCTCATTTCTCCAGCCCATCCTCCATAGCTGTTTAAGTGATTTTCCTAAATCCAAGGACTGACTTTGTGTATAACCTTTCACATGCAGAAATTCCAATCTGTGTATTTCTAGCCCCATCATTCTCCTTTACATACTTTTTAGTCAAGCCAAACTAGCCTTCTTGCTTTTCTCACACGTGAGACTCCACTTCCCATATCTGTCTGTGTTTTTGCATAGGTTATCTCCTCATCACCATCTCTTAGAATCCCAAATTTCCTTTGCAACTCAAGCACCACCTTCTTCATGAAGCCTTTCCTATCTCTCCTCAGCTACTAGTGCCTTCCTCCTCAAACATTACTTTGTATATACTTCCACGTGTACATGTTGTTTTCCCAGTATACTGTGTAGGCTCCTTGTGTAAGCAGTTTGTCAAAAGTCAGAGAGTTTTGTTTCTATCTTTGTATCTTTAATGCTCAGCACATAACAAATGCTTAATAAATTCTTGTTGGTTGATCTGTAGATTGCTTTTACTTATGTTTTACCTGTTGATCTAGGATTTAAAGTTTAGGAGATCTTCCCTGTTTGTAGAAGGTGTTCCCTGAGCACAGTGACATCTACTAAAAACCAAAATACGAGATATTAGAAATTATTCGCTCTGAGTTGTATATTCATCAGCAATTTGTTGTCTGCATTAGTAAATTAGCAGGGAGTATAATAAATATTTTTAACTCAACTATGTTTTATGCGTGCCTATAATAAAGTTATTTTATTACATAATCTTTAAGTTATATGTTTCTAAATTATTTTTAAACATTATAAAAATATGCTGAATTTTAGAATAATCAAAAATATCTTGCCTCTGACATATACTTGTATGACCCCAGGAAAGTTACTTTACTGCTCAGTGCCCTAGGGAACTCTAAGATAAATTGTAGAGAAGGTGCTGACCTACCTTGGTAGAAGTTAGCTCAGTAGAGAGTTCCCTGTACCAGTTAAATCACAGGGTAAGCTCCTATTCTAGTTAATTTAACAGTGATAGAATAAATGACAGAAAAACCTGGAAGTATCTTCTCAGAGTGTAAATGATTGCATGAAGATTGTATTAATTGCGACTTATGTTTTTTTTTTCTTCTTAAAGAAACTATAGCAGTCCAGAAACTGAAGGGCAGATTCTGAATTCCTTAGTACAATATTTTGGTGACAGTTTCAGCAGAAAACTTAAAGCAATGCCTTTAGTTGAAGAAACTTCTTTACCTGAAGACTCATCACTGACTTTGCCTATGGTAATAGTAGGTAAGTTATTTCTGTTTCATGTTTTGAAACCATTGGGATAGCCATCTGTAAAACCTCTGATCTGTTTAAAGTAACTCAAGATCCTTTTGACAAGATGGTATTATATAAAACTCTAAACTGAAATTTTCAGAACAGTTTATTAGTCTAAAATACAATTTTCTTAGCATATTTGTGAAGTCACAATTAATTAAGTTGTTGGTGAGATATTATGATTGGCTTTTATAATGTATTACCGTGTTTTCCCGATAATAAGACCTATCCCGAAAATAAGCCCTCCCCTTACCGTGTAAGATTCCTCTAAAATAAGCCCTCCCCCGAAAATAAGCCTTATGAGATTGGTTATGTAGGTGAGGGGGATCCCTTGCCCAACACGTACCATACCGGTACCCCTTTAATGCACCGTCCCCCCCCCCCCCGAAACGCACGCCGCGCTCCGAGCTGCATCCAATCAGAGCTGCAGCAGTGAGCGCGTCATCCTGTTCTTCCCCAGTGATTTGCTTATTGAATAAAGGTACATTTTTTTGTTCACATTTACCTGTTTATTAAAATTGCTGTCAATGTTCATTAAAATAAGCCCTCTGGTGTTTTTCTGTCCAAAAAAACCCAATAAGACAGTGTCTTATTATCGGGGAAACACGGTAGTTAAGAAATCTTGATTTTAAAGGAAGTACTAGTATTATTGTACTCTTCTCAAAAAAACTTCATATTGGGTATAAACCAAAAAATTTGTGGGATGACTGTGTAACTGTTGGAGTATAGACAGTGTAACCCTAGAGCTAGCTGTACCTGTACCTGCAGTTAACCTAAAGAGCCATATGAGCATCATATACACCAACCATATTTAATGATGAATATCATAGCAATATATTAATAACATAGCAATTAAAAAGTATTTAGTAAGCACTTACTATGTGCCAAGTTCTGGGAATATAAATACAATGAATGAAATCATTCTTATCTACATTATGCTTATAGATATAACTCTAAAACCTTTAAATTTTCACCAAGTGCATTTCCTGTATGACAGTCTTTCCTTAAATGCACGGATTTAATTACTTGGCTGTCAGTTTGAGATTTAACCCTTTTTCTGTGACACAAGCCTGGTGAAACTGGATGTAGAGCTAGAGAGGGATAGGAAGAAAGTTTGGGGAGGTGAATAAACTGTCCTTTAGTCTCAAGGTCAAATAGCTTAAGGACTTTGCATTTCCTGGCTGGTATAGGATAGTGTAAAGAAAAAGGAAGTATCTGCCTTCTCTTTAGAGCTAGATGTGGGTGATTGTTAGAGAAGAGGAAAAGAAAGTGAGTTTATATCCCTACTGTGGCAATCTCTGCCAACCATCATGGTCAGGGAGTTAGCAGTGATGAAACCTAAGTCAAGAAGAAAATTCCTTCTAATTTCTACTTTTACATATGCAGGTCCTAACTTTTAATTCCAGAGGTGGGTAAAATGGAAAGTTTTTGCTCATAAACTCATTTTAGTCACAGGCAGAGGGAATGGAATCTTAGGACTGTAATTCAATAGAGATTCAGCAGGAAGTATCCCTCCTTACCTCTCAAGAACTCTTCTGTGCCAATCACAATATGGGTGGCTCAGTTTCTCTAGATTGAAGGCTGTGGATTATTCTGGTATTATCAGAAATTAGAGTTCTTCAGAAAGATACTCTTTGCACTTGAGATCCATTTGCCAGTTTGAGATCTATAATCCCAATGCCACTATGATAATTTGAATGTGGTTTTAGATTCTGAGATTTGTGTAGGCTTACCAGTAATCATACATTGCAGTTCTGTCCTTTGATTTACTGTTAAAATATATTACATTTCAGGGGCAGCCAGGTAGCACAGCGAGTAAGAGCACTGGCTCCAGTGTTGAGAAGACCTGGAGATAGAATCCCGGGCTCAGACACTTAGCACCCACCCAGAAACACCTGGCCGTGTAACCTTGAGCAAGTTACTTAACCCCAATTGCTTAGGGGCGGCCAGGTGGCTCAGTGAGTTAGAGCACTGGCTCCAGTGTTGGGATGACCTGGAGATCAAATCCCGTGTTCAGACACTCAGCACCACACCCAGAAATAACTGGCCGTGTAACCTTGAGCAAGTTACTTAATCCCTATTGCTTTAAAAAAAAAATATATATATATATATAGTACATTTCTTGAGCTCAGTTGAAGTTTCAGGGAGACGCATTTAGACTTGGTGTAAAAACAAACAAAAACCCCAAAGCCTAACAGTAAGTGCTATCCCAGAATGGAATGGATTGTCTTGGGAAGAATATGTTCCCTCAAAAGTTTGGTTTGAGACACTCAAACGCAAGGCTGAATGACTACTTCTAGGGATGTTATTGAGGTTTGGTTTTTTTTTTTCAGGTACAGATTAGACCATATGGTTTCTGATGACTTAACTCAGAAATGGTGATTCAGTGACTCTTCTGAACTGTCAGTGCTTATTTATAGATAAATAAAATTTGACTCATTATCAGTCAGTAAGCATATATTAAGTTGTTCCAGGCAGTATATGTCTTGTTAACATAGACTTAGTTGGTGCATCATCTTACCTTTACCTCCTATTTTAATATTTCAGGATTATAATGTATTATTTTCCCCCCAGCACTTATCTCAGTGCCTGGTACATAGTAAATGTTTAATAGATATTTTTTTTCCTTCTTCGTTTTTGCTTTGTTAGCTACATTAGAGCACAATACAGTATAGTATATGGTGAAGACTTTGCCCCTATCCTGAAAGAGCTTGCAATTAAACTAAGCATTTAGTATTAGAATAGGTTAATATATTATTTCATGCCTTCAGATGATACTGTTATCTAGTCTTATAACATTTTTCATGATCTTTGAATGTGAGAGGCAGTATGGTATAGTGGAAAGAACACTAGATTTAGAAACAGAAGTTGATTTCAAATCCTGTCTCCCCTACTTATAACCTGTATGACTTTGGGTAAGTCACTAACCCTTTCTGAGCCTAGACAATGAGTAGGTAGAATTAAATGACTTTTAGGTCCCTGACAACCTGGGAGCCCATAAATCATTTGTATTTAATTTTTGACCATGCACTATGAATCATATAACTAATCTGTTTAAAGTATGTTCTCAGCTATCTGAATAGAGATCAGTTAATTTCATTGTGAATGACATGACTTTTTTTTTTGAAAGGAAGATGAATACTCTTTGCAAGTCTGAATTTCCTGAATTTTGTGTAGTTTGTTCTTTCAGAGATAACCAGTTAGATATCCTGTGCTTAGGGATATTTGAAAGATAAGCATTGGGGCTAAGAGACTACTTCTTCACCATTTTGCCCCTTAGTAGTAATAACAAGGGTATCTTCAGTGTAGTAAAATGTGACTAATGTATTGAATTTCCAGCTTCATAAAGGTAGGGACAGAACAAGTTAATGAAACTATTGTGAGAAGAAATGTTTTATTTTTTTGAACTTTTATTCATACTTTCATGATATCTTCAGGCCATTTGAGTAATCTGCACTATTTATATCTACATGGGTCAAATCCTATTTCTGAGCAAATAAACGTCTTCATATTCTGAAAGTATTTCCAAGTTGCAGCTAGTGTTTCCTTTCATTAAAATCGGTACTCAATAAATACTCTAATTTAACAAAATATTTTTAAACAGCCTCTTGAAGGGCTAGGATTTAAACTCTAATAAGACTTCAATTGTTTATGTACAAAGTGAAAAACTATTGCTTTTTATAGGAAATGGACCCTCAGGCATTTGCCTTTCTTACATGTTGTCAGGATACAGACCATATTTATCTTCAGAAGCTGTACATCCAAATCCAATTTTGCATAGTAAATTAGAAGAAGCAAGACATCTCTCCATTATTGATCAGGTATTGTTTACTAAGCATAAATGTAATTTTCTTTAAAATGTGGAAGTGATGTGATTTACATTCTAGTTGTGGATTATTTTATTAGAGTATTTCTAAGTTGAAGAATCATTGTACAGAATGGTATCACATATAATCATTTTTTATATAACTTTATAAATTGAGTGTTAAGTTTTTCCTAGGATTGTCTTGAATTCATGAAAGGAAGTGAGTAGTGACTCTTTCAGTTCAACTTTGTCTTTTTTAAAAAATTCATTTAGGATTTAGAGTACTTGTCCGAAGGTCTTGAAGGCCGATCATCTAATCCAGTTGCAATACTACTTGACACACTTCTTCATCCAGATGCTGACTTTGGGTATGATTATCCATCAGTTTTGCATTGGAAATTAGAACAGCATCACTATATTCCTCACTTGGTTCTTGGTAAAGGACCACCTGGTGGGGCTTGGCATGTAAGTAATATTTTTCTTAATGTATTTGAATATCTAATTTTTGCATGTTATCTTGCTATGGATAGACCTCTTGACTTTTAAAATTCAAACACAGACTCAAAATTGGAAGAGATCTCAGTTACCATCTATTCCAACCCATATCTGAATAGGAATCTCCTCCACAGTGTCTCTGACAAGAGGTCATCCAGCCTTTCTGCTTGAAGCCCTCCACTGAAGGACAAGTAGACTCCCTCCTGAGTTTTGGACGTCTCATTGTTGAGTAGTTTTTCCTTACAGTGAACCTAAGTCGACCTCTCTGTTCCTAAATCTGCCCTTTGAAGGCAAACAGCAAGTATAGTTCCTTTTCCACATGAAAACCTTTCAGCTACATAAAGGCATCAATAAAGTCCCTCTGAGTCTTCCCGTAGACAAATAGCCTTATTTCCTTCAGCTGATTCTCAAATGGCATTGTCTCCATTCCTTTACCGTCCTGGTGACCCTCTCTAGGACACTCTCTGGCTTGCCAAGGTTCTTTCTAAAATGTACACACATGATTTCAGTGAACAGCAATTTTAAAACTGGGTTCTAATTACAGTAATCTATTTTTAGAAATATACAAGATACCTTGCCCCTCTTTTATCTGTTTTTTCAGACATTATGCACTTTTTATTCATTTTGGCATCTGGAAAGTGATAAACTCTTGCTCAAGATACAGCCATCCTAAAAGGAGAAGAAAACCTTTAATTTTAGGTATTTACAAGACATTTACATAGTCTTAGATAATTTGACTACTTTTTGTGTTAAGTGCTATACATTTAAGTCTCAGTTTACAAACACCTATACCTATAAATGGCTACCATTATGCCCCCTTACCACCACTGACACAGTACTACTAGAATAACACTTAACGTTTAGCATTTTAATTATCTCAAATGATAATGGATATTGACCTAATTAATTATAATAGTGGTGCATTCTAATTTGATTACTAATGCAATCAAATATATTCAGTCTGGCTTATTATGTGAGAATTAAGTGGGCTGTATTTCAGAAGTTTGTTTCATAGTAACAAAATTTTGGATTTTGTCTTAACTCAGATAAATGTGTAATATAGGGACATATCAAAGTTGGGATAATTTCCTCCTCTGTTTTTTACAAGTAAGAAGAATCCAGCTTAAAATTTGTACCTTTTCAAACTATGATCAATAAATAAGAGTCTTTGAGATTATTTTTTGGAGAACGTTGTCAGTTATTGCCTGGAAGTACTTTAGTTCTTAAAAAAAGACAGCATGTAAATACAGTTAAATATCACAAGTTTAAAATATTAGTAGAGGGAATCAAATGTAACAATGAAAATGAGAAATTTTAGAGTATATTAAGTGAAGGTTTACTTTAAATACATTTAGGAATGGTTTTTCTTTATCCCAGAGCTTTGCTAGGTCTGAAATGTTCTAATAAATTTTGGACTCTTTTAAGTTTTTTAAAAAAGTACTTAGAAATGTGAATTTTTTTGTTATATTAGCCATTTTAATATTAATTTATGCTATATCTGCTTTCAGTAATAGAACTTTTTGTACATTCAACTTTGTATATTCAAAACATCTGAGAAGCAGATGTTTTGGCCCAAGGAAGACTTGCATTGTCATGTCAGTAAGCATTTATTAAGCATTTACTATGTTCCCAGTTCCTTGTACTAATTATGGTGATACAAAGAAAGGCAAACATTGCTTATTTTCAAGGAGCTCACAGTTTGGCAGGGGGAGACAACATACAAACAGCTGTATACAAACAAGATGTACAGGCTATTTTGAAGATAATCTTAGAGGGAAATGCTTTTTGCAGAAGGTGTCATTTTAGCTGGGATCTGAAGGAAACCATGAGATGGAAATGAGGAGGGAGAGAATTCCTGGCATTGGGGACAGCCAGTGAAAATGAACAGTCGGGAGATGAAGTGTCTTATACAAGGAGTACAAATGGCAAGGAAGTCGTGTCACTGGATCAGAGAGTATGTGGAAGGGAGTAAGACGTGAGAAGACTGGAAAGGTAAAAGGAGTCAGGTAATGAAGTAATTTTAAAAAAAGAAATAGAAGATTTCATATATGATCTTGGAGATGATAGTGAGCTACTTGATTTTATTTAATAGAAAGGTAAATTGGTCAGACCTGTGTTTAGTAAGATCAGTTTGACAGCTGAGTGGAAGATGGACTGGAATGGGAGAGACTTGAGGCAGAGACTAACTATTTTAGTAGTCTAGGAGTGAGATGATGAAGGCTTGTACCATATTGCAGTGTCAGAGGAGAGCAGGGGCCAAATATGAGAAAAGTTAATGAAGCATTGACTAGACTTGGCAATTGATTGGATATGAGGGGTGAGAAAGAATGAGATGTTGATCATGACACGTAAGTTGCAAACCTGGGTAAGTGGGAAGATAGTAACATTCTCAACAATAATAGGGAAGTTAGGAAAAGGGAAAGGTTTGGGAGGGGGGGAAAGATGATGAGTTCAATTTTGGACATGTTAAGTTTAAGATGTCCATATGACGACCAGTTCAGACTGTTCATTAGCTAGTTGGAGATATGAGACTGGAGGTCAGAAGAGAGATTAGGACTGGATAAATAGTTAGGGAAATTATATGCTTAGAGATGATAATCATATCCATGGAAGCTTATGGGATCACCAAGTGAAATAGAGAAGAGAGTCTGGACAGAGCCTTGGGGGATCCCTATAGTTAATGGGCATGAGCTGTATGAAGAAGCTATAACAAATGAGACATAAGAAGTAATGTTGGATGGGTAGGAGGAGAATCAAGAGAGCAATGTCACAAAAACCAAAAGAGAAGAAGAGGTCAAAGCCTGCAAAGAAGTCAAGGATGAGACTTGAGAAATTAGAGTTGGCAGTTAAGAGATCATTAGTAAACTCTTAATGCCACCCAGATTGCTGTCTTAAGATTATAGATGATTTATCATTTCTTTGTTCTCTAAGATTGTAATTGTAGATGATTTATCATTTTTTATTTGTTCTGGGAGTTGCCACTCTTAAATTTCCCTATACTGATAATGTCTAGACCTAGGAAAAATATATATTCCTGAAGAATAATGTGTATGCATAGTTTCTGTTTTAGATAGATTTTAAATGCACCACAATAGATTTGTTTCTGAAGCAGTCCTTTTACAAACTGAAATTTTTTCAAATACTGTGCCTTGCATTGATTTTATAAATTCAAATTTTATATGATGGGCTTTCTTAAAGGGATGGCATGCCTTATATATAGCACCTCAAAGTAAAATTATATTTATTAAAACCGTTTTAAAACATGTACTTTTCATTATCATACTGGTATACACCTCTGGCCCTGAAATGTCTTAGGTTTTACTGAATTTATATAGTCTTTTTTTTCTCTTGAGAACCAAAAACTCAGGAGGCAATAATTGATCAAATAATATATTTTATATACAGATTAATGCTCCACTTCATATCAAGGGTAAAATATGGATGTGCTTTAATTTTCCTGAACAAACTCATGGATCAGTGGTGGAATTTAGTTTGTAGCCCAAACTCTCTGACGTTCAAGCAACTACACTAGACTGGGATGTCAAACATTGCATAAAGGCTGACTCCAGGCTATGAAAGACACTATTCATTCTGTGAAATGCTTTAAAAATTATAGCAACTCCCTGTCTGGCAAGTCCAGTGCTCCAGCCTCTTGGTTCTGGCCTCAGTTCTTGTAGGTCTAGAAGATTATACCAAAACAGCATCTGTGACTACTGCTTTCGGATATATGCCATCCCTCCACTATTTTTCAGACAGCCATGAATGATGTTTCATCAGTTGAGCTCCCACTGCTAAGCTGTTTTGACCATGATGGAGTGGGTTGAGAGGCAAGAAGCCAAAGTTCTTGATTTGCCAAAGGGAGCTAATGGCCTCAAAGACAGCACAGAAATTGTGGGCATGGTACCCTGGTTTTTAGAATGATTCTATGTTAGGCAAGGTAGGATAGGTACAAGTAGGAGGGGGATGGTGAAGGGCTCAGTATTACCCCTTCCCTTCTGCTTCTAACTGTGGACCATCATGACTTATGGAACTATTGTCTGTTTCCTTGCTGCTAGGGGAAATGTTGTCTGCAAATTAGCCCAGTCTTTGGAATGAATGTTGTATTACAGGAAATAATTGTTTACTGAAATTTTCAGATAACTTTGCAGTAAGATGAATATAGGACATGAGGTATTAGACAATAAACTTCCTCTATTAAAAAGAAAAAATAATTTATCTTATTTCTCTTCTTAAAATGAGTATAAACATTATGTATTGATCAGGAACAGCTTATGATCAGAACCAAAAAATTATCTGGAGTACTTGGGTGTTAAAGATTTCTTTTTTTTTTTTTAATGTATGTGTTAGGGACATATATGGGTTCTATGATATTGGTGCTATGCAAATAAAAATATATTAGGCAAATGTAGAACTGCATAGATACTGCAATACCTCTGAGTCTAGACATTTTGAATTTATAGAATCCCTTCAAAGTGTTTAATCATTTTGAAGAAAATCAAGGGAGTTGTTCAAATATATTATACCTTTGATTCTTCTTTGTTTTTCAAATAGCATATGGAAGGTTCCATGTTGACAATCAGCTTTGGAAACTGGATGGAGTTGCCTGGGCTTAAGTTTAAGGATTGGGTGGCTGCCAAGCGAAGGTGAGGATTAATTTGAAGTTGCTAAATACTTCATAGTGTCTTGTAGCTAGAAGCAACTGTTGAGTTCATGTTATTTAGCCATATGATTTGATACATGAAGAAACTGAGACTCAAAGCTATTAAGTGACTTGCCTAAGGTCACACAACCATGTCTTTGTTCAGTTTTTTCCATGTGGAATGCTTTTTCTTACCCATCCAATTTCTGCCTATTCTTCAAAAATACCATTCCCTTTAAGAATCCTTCCATGTTCCGCTAGAAATACTTCCTACAAATTCTAAACAAATATGAAACTTTACATACTCTTTTTTTTTTTTTAAAGCAATCAGGGTTAAGTAACTTGCTGAAGGTTACACGGCCAGTTCTCTTGTCGTTGCATAGGTAGCAGTGCAGTTTGTGACTGTCTATTTATTTTCCCTCATTCTCATTACATTACTGACCAATTTCTGGTAATATAAGAATAATAACTAGCATTTATATAGTTCTTTAAAGTTTGCAGAGCACTTTACATATATTATCTCATTTGAGCTTCCTGATAATTTTGGGAGGTAGGTGCTATTATTAGCATTTTATAGTTGAGAAAACTGAGGCAGACAGATTAAATGACTTGCCAGGGTCATACAGCTAATAAGTGACTGAGACTAGATTTGAACTTAGATCTTTCTTACTCCAGGCTTAGGACTCTATCTACTGTGCCACTAGCTACCTCCTGATATCTTTTATTCTGCTTCTTGCATACAGTTTGTCATTAGTGATATACTTTAGTCTGGAACTTCTTAAACTTTTTCTGCTTGACTCCTTCAACACATCTTAAACTGTTGGTCATGATCCCATATGAGGTAACAACTGCTGCTCTAGTCTGATGATGCCCACCATCTCCATTGTCCTTTGGGTGACCTACATTTTTGATTCATTGGAGAATTTGATACTCTGTACTTCATAGGCATATAACTGGAAAAAAAATTAAAAGAGAATTTTATAGTTTTTCAGATGTAATCTGTTCTTTTCATCCTAAACTAATATAAACTAATTTGTTGTTTATCTACAGTGTCTGGCCATGATATATAAACTAATGGACAACCCTCTGGGCTCTCCATCTATCTGCATATCATAGTCTAGATAATAGGCACTATTCCACATCTTTCCTGGATGGACAAGCCAAACTATTGAGTGATTTTTGTATCTCAATTAGGAAGAAGCTATGTAAATGCTTTAAGTCTTGATGCAGTTATCATCATTTGCATGTGAAAAGATATCTTTATAGCATTAACTCATATAGGCTAGTTTCTTTTGTGTGATGTTATGAAAATTTGAGTAGCATAGTGAAATGATACAGAGAATCGTGTGGATTCTTTGTTAACCGCTGATCCTATCTCTTTCCTACCAGTTTTCTCATGCATCTGCTTATTTATTCTTCTAAAACCTTACATTTTCCACCTACCTGGCTACTCACTAACTTCTTTATTCCACCCCTTTCTGTCCACTTGGACTATTGTTTGTGTGTATCTGGCTGTGAGAGTATGAATATATCTCTGGGTAAGAAGGAAGTGTGTAAATAGTTTATGACTGAGAAGTGTAGAACAGGAATGTGATCTGAGGAAAGAAGGAGATGTAATTGGCTAAATAAGAATGCTGGCAGACTACTCAGGACAGATGACTGTGAGCCCTTAACCAGGTTAAATACAGGAAATATGAAAGGAGATGCTCAAAAGATGAAATTTCAGCTTGAAATAGTGAAGGGTTAGAATCAATACTTGGGAAAGGGAAGAAGAAAAACAAAATATGGCCAGAGAAGAGATATAGGAAAAACACTAGGGATAGTGAATGTTTGGGTATGTATAAATTCCTAATGCCTGGAAACCACTGTAATTTGAGATAACCGTAAACCATAAAGCAGAAAATCAATCAACTAATATTTAGGTCTACAAAAATGCTGTTTTCAGTGCTGCCAGCACATTGAGACTAAGTAAAATAATTCAAGTTATACCTTTTGTCCAATTTAAAAACAGATTTGAGTGTTTAGTACTTAGAAGCACTGTACTAGATTCAAATATGAAATTTTTTTTTTTTTTTGCCTTTTTGGAGGGGGGAAGGCAGGGCAATTGGGGTTAAGTGACTTTCCCAAAATCACACAGCTAGTAAGTTTTAAGTGTCTGAGGTCATATTTGAATTCAAGTCCTCCTGACTCCAGGGCCTGTTCTTTATTCACTGTGCCATTCTAGCTGCCCCATCAAATATGAATACTATTTAGTCCCTGTCTTCATGGAGTTTAAAACAGAATCCTTAGATTCAAAGTGAAATAATGATTTTATCAAAATAGTGAGTAATTTATAACATTACAAGCTTATGAAATATTGTCCTTATTTCCTTCTGGAAAAACCCAGAAATTTGTTATGCAAGTACGTTTAAGTGAATGAAATTGTACAGTAAGTTCATTTTCTTCTTTGCTTGAGGTGTAAAAAGAGCTTATAATTGAATTTTGGAAATTTTCATCCTCATATTTATAAATTTGTGGTAAATTAAGAAAATGAATATTTCCTGCATAGCAAGTAGATTTTTAAAGTTTTTTACTTAATTTTTTGAATTTTAAATACTTATGCTAGGTTTTAAAATTTTAATCAGGAGACACTTTAGAAATAATTTTCCTACTTAAAAAGTATATTAGGCTGATGTCAAAATCATTTTAACATATTTTCATTGCTATTTAGTCTTGTTGCATACATAGTCTTGGGGAGGGGGAAGGAAGGAAAGGAAGGTGAAAAGTTTGGAACTCAAAATCTTACAAAAATGAAAGTTGAAAACTGTTTTACATGTAATTGGGAAAAATACTATTAAATACAAAAAGATCAGTGAATTTACACTATTAGTTATGAATTAGAAATTAATTTGGTCAAAATTTAACATGTTTAATCTTTATAAAATAATTTACTTCTGACAATTTTAGTTCATCTGTTAAATTAATAAAATTCTAAAATAATATTTCAGAAGACAGTGATATTTCACAACCTTAATTTACTCAGTTTATCTTCTATAATGACTGAAATTTTGGGTTTTTCTGATATTTGGAAGGTAAAGAGAAATTTCAGCCATTTTTTTAAATTGACTAAACTACCTTATTTGACCTTTCTGTCATAGCTACTGATGGCATTTCCTTATTTTCGAAAATAGGAATAGTATGATTGTGACAAATACTGACCTATATTTTGTCTTAGAGTATAGAAATGGGGAAATGACTCTAATATAGCTCCAATCTGGCCTGGATTTTAATTTCACTTAACCCACAAGGTAAGCATTATTACTTAAATAGTTATTAAAAATATCACAACATGTTCTCTCTCTCTTCTTTGACCATCCATAATACAGAACTAAATTGTATTTCCTAAATAAACCATCCATAATATCTTTGACCATCCATAATACAGAACTAATTGTATTTCCTAAATAGAATTGTAGATTACTTTTTTTTTTGAGGGGAAAGGCAGGGCAATTGAGGTTAAGTGACTTGCCCAAAGTCACACTGCTAGTAAGTATTAAGTGTCTGAAATCTGATTTGAACTCAGGTCCTCCTGACTCCAGGTCTGGTGCTCTATTTACTGTGCCACCTAGCTGCCCCTGTAGATTACTTACTACTAATAAATGGTTTTTATTTTTTGGTCTGGACCTGAGATTTTATTGATGTAGAGCTCTCTATAAGGAATCCCAGATCAGTGAAGACTGACAGCTGTTCTGTAACTTAGAATCTTAGAAAGTTTCTAAGAGGTTATATTTTGCTCAGGGTCACACAGCTAATATGTATCAGACTCAAACTCCCATTTCTTCCTAATTGACTCTAATATGTGTCAGACTCAAACACCCATGTCTTCCTAATTGACTCTGAACTAGTTCTGATAGATTGCCTTTCAACTTATGATAGGTTTTATATCTTGATGTAAATATACATATACATAAAGATCATGGGATATTTCTCTATAAAAGTATTTTCTAAAAAGGCATCTATACATATATAGACATACACACATATATACATATATGACTTCTCAGTTGTTTAACTGCAGGGTTATGTCTTTAGTCCATAAGTTTATTTTTTGTTTTCTATCAGTGACTCCTTTGAAAGGGAGGTGACATTCTTGGTAAAGTTACAGGTTCCATGAAACAAGGAGGAATAGCTAATATATGTATGCCATAATCAGGATCTAAAACATTCTCAGCAGCTTGGATTGATGGGCAGAATCTAACAAAATTAAATTTCATAGGAATAAATATTAGTTCTACATTTAAGTTAAAAAAAAAAACAACTGAGGGGTGGGTAGGTGGCATAGTGAATAGAGCACTGGCCCTGGAATCAGGAGGACATGAGTTCAAATCTGGCCTCAGACACTTAACACAAAACTAGCAGTGTGACCTTGGGCATATCACTTAACCCCAATTGTCCTGACTTCCCCCCACCAAAAAGCAAAAAACAAACAAACAAACAAAACAACTGAATGATTATAGGATAAAAGAAGTAAGACTAGATAGTGGGGGGAGGAAGCTTAGACTTTTTAATTTAATATGAGTTAACAACCAAAATAGTTAATACAATCTTATTTCATTTGTATAAGGAATCCCTTCATTTATGTAGATTATAACCCTTTCATGCCTCAATTTCATAAATTGTTTCAGCCAATAAAGTTCACCTGGTGGACAGACTTCTCTAGGTGATGAACCTCTCTGAACTTAGCTTGGCTGATACTTAAACAAAAGACAGGCTCTCTAGTTTGAAGTGAAACATGCCATGCATATTCTACTGGCATGGCTTTAGGGAAAACAAAGTCTCTTCTCCCCAATATGTACTGAAATAAGGCTTTGGTGGAGGAAAGGTGCGTCAGCTGGAATTGATAGAAATATAGTATACAGAAAAGGAACACCATATGGTAATGGTTTTCAAACTTCTTGTTCTCAGGATCAATCCCTTTACCCTATTAAAAATTATTGATGTTACCAGAGCGCTTTTATGTGGACTGTATATACAGAGATTTTTACTGAACTAAAAATTAAAACCAACCATTTTAAAAATACTTATTTCTTTAAAAATAATGGTTGATCTATCACATGTTAACATAAAAACATTTTTTATTAAAAATATTTCCTCTCCCCCCAAATTAGAAGAATGGCATTGTTTTATAGATCTTTGCAAATCTCTTTAATATCTGGTATAATAGAGGGCAACTAGATCTCATTCATATCTGCTTCTGCATTCAATCTGTTATATGTTGTTTTGGTTGAAGTATATGAGGAAAATTTGGCTTCACAGATATGTGGTTAAAAAGGGGAGTATTTTAATAAGGAAATAATATTTTAATATTATTATGAAAATAATTTTGACCCTATGGTCTCCTTGAAAGGATCTTGCGGACCTCCAGGGTCTTCAGATCACACTTTTGAGAGCCATTCTCATATTGTCTAGCCTAAGCTTCCCCTCAGTAAGCAGTCCTCTCTAAAATAGACCTAACAAGAAACTATCTAGCTTTCCTGTAAAGACCTCAAGTGAAGGGAAATTATTCTCCCTCCCTTTTTCTGCTTTTGGAAAGCTCTTACAGTTTTTCCTTATCAAGACTAAATATGTTTCTTTAAATCCTTGACTCTCCCACTGGAGCCAAGTAGAATAAATCTAATTATCTTTTCATTTGAGTACCCTTCAGATATTTGAATACAATCAAGTTCTTCCTAAATTGTTCAGGCTAAATATGGACAGTTCCTTCAACTCATCTTTGAATAACTTAAATCTTGAGGCCCTTGACCATTTCCAGTCATCTTGCTCAGGATGCTTCCCAGCTTATCAGTGTTATTTAAATGTGCCAAAAATTGAACACAGTCTTTAGGTGTGGTCTAACAAGTGGAACTATCAGCTCCCCTGAGCCAGAGACCACCTGGAGGCCTCTTTTCACACAGTCTCAAGTACTGTTAGCTTCATTTTACAAACTGTAGAATTTGTGGGGAGCATATGATGTATACCAATTCTTTTTTTTTTGCTTTTTGGAGGGCAATTGGGGTTAAGTGACTTGCCCAAAGTCACAGGGCTAGTAAGCGTGTCAGGTGTCTGAGGCTGGATTTGAACTCAGGTCCTCATGACTCCAGGGCCAGTGCTCTAGTCACTGCACTACCTAGCTGCCCTGAAAAGCTAACATCTTTTTTTTTTTTGCTTTTTGGAGGGCAGTTGGGGTTAAGTGACTTGCCCAGTTACATGGCTAGTGTGTCAAGTGTCTGAGGCTGGATTTGAACTCAGGTCCTCCTGACTCCAGGGCCAGTGCTCTATTCACTGTGCCACCTAGCCGCCCCTATATACCAATTCTTAATGAGTTTTGGCTGCCATATCAGAATATTGACTCATAATAAAACTTGGAGTCCATTAAGACCCCTAGACTTTTTTCACACTAATTCCTCAAGGACAGGAATATTGCCTGTGGAGTCATAGGACTTGGGTTCAAATTCTACAGTAGATCCTTGTTGCCTATGTGACCATGAGCAAGGCACTAAATCTCTGTGGTCTTTAGTTTCCTCATCTGTAAAAGAGGAGCTAGACTTTCGTGCCTCTGAGGTCCCTTCTACCTCTAGATCATCTTAAACCTTTTTATTTCTTACTCTCTCCATCTGCTGATTCTGACTGAGACCTGGCTCCCTTCTGTTAACAGCATTTTTGTAACATGTTTCTACTGTACAAATAAATGCCTTTGTCAGGCAGAAAAACTCTTTTGGTCTTCAAATATCTTAATAAGGAAGGTTGAAAAAGGAAATTTATGTATATTCTATAGTCTGACTGATAGTATGACCACAGCAGTGCCCTTAGGGTTTTGAGGTTTATTTACAACAACCAGTACAGAGCTTTTTTCTACTGATCCCCCAGGATACTTTTCTTCCTTTTTTAGTAAATTCAAAACCTGACTCACAGGCCCTCAGATCTCACTTCTGCCCATACCAGAGGGTTTTAACATATACATTGATACTCCCTCAAACCCCCCCCTCCCCCAAATTTCAAAGTCTTCACTACACTCAACTTGCATGACCTACTTCTCCACTCCAACTTAGTTAAACACACATATCATCATACCCTTGATGTTACTGTCACCCCTATTTCACTTCAGTGTTCATGAACTCCAAAGTTCCTTTATCTGACTGAATCTTGTATCCTTCCATCCTGTGTCTTACAACCTTTAACACTATTCTTTATGACCTTTAATTTATCATCACCTTGTACACACTGGCTATATACTCTCCTCTCTCCACTACATTTCTCTTCACTTTTTTAAAATCTTTTTTTAAATTAATTTGTTTACTTTTAGTTTACAGGATTCAATTCTACAATTCCTTGAGTTTCACATTTTGTCCCCCTCCATGGCAGCATATAGTCAGGTACAGGATCTGTAAATACTTTCACATTATACATTAGTCAGGTTATAAAGATGGATTGTATCAGTTGGAATGAAAAATGGTAAAGAGAACATAAAACCAAACAATAAAAAAGATCAGGTATTTTGCTTCCATCTGGATATAAACTCAGTTCTTTCTAGTTCTTTCTCTGGATGCATTTCTCTTCACTTTTACACACCAAACTCCTGTCTGTACTTTAGCCTTAATTTCCTCTTCTTACTTTTCTTAACTTCTCAAATTTGACTTCCAGCCTTATGTTTCAACTGAAATTGCTCCCTCCAAAGTTACCAGTGATCCCTAAGTCACCAAATTTTATTATTTCCTCTGAATCCTGATCATTTTTTACCTCTCTGAAACTTTTGATACTGTTGACCATACCCTCCTCCTGGATACTCTGTCTTATCTTAAGTTTTTTCAGGATGGTTTTCTCTCCTAGACTCTTCCTATCAATTGACCATTTTTTCTCATTCCCCTTTGCTTATTCATCATCCATTAACTGGTTTGTATACTGGCATTTGGAGCCTGGGCCTTCTTCTCTTTTTTCTTTATATTCTTTTAGCAGTTTCACCAGGTCCTCAGCACTCTAGACCATATCTTTCTCATCTCTTGGCAGGTTTACTGTGGTAGCCTACTGTTTGGTCTCCCTAGCTTCACTCTTATCTTCTACACAGCTGCCAGAACAGTTTTTCCTAAAGTGCAGATTTGTTCATGTGATATACACACCTCCACCCAGCTCAATAAAACCTAGTAGTTTCTTATTGACAGTAGAATCAAATGCAAATTTTTCTTTTTGTTTTTTAAATCCCTTCACAACTGGTTCTTTCCTACCTTCTAGTTTTCCTCCCCATTTCTCCCCTCTTTGAATTCTGATCTAGTCATGACAATCAAACTTCCTTTGCACTAGAATGTCCCTCTTCCCTGTCTCTCTGCTTCTAGAATTCTTGGGTCTCCTGCTGAAGCACTCTTATGAAGCCTTCCTTGACTTCCTCTAATTCTCAGTGCATTTCCATTAAAAAACTACCTTGTATTAATTTGTGTGTGTGTGTGTGTGTGTGTGTGTGTGTGTGTATATATATATATGTGTTTACGTATGTTTATATTGTTACCTCCAGTAGGGTATAATCTCCTTGAGGGCTAGGACTGTTTTTTTTGTCTTTGTATCCCCAGTGCTTTACACTGCATCTGATGCTCAATAAGTGTTTGTTGGTCTAGATCAGAGGTTCCCAAACTTATTTGGCCTACCGCTGCCTCCTTTAAAAAAAAAAGGTTGTTCAGTGTTCACCTGGAAATCTCCTTTTCTTTAACCCTTTAACAGTTTTTTTGACATTTGTGTTATTTTTTTAAATGAAGTATTTTTTAAGATGATGCATCTTAAATTTAATAATTTATTGTAAATTTGTGGGGTTTTTCTTGTGTTGAAATTTTGATGATGCAATGTTGTCTCATCTAACTCTATTAGTATCGTATTGTAAATAAGTTATTACACTCACCTATTCCTGCTGATGCATGCTGGACTCCTTGACAGTGTGCCAACACTTGTTTGTTAAGTCCTGTTGGTGGACTTGACCACCGATCTGTTGTAACTTGGATTTTGTGTTTATTTCGAAAATATGAGTTTAACTCTTGTTACACAACAAATAAAACATGTATGAATGGTTTTTCAAAATTTTCTTCTCTTATGCTTCCATTGGCCCCTTATTTTTATTCAACACCCCCACTCAAATTGTACCTGAGGCTACTACAGCCCTCCTGGATCATTTTAGTTGCACCCCCTTCCCCATTCCCCCCTAGGGACAGTATCACCCACTTTGGGAACCTCTGGGCTCTAGATTATTGATAAAAATGTTCAGTTGTACAGAGCCAAGGGCAGATCCCTGGATTATTCCACTATTATTACCCTTCTTGTAAATCAATATTGAAATATTGACTGCTTTGAGAGGCTAACTTACTTTGGGATCCAGTCATTCAAATAGTTCTTAATCCCTGTACCTATGTTGTAATTTAGCCAAGGATTTGCTTAACTCCAGAATAGTTGAAAATTAGGATGCTTAGGCATTATTGAATATAGAGAGGTTGTTTATAGTAACAAAAGGATTTTTTTTTCCTTTAAAGGAACATAAAGAGTGACCGAGTCACACCAGAGGAGATAGCTTGCTACTACAAGCACTATGTGAAAGTTATGGGTCTGCAGAAGAATTTCCGAGAAAATACTTATATAACCTCTGTATCAAGACTTTACAGAGATCAAGATGATGACCAAGACAATGATGATATTTCAACACAACAGTTACAAATGGAGAAATCGGCATTTATCAAGAGAAACTGGGAGATTAGAGGCTATCAGAGAATAGCTGATGGCTCTCAAGTCCCTTTTTGTCTCTTTGCTGAGAATGTAGCTCTAGCAACTGGAACTCTGGATTCTCCTACTTATTTGAAAGTTGAAGGGGAAGATTGTCCCTTTGTCTTTCATTCAATGCCAGAATTTGGAGCCGCCATTAGCAAAGGAAAGTTACATGGCAAAGTGGACCCAGTTTTAATTGTAGGTTCTGGACTTACTGCAGCTGATGCTGTGCTGTGTGCTTACAACAATAATATTCCTGTAATCCATGTGTTCCGGAAACGGGTTACTGATCCAAGTTTAATTTTTAAACAACTTCCCAAAAAGCTTTATCCTGAATACCATAAAGTCTATCATATGATGTGTACTCAGTCTTATTCTATTGACTCTACTCTTTCATCAGCTTATACCAGTTTTCCTGAGCACCATGTGCTTTCATTTAAGACAGACATGAAATGTGTTCTTCAGAGTGTCTCTGGATTGAAGAAAATCTTCAAGTTATCTGCAGCAGTGGTATTAATAGGCTCCCATCCTAACCTGTCCTTTTTGAAGGAACAAGGGTATGACTTGGGCCATAATTCAAACCAACCAATTACATGTAAAGGTAATCCTGTGGAAATTGATCCATACACATATGAATGTACTAAAGAAGCTAATCTTTTTGCTTTGGGGCCTTTGGTCGGAGACAATTTTGTACGGTTTTTAAAGGGTGGGGCACTGGGTGTTGTTCGATGTCTAGTTACTAGACAGAAGAGGAAACAGCATTTAATTGTTGAAAGAGGAGGTGGTGATGGTGTAGCATAAAGCCATTGTATTTACAAGTAATAATTCATAGCTAATTCATACGGACAGCTTGCCATCAACATTTTTAATAGTGATTTGCAATCTCATTTTGTTAGGGTTATATTGCCTGACAAGGAGGTACACAACTGTACTCATCATTTTAAAATGTTATAAGAACTTTGTTTTCTTTATTTAAAATTACCTTATCTTATACCACGAGGTATAATTTTCAAATGAATAGAAAACCCTGTCAGTTTGTCTGCCTCTTTAGGCCTTCATTTTAACTGAAGCACTATAATGTTATTTCAAAAGACTTGGTTTCAGTTATTTTTCTTATATTGCTTAGTTTAATTTTCAAAATGTTATTACCTTGAAACTAAAAAATCAGATGATTAAGCCAGGAAGTTGACTTTATATAATTTCAGATCTCAAGGAGAATGTTATGTGGGGAAACACTTTCTTAAAAAGGTTTTATTTATTTTGCCACAGTTTTGTAAATCTCATATATCACTTAGGTTAAGATGGTCTTTAAACAAAAAGAAGATTGTTTAATTCTGAAAGGACTTCTTAATCTTAGACTCTAATAATAATCTGACAGTCCATTAATGTTGGGATATATCTACAAACTTGGCCATTTCAGGACAAATCAATAAAGTATTTTGTGGAGTTTTGTTCTCTACTAGACTTCTATCAAGCTTTCCAATAATACTTTGATTTGAAGTACAACAATAAATTGCTTATAAAAGTGCTCTTATTACTGTGTGAATAGAGTTAATAATTTTAATAGCTCACATTTATACAATATACCTTTTTAAGGATTTTAATGTTTGCAGAGTGCTATGTTATTTCATTTGAGCCTTACAACAATACTGTGAAATAGGTAATATTTCACAAATTTTTACAGATGAGCACACTGAAGCGTTGTAACTTGGGTCACACAGCTAGTGTTAATAGTAGCCTTTTCACTTAGGTTTTCTTGACTTGAAGTCCAGTGTACTTCCTACTACATAGTGTTGTCTCATTAAAACAGTGACTGATTTATGCTGGGAGAAAGTTTGTGACAAAAATGTTTTCTCAAAATAAATCTGTGATAGAGCAATTATTTATATCTTCATTATAAATTATTTTTGGCTTTTGGCCTGCTGGAGGTATTCAAGAAATTATAATTGCTAGCTGGAAAAATGTAAGTCTTTTCCATTTCCAAGGTAATTGTTACTACAGAATATCCAGTTTCTTGTCCCTCTCTTTCCCCCCCTCTGCCCCCACTGGAAACATCTTACAAATATGTTAAATTCTTAATCAATTAAATTTGTTATCTAGGGGCAGCTAGGTGGTGTAATGAGTAAAGCGCCGGCTCCAGAGTCAGGAGGACCAGAGTTCCGTTCTGGCCTCAGACACTTAACACCCACACACACAAAAAAACTAGCCATGGAACCTTGGACAAGTTACTTAACCCCAGTTGCCTCCAAAAGGCAAAAAAAAAAAAAGTTAATAAACTTGCTAAACTAAAAAAAAAAATTTATGGGGATGGCCAGGTAGCACAGTAAGAGCACCGCCCCCAGTGTCAGGATGGCCTGGGGAATCGAATCCCGGCCTCAGACACTTAGCACCCACCCAGAAACACCTGGCCGTGTAACCTTGAGCAAGTTACTTAACCCCAATTGCTTAGGGGTGGCCAGGTGGCTCAGCGAGTAAGAGCACTGGCTCCAGTGTCGGGATAACCTGGGTATCAAATCTGGGCTCAGATACTCAGCACCACACCCAGAAATGACTGGCTGTGTAACCTTGAGCAAGTTACTTAACCCCAGTTGCTTTAAAAAAAAATTATCTGGTCTAATATTTTCATTGATGTTTAATAATTAGAAATGCCATGGTTATAGGAAAACAGAATCATAGCTTTGGAGTTGGGAAAGGATCTCACAGACTATCTAGTTTTGCCAGAACTATCCCCTTGATAGCCACCTGAGTGATAATTTAGCCATACTGCTTAAAGAACTCCAGGTAGTGTTCTGTCATCTGTCAGAAGCCTAATCAAATCAACCTGTTAAGAAATTTTTCCTTGTTAATTCAATAAATGTTTACTAAATGTCTGCTGTGTGTACCAACCACTGTGCTAAATGCTGGAGATACAAAAAGAGGTAAAAGACAGTCCCTGCCTTCAATGAATTTATAATCTAATGTTACCAAGTCATATATAATCTGTCTCCACCATTGCTCCTAATTCTGCCAGCTGGGGGCAAGGAGAAAAGCATACCACATCTTTCACATAAGGATTTATTTATTTATTATCTGTGAGGTTTGTATTCAGTCTGAGGGCCTAGAGGGCTATAGGTTCCCCACCCCTGCCCTAGAATCTTCAATACCTGAATTGCCAAGAGGTTAAGTGACTTGCTGAGGGTAATAACAAAACCAGTATATTTCAGAGACAGGTCTTGAACCCCATCCATATGATAGCACTTGAGGTATTATTCAAGAACTGTTGTAATGGCCCTCTTAAATCCCCAAGCCAACATTCCAGGTTCTTTCAGTTGCTTTTTATATGATATGGTGAGTTTTCTTATTTTGGCTTGACCTAGATTCATTTCCATTTGTTGGTGCCCTTCCCAATATGTGACACCCCAAACTGAACTTGTTACTCCAGATGTGCTCTGCCTTAGTACTATTCTTTGGATACTGCCTTATCACACTGTGACTTATGGAGCTGATAGCAAGGCCACAAGCCCCTCACCCCATCCCCATGCCATTTTCTCTTTTTTTGTTTTTGCTTTTTGGAGGGCAGTTGGGGTTAAGTGACTTGCCCAAAGTCACACAGCTAGTAAGTGTGTCAAGTGTCTGAGGCCAGATTTGATTTCGGGTCCTCCTGACTTCAGGGCCGGTGCTCTATTCATTGTGCCACCTGGCTGCCCCCCATGCCATTTTCAACAGAACTTTCCAGCCACACATTTGATTCAGTGACCCAAAGGGTAGACTCACCCTCACTAAATTCAGTTTAGAGATTAGGCTCTACATTCCAGTCTCTCAAGATTCTTTTGGATTATAAGTGTTGTCCAATCCTTTTACTCTGGTGATTCCTGTGCTATCATCTAATCTACATGTTTTATGCAGATAAGAGTCATCAGAGTCTCCTGAAAGAGGTAGACTATATAGCATTCCTCATATTGCCTATTTAGTAATACTTTAAGAAATTAGTCCAACATTACCTGTTTTTAATGAATCCATATAGTAGGCAGCATTTTGGCATAGTGGGCAGAGAGCTGGCAGCTGATTATATAATGTTGAAAAGATCCCTTATACTGTTAGTGTGCTGGGCAACTCTGTAAGACTAAGAAGCAGAAAGGGCTGATCTTCATTAGAGGAAGTTCCTCAACTGTTCCCTAAAATGAAATAATAGATCTGTGTTTTTGCTTTTGTTTTTTTTTTTTTTTAAAGCAATCGGGGTTAAGTAACTTGCCCAAGGTTACATGGCCAGTGATTTCTGGGTGTGGTGCTGAGTATCTGAGCCTGGATTTGATCCAGGTCATCCTGACACTGGAGCCGGTGCTCTTACTCGCTGAGCTACCTGGCCGCCCCTGTGTTTTTGTTTTTTAATTTTAAAGTGAAGCCAGGCTTGCTCTTAGTGATGACTGATTTCTTTCCTAAATGTTGTTTTTCAGTCATGTCCAACTCCTTGTGATCCTGTTTGGGGTTTTCTTGATGAAGATAGTGGTGTGGTTTTCCTTTTCCTTCTCCAGCTAATTTTACAGATGAAGAAAATGAGGCAAATAGAGTTAAGTGACTTGCCTAGGGTCACACAGTAAATGAGAGTGGATTTGACATTAGGAAAATGGGTCTTCCTGACTCCAGGCCCATCACTCAATCTACTATACCATCTCTAAAGTCAAACACATTGGCGTATTGGAAATGGTGTCATACTTAAATAGAAATAGATCTCTGCAACTGCATATTGACTTAGAAAACCACAAATTAACATGTATTTTTATTTTGTCAAACATTTACCAATTAGGGTCACAATTGACACCTTTCTTTTTTGAAAATGGAGACATTTACTTGTCCCCTGAGTTAGAGCAACTTCCTTTTCATTTTTCAAAGTTTTGTGATAGTGGCTCAACTGTTATATTCACCAGTATAATGAGAATCTGAAGATCTTCCCTGCCCCTTGGCCCCTTGATAGGCTTAAGTGACTCTGAGAACCTTCCCTGATTTGAAGATATACTCTACCCTCTAATACTATGGCTGAATGTGGTCACATGGAGCCTGTGGCTGGAGGCTTGTTTTTCAGGAATGCCCACACCTTGTGACTGTGATTGGGCAGTGGGTCAAGAGAGTTGTGATATATACCCTGATGTGAGGTTTTGGTTTGGGGCTCACTTTGGGAAGAGTTGTGTGATTGGGCCAGACGAGACTCCGGGCAGCAGTTTGAGTGTCCTCCCCACCCAGCTTTGAAAACCCAGATGTTGGCACTTCCCTCTCTCTCTGGTAACTAGGTATGGAAGTAATGGGAAGACAGCTGGAAGCCCTGTTTGCTGATCTGTTTCTCTGTATTTTTTTTTTTTTTGTCTGCTTGTAACGTCTGTTTGTATTCTCTGAAGTTCAGGGTGCTGACTTTTTCTCTTGAACTAGGTAAATGATGTGTTTGATTAAAGTAGGATTGTTAACCCATTTTGAGTTGCTTTCCTTTAGAAAAGCAGATCTAAGAACCTGTGCTAGCAGCCCTCCTGGTTATGCTAGGGTGCTTGCTGCTACAACCAGTTACTTCCAATAACGTTCAGCACATCCAAGTTCATTAAGGGCAAGCTAGGTGTGCTCAATTATCATCTCATGGATATTGAGTTTTAATTCCTTCTTAACCACTTTTATTCTTGCTTTCCTAGCAAGAGAAAACAAATGAAACATGAGAAGTCTTTTTCATCATCCACTGCCCAAGATCTTGTCTACAACAAAACTTTTTTTAAAACCTGTTTTGTTTTTCCTAGAATTCATTAGTGATACCACTGGTAAAGGATATATGCGAAACCCCCTTTGGATGCATTCTCAGTCATTTGCCATTTTATCTTCTGTGCATTTTATTTAGAATTCATTAATTATTTCCTTGTGCATCTCTAGCATCCTTTCTCCCAACAGTTTTTTTTTTTTTTTTTCCGTCAGAATTTTGTTCTTGAGTTTCTCATTACTTTTTGGTAGGCTTCTATAGAATTTTAAGCCAGGTGATCCTACCTGGCTTAGCCTTTCTAATTTATATGAAAATTGCTCCATCAAAATGTAGGGCACATACATATCATTGTATGTATACACTTCTTACTTTGAGCAAATTCAGAGGTGGAATGGTGACCCTCCAGTTCCTTTTAATGATTAGAGTAGCATCCACAATAGTAGTGCATTGACTTCTTGAGAGCTATTGCACCTCTATACTTAAATTTTATATGCAACTATATTACCTGGCTTGTCAGAAATATCCTGTTTTTTCCCTTCCCCTATCTTTTCAGATAAAGACCATCTTGATCAGATCCACTACACTCCAGACAATTATATTTTTACTGGCTCCTTATTAGGTGCCCTCCATCACTGTCAAAGAGCCCATCATTCTTTTATGTTAAACAGTGATGCATAAAACTAGATTACATTCTCAGATACCATTTCTTAAGTAAACTATTGACTTAGCCAAACCTGCCTTTCCTTTAGTTATGGAAATAGCTCCTGTGTCCTGTAAGGTGCAGCTTCTTCCCCAAACCATCATAATCTCTGAAGAGGCTTTCATTCTGGGAATATTCCTCAGAAGGCAGTAGATTCTCCTGTACTAAAAGAGACTAGCTAGCCCTTTGATAATGTTGTTCTGGGGATTCTTTTTCATGTCTGAATTGACATAGATGGCTGGTAGAAATGTGATTGGTGGGTAGATCTGATAAGGCCTGGGAGTCATTCCACTGTGTTCTATATACACATTTCTGAAAGGCAGCATACTTCTCTGTTCATTTCAAGTCAAATCTTAGTACTTTTAACAAGGAGTTATCTGCTTACAATTCCTCTGCCTCTGTTTAGTAGAAGGCAGCCTCTCTCCTGGTGGCATCTGCGTATCATTGCTCTCAGGCACAAGAAGCTACTTCTCCCTCAAAATGTTAGAGATCTGCCCTCTGTGTTGGGGATTCTCTTTGGCACTCTAGTGAAGCTTATGGATGCCTTTTCAGAATGCATTTAAATGCATAAAATAAAATGAACAGAATTGCAAAGAAAAGCAATTATATTGAAATAACAGTTATCAAAAAACATTCATGGACCCCAGGTTAAGAATCCTGACTGTATGGGAAGAAGCTCACCCTTATTACATAGCTACCATGACTCAGTGGCTTTTTTTTACCTTCTATTTATCATATATTACATCCTTCAAACCTCCTGATTCAGGTTTCTATCCCCTGTTGCTCTGAATTTTTTTTTGTTTTCTCTTTTAAATACTTAAATTCTTCAATAAAAATTATACTAATTACATATGTTCCCATTTGACCTCAGAACACCCCTGGAAGGCAGGTGCTTTTATTATCCACATTTTATAGATGAGAAGACTGAGAAAGATTGATTTATGCAGGGCCATAGCTAGTAAGTTGTATAAAGCAGGATTCAAACTCGGGTCTTGGAAGAAACATTCTCTCTGATAATCTGGCAAATAGAGGTGTCCTTACAGCCTTTTCACTTCCATCTTAGTGTTTTCTAACTAGTAGAAACTATTGTGATAACCTTCTTAATTAGTTTCCATTCTCTTCCCTGCACCCCCCCCAAGCCCCCACCAGCCATTCAACATCCACATTATTGCCATATTAATAATACTGTGGCTCTGATCTGACCATTACTCTGCTGTTCAGGAAGCTTTATTGCTTCTAAGATAAAACACAAATTCCTCTGGTATTTAAAGCCCTTCACAATCTGTTTCTGACCTGTCTTTCTGGACTGGACAGCATTCTGCCTTATTCATTCTAAGCTTCTACCAAACTTACTGTTTATTATATCTGACATCTCATTTCTACCTTTGCACAGACAATTCTGTGATTGCAATCTTTTCCCTTATCTCTCCACTTCTTTGGAAACCCTAGCACACTATTCAAGGATCACCTCTCTTTCAGGGGCCTTTCTTATTCTCAGGGGATTTGTTAGCACTCCTCTGCCCAATTAATTTGTATTTATTTATCTGCATACACATTATTTCCTTCTCCCCAAGCCTCAAGTAGAATGTCAGTGCCTTAAGGGCATAGACTGTTTTTGTCTTTGCAGTGAAGTCCTAGCTGAATCCTTAATAAATCCTTTGCATACCAAGGTTACAAACATTCATTTTGTGTGCATATAATTGTGTAGTGCCAATGCAACATTTACAGTGCCCACAATGACAATACTGTGACTATAAATATTCATCCATAGTGCTTGATTTGCAAAATATAACAAACTACATAGAAGACAGAAGCAAAGCATTTATTTAGACACCAGAAAAACAAATCCCAAAACCAGTAAGCTGATTCCATCATAGTAGCAAAGAAGTTAACAAGCCATAACAACACAGAGAGCCACAGCATCCTTTAGCCTTCCCACACACCAATATAAGATCAATATTTACTCACAATCCTCTCTCCTTGCTTGAGCACCTTTCTCTCCCACCATCTCTCTCTGGCTCTGCCTCCCAGCTTTCTGTGACTAGTGAACCAGAACTTGTGGGGGCTGTAGAGAGGGTGCCCTCCTAATAGCTCTGGCAGCTGCAAAAACCCCAGTAATTTGGGACATAGCTCTCTCCATTCTGGAAGCAGAGTTCTACCAGAGCAAAGAGCTCAAAAGTCAAATAATTGGCTGGCAATATGAGCAAGCAACGGAAGCACGGACAGACCATAGAATCCTTTTTTGGGGACAAAAAGGATCAAGGTGCATGGAGTGGGAGGAATACAACAAAGTCAATTCCTGCCTCAAAAGCCCACAAGAAAAATATAAATTGGTTACAGGCCATGGAGGAACTCATGAAGGATTTTGAAAATCAAGAGAAGTGAAGGAAAAATTGGGAAGAGAAATGAGAATGATGCAAGAAAATGATGAAAAGTGAGTCAACAGCCTGCTAAAGGAGACCCAAAAAAACACTGAAGAAAATAACACCTTAAGAAATAGACTAACTCAAATGGGAAAAGAGGCCCAAAATGCCAATGAGGAGAATGAGGAGGAGAAAGCCTTAAAAAGCTGAATTTGCCAGATGGAAAAGGAATGTCAAAAACTCACTGAACAACTCCTTCAAAATTAGACTGAAGCAATTGGAAACAAATGACTTTATGAGAAATCAAGATACTATTAAACAGATCCAAACAAATGAAAAAATAGAAGGCAGTGTGAAATATCTCATTGGAAATACCACTGACCTGGAAAATAGATCCAGGAGAGATAATTTAAACATTATTGGACTACCTGAAATCCATGATCAAAAAAAAGAAAAGAAATCATCCTTCAAGAAATTCTCAAGGAAAACTGCTCTGATGTTTTAGAAGCAGAGGGCAATGCAATAGAGGCTGAAAGAATCCACCGATCACCTCTTGAAAAAGATCCCAACAAGAAAACTCTTAGGATAACACAAGATCTGGCAGCTTCTACATTAAGGGATCAAAAGGCTTGGAATATAATACTCTGAAGGTTAAAGGAGCTAGGACAAAACCAAGAATCACCTACCCAGCAAAACTGAGTATAATGCTACAGGGGAAAATATGGTCATTCAGTGAAATAGAGGATTTTCAAGCATTCTTGATGAAAAAACCAGAGCTGAACAGAAAATTTGACTTTCAAATACAAGAAGCATGAGAAGGTAAAGAGGAAAAAGAAATCATAAGGAACTTGTTAAAGTTGAACTATTTACACTCCTACATGGGAAAACAATAATTGTAACTCATAAGACTTTTCTCAGTATGAGGATAGTTGAACAGAAATATATGTATACATATATGTATATATATGTATGTAGAGTGTATGTGTATATAAATATGTATGTGAGTGGGCATATGTATGTTCACGTATACATAGAGGGCACAAGGATGAGTTGAATATGAAGGGATGATATCTAAAAAATAATAGAGGTGAGAGAGGAATTTATTGGGAGGAGAAAGGGAGAGATAGATTAGGGTAAATTATCTCATATAAAAGAGGCAAGAGAAAACTTTAAATGGAGGGGAAGAGCAGAAAGGTGAAAGGTAATGGGACAACCTTATTCTCATTGCATTTGGCTTAAGGAGGGAATAACATACACAATCAATTGGGTATCTTACCCTACTGGAAAATAGGGGGTTAGGGGATAAGAGGGGAGAGAATAGAAGGGAGGGCAGATTGGGGGAGAGGATAGTTAGAAGCAAACATTTTTGAAAAGGGATAGGGTCAAAGGAGAAAATAGAATAAGTGGGGGGTGGGATAGGATGGAGGGAAATATATCTACTATGGAAATGATCTGGGTAACTACACATGTACAACCTATATTGAATTGCTTATCTTCCCAGTGGGGGTGGATGAGGAGGGAAGAAGGGAAAAAATCTGGAACTCAAAGTTTTAAAAACAAATGTTTAAAAATTGGTTTTTTACATGCAACTGAGAAATAAGATACACAGGTACTGGGGTATAGAAACCCATCTTGCCCTACTAGAAAGTTGGGGGGGGTGATGGGGGAGGATATAATAGAGAACAGATTGGGGGAAGGGGTATTTAGTAGACTTGCTATTTTGTGGTGGGGGGGGTAGGGAAAAGACAGGGAGAAAAAAATTGTAACTCAAAATCTTGTGGAAATGAATGCTGAAAACTAAAAACCCATACACAAAAATGTTAGCTATTATATATATATATATATATATATGTTTTGTTTAAGATTATCTCTTACTTAATATTGGATACTATGTTTCTGACTGTAGCCTAAAACAATATTAGCCTTTTGTCTTCTGAATCATACAGTTGACTCATTGAGTTTGTGATATACTAGATTCCCAAAATTTTGGTTTGATGTATTGCCATGCCTTTCTTAATTTCATTCTTAAAAAGTTGTTTAAAAACCAAACCAAACCAAAACAAATCTAAGATCTTATAGTTTCCCTATTCAGTTTGATCTTATTAATTTTTGTCCAACATTCTTCCCTGTCAGAATCTTTTTGGCGCTAGACCGTCATCCACCTTATTAGCTATTCCTTTAGCTTTTAGTCACCTGAAAATTGGCAAGAAAGCCACCTGTGTTTACAGACATCACTGATAAAAAAAAACAACAACTCAACAGCATGGGATCAAGAACAGATCATTAGGACCTTCCAAGTTCACAGTAAACTATTAATGACTACTTCTGGTTTTGGCCATTCTTACTAGTACTGAATTCACCTGACTGTACTACCATGGTAGAGACTTCACCCTTGGACTAATAAAATAATTATACTTATTGACATAAAATAAACATCTTTTTTTTCCTTAAATACTTTTAATATAAAATGCCTCCTTGTGCTGAAATCATTTATTTCTACGTTATTTGGCACCGAGTTCACAAAATTTTTACATATTCTTTAATTCTTTATCATGAAATCAGACTTTTTATCAGTTGGAAATATAGAACTGGAGTTCTGGAGAAAAATAAGGTAAGGATATCAACTTTGGAGGCACCTTAACAGAGTTGCTAATTGAAGTATTCATTTATATCAGAAATCTCTCTGAAAAAGTTCTCCCAGTAAACAGCATACGATATTGGACTTTGGGGAGGTATCTTCTGTAAACTTGATCTCTAATAACTGAATTACATGATACTTTAAAGTTTGCAGAACATTTACAGTATCCACTGGATCCCTACAACAAACCTTTGAGGTAGGTACTACAGTTAGTAATACCCCCATTTTACAGATGGGGAGACTAAAGTGCACAGAATATTATTGATTTGCCCAAGCTGTCAGAAACAGGATTTGACCTTAGTTCATTCTGATCAATGGTTCTCTTTCTCTCATGCTTCATGATTCTGACACCTGACATCCTGGAACACATCTTAATATCCTAGGCTCCCATGCCTTCTGTAAACACTCCACTTTGATGATTTTTCAGTCTTTATCTCTTTTGCTGGTTCTTCATTTTCCTCCTCAACTTTTTAACTACAGGTGTTCTGTCCTAGGCACCTTAATTCTCTCTTTTCTCTCTGTATATTTATTTCTCTAATTTCATTTGCTCTTTTGACTATACAAATCACTCCCAAAATTCTTTCACTTCCAATTTCCCTGAACTCCAATCCTATATTCCTAACTGCTTATTATATGTCTAAAATGAAACTCACCTTCTATATTTTTCACCCTCACTTCTTTCAGTTAGTGAGATCGGCATCTTTGGACATCTTTATCTCCTTTAGCTTTTCTTCTTCAACCCACCTATCATTCCGACAATTCCAAATTCCTGTCATTTCTACCTTAACACTTCTCTTTCATACCTGGCCTCTCCTATCCACTAAACTGCAATCACCTGACCTAAGATCCTATGGAGATAGGTGTGGAGCAGTGCAGATAGGCCTGGAATCCAGAAGACATCTTCCCAAGTTCAAATCTGGCTTTCGACAGCTGTGACCCTGTAGCAAGTCACTTAACCCTGTTTGTCTCAGTTTCTCTATCTATAAAATAAACTGCAGAAAGAATAGCAAACCATCCCAGTATGTTTGTCAAGAAAATCCCAAATGGGGTAAAAAAAAATTACTTTTTTCCCCCCTTGGTTATACTGTTGAAACCATCCTCCACACTGCTGCTTATATAATCTTCATAACCAACTGCTATCGTTTCTTGATTTAGAACCCTTTAATGGATTCCAAAACTCCTCATAATTGGACTCTCACCTATCATCTTACCTCACAATATTTCCTTATCAAATTTTCTACATTCTAACCAAAATATACTATTTTGTCTCCTGTTCACATGCTGCTTTTATTCTCTTTGCTCATGCAGTTACCTATATATGGACTCTCCTCGCCTATTATATCTGTATTATGTTGAAATTCCTTCATTACTCAAGGTTCAAACAATGTATCTTCTCCACAAAGCTTTCCCTCACCTCCTCTCTCAAAGTGATTTCTTCAAATTTCTTATAGCACTTTCTTCAAACCTATTATCATAGCTTCTTGTAGACTTCTTTTTCTTCCTTTAACCCCATGAATTTTGTTCCTTAAAGGCAATGGTGTCAAATTCAGAGCTACTAATCTGTACATGAGGATCCCTGGTGGCCAAATACCAACAATTTTAAAATGTGATGTTATCTGTATTTTGTTTCATTTTTAAAACTTCCTAATTACATTTTAATCTGGTTCCTGTGTTTGACCTTTCTGCTTAATATGACCTTTGTTGTACCCTATCTTATACAACACAATGCCCTGAATATCATAGAAACAATGTCTGTTGAATAAAACTAATAGACAATGTTGTATTTACAGTCTGAAGATTCATGTCTGACTCCTAACTCTGTCTCTAACTAGCAGTGACACTAAATTCACTTAAGTTCTTTTAGGCTTGGCTTCACCATCTGTAAAACAGGGATCCTACAACTTGCAACTCCCTACCTCACAGGATTTTGAAAATGGCATTCTGAAAGTAGCACAGCACCGGCTACAAGGGAGCTATTACACAAGCAAACAGACTTGTGATCTGACTGATGTGAGCATTACTTCCAACAGTGCAGACCACAATCCATCCAGGCCTACTCATGAAACAAAGTGAATTTATCATAGTCTAAATAGTCTTTAAATGGATTATTTCTGGAGGATGCCAATATCAAAGTCTGCCTAGTGGGACACAGCTAGCCCTCAGTTCCTCAATAGATGTATCACGTCCAGTTATATGGGAAACTGGCTGAAAACAAGGGCAAAAGTGGTGAAGAAAGTTTGATACAAAAAGGGAAAAAAAAATCTGGCTTTCCTACAGTTACCCCCCCCCCCCAATGAAAACATATATAACATAGGGTTTTGTAGTACAGCCTGGAATTTTTTTTATTAGGTTTATGGGAAAAGAAAAAGATATATGAAAAGATCACATTTTGTAAAAGTTACTAATAATGAATTGCATGTTATTATGGGTTCATTTCCTCAACAGGATCTAATTTAAGCAATTACAGTGTATGTTTTTAATATTGTTCATACTAATGTAAATTAGTCACAAAATTATATAATAGGCCCCCATGGGAGCAGAGAGACATAATTTGAGGCTTCAGAAGAAAAGCTAAGTCAATAGGTAAATTAGAACAAATCTACTTAAATTGTGCCATGTTACAATCTTCTCTGGCTAAGGTACTAGAGGCCAAAATTTGGTGTGTTTTTTCAATCCCCACTCAGATCAGCCATAACTTAAGCTTCAAATGATTATAATGGAAGTTTAGAAGATTACAAAATACGGCTTCAAATTTATGAATTCAATGGTTGAGCTTTTAGAAATTACTTCTATGTTCAAAAAAGTGAATTCTGGTGGGTTACTCAAGAGTCACTTTTATTATTACAAGACAACTTAAAAAGGGACATTCTACTCTACATTCTACCTCATTCACAGCCTTTTAGTTTCTACTATCATATGCAGAATCTGATTTTTTAATCTTAATTTTTAAAAATCTTATTTATTTTTCTAAATGTTAAAATTACATGACTATGTACAAAGCAACCACGACTAACAACCAGCTTTGAAAAAAATAAAATTACACCAACTTAGTTGTGTACAGCTATTTTACCTTTACTAAGATTGTGATGCACAAGGACTATGCATGAAAGCATTAGAGGTCCAAGACAGCAAATGCCTATATTCTGAGGTAGAATTTCCATTCTCCCTGCATCCCCACTTCCTTAAGTGAACTGCAGCTCTGAGACATTTTAAAATTTACTTTACACTTATATGAAAACCATCAAAACTTTTAAAAAAGTTTTCATTCTTTCTTCTTTCAAGGGTAACTTCTAGCTCTTTCTAAAGCCCATTCATTACACAAATCAGAGGGCAACATGTTCTTTAATGACAGGCTGATGTTGAAAATGGAAAGAAAAAAAACCATACAAAGACTAGTAAGTATTGTTTCATTTCAGGCTAATTTCCTGAATTTAGATGACCTCCTGGAAACTGTTTATAAAGCATCCTAAGTTTTTTGAGGAAAAATTGAATTTATGAATGAAAAATGATACACACCTCCCAGAACTGGTATGCCAGTATTTTCAGACATCTAATCTGATGAAGGTAAAGGTCCTCTAAGTCTATAAAATAGTACCTAAGCTAGCAAATAACTGCAAAGAAGAAGTGGTATAAAGGATGTCATCAAGTATAAATAAAAAACATGAGCTATCCCCACAAAGAGAATCGGAAATCCAATTGAAAACATACATGTTCCGCTGGTGTCTTGCTATGTCAAGAGAACATTAGGAAGGCCTCTAGCATACTGGATAAAAATTCATCCCAATGACAAATTTATGGTAGGGCATGGATAAGGCCACATAGGATGAAGAGGCACAAATGGGTTGGATGGTATATGTATGACTGGAGGGAAAACTCAAAGTAATGAAATCAACTATCTAGTCAAATACTGGAGTATTATTTATAAAGAAAACCAAGTTCTAAACACCTTTATAAACATAGAATGATCGTTACTACAGGCTCATATTTAGACTTTAATAATTCAATTCATAAGCAGACTCCCAGTTAAAAGATATCTTAAATGCATGTGCATATCCCCACCCCCCTGCCACATGCACCCTCTTTTTGCTTCCTACACTAAATAAAATTTCAAGGGATGTTATAAGGAAGTAGTAATTGATCAGAAACAATGAAAATAAAGAACCATGACAAGCAAGTCTTCATTTTTAAAATTAAGAGACTAGATTACATAATGCCTAGATGTCCCTTTCTGTTCCAAAATTTATTTCTATCATCAAATTCTAGTAAGCTTCTTATTTTTCAATATAAGCAGGACACATAATATACCACTAATTTTTAATTTTATTTTTCTCATGAGATGTTTTGGTATCCAAGAAACTTGATAGGATAGATAGGAAAGGTAGCAGAGCTTACACCTTGAAGACTGGAATCATTGTGAAAAGCTTACCTCCTAAGGCTGGCCTCACTAGATGATCCGAGAGATCACTGTAATTGATGAATTGGCACCTGTCACCTTTGGGGGGAAAAATGTTCCTGGAAGATTGAAACTAAAACAAACTATCCCACATGAAAAAAAAGTACATTTTTCGTATTTTATTTAATAATGAATGGAAGTTATAAAATATCTGCTATTGAAATCTCTTCTGTATATTATAAACATAACCTTGTAAACATTCAAGTAAATGCCTGCCATATAATTGCTTCATTATTTAATTCTTCAGTTATCTTCTCTTTCTTACATTAGGATTGTATCTGTAAAGAAAAAAAAAAGAAGTCAAAATGACCTAAAAATGCATTTCTGTTACTTTGAAATACACAAGTGATTAAAGACTTTTTCAGCAGGGTAAACAAGGAAGGAGTTTTAATTCTGCTTTTGTCACAAAGAGAAAGAGAGGCCATTGCAAAGAATCACTAACCTATATTGGTAAAGAAAGTTTCCCCAATCAGAGTTTCCAATATAAATGAAATCCCAAGACCACTCCCTATTCCTATCCCTACCTTTACCACTACTAATTAAATGTCATCTACTTATCCACTTTTTTGTATTTCCATTGCTTCACCTGTAAATTGTGACAATCACTACCTAATTTAAAAATAATACAAAAACCCACCACCTTTAAGAGACAACTTAAAATCAATACACATCTCCCCTAGGCTTCAAAAGTTAAGGTTGAAAACTGCTCACATATAGATTCAGCTCATAAGCTACACAAGTACTATGAAGAGTTTAATCAAAAACATAAATTAACACTCAATATGTTAACATGTTTTCTTATAGCAATAAAATAAATCGGGCAGTTGAGCATTCAGATACCCTTTTTATTGAAGATTCCTTTTGAGAGGAAGAACAAAAGAAAACAACATAAAATCTCCACAGATAATTTACATGACAATGAATTAAAATCATAATTATGTTCTTCTCTGAAGGAAAAAAAATTTAGAACACTTTTATTATTAAAAAACTTTTTTGTTTTAGAAAATGTTGTAAAATTATTCTCCCCTGCATATCCTCCAACTTTTATTTAACGATAGTTAAGAAAACATTTGATAAGATAGGTAAATTTTTACTATGCCCATAGGAATGTGTTGAATAGGAATTAAATCAGAGTCAACCTTAAATCCCTCCCCACCAAAAGCCAATTCTAATTCTGATATAGCCTTTTGTTTTCATGCATGAACAACTTAAGGCTAAACAAATGATCTGGCATTTAACTTGCTTTAAGTCAGAACTCATTCATTAATGCTTTTGCTTAGACATGAAAATGTCACAACTTATCAGCCAAATTACATTACTAGTAGATTAAATGTGTTAGCCTGGTGCCATTTATTTTATTTTTTGGCTCTAGACCACACAAAGATTTAAAGTATGTTGTGGCATATATAATAACTGATGTATCTCAAGTTGAGATATATCTCATAATTGACATATAGCAAGCTCCAAAATCTAAAGGAAGCTTGCTTTAGAGATTCTAAACTTAGGCTAAACAGAAAAAGAGAAAAATGGATAAATTCATCCAGAATTTCAGAAAGCGAAAATAGACCAGTCTGGTGAGTTACTGAAATTTTGCATAGTGGTATCTTCTCATAAAAAAGAGCTTTTATGTACGATACTGTGTGTGTGTGTATGTGTGTATGCACATAGGTGCATACACATATGTAAACTATTATTATTACTACTACTATGATTAGGCTGAAAACAGATGTGCACATAACATACTACTTCAAGGCTACTAATGGGCCATATGCAGTAATATTTGCTTTGAAATAACATATTTGAAAGCACTAGAAACCTGAAATAAACAAATCTTTACCTAAAGAGATCATCAGCAAGTGATTCTTCTTTTGCATGTTTGTTCTGTACCTACCAAAATAAAAAAATAAAAATTTTGCCTTATGGTGAATATCTGTTAATTCTGATCAATCTCTTTCCACTATTTTCTGTACATTCTAAAGAATATGAATAAAGTAAACTATTTTATAATATACTCAGCATGAGCATCACCAGAACTGTTTATTTTTTAAATAGTACAGTAGAACTCATGAAATTGCAACTTTCCAATGACTACCTTTTTTTGAAAGCACAAAAACTAGAGCTTACCTGAAAGACTCAAGACAAATCAGTATCACTGAAGTATCAAGAGTTATACTTGACTGTGCATGTGTATAGAAAATAAAATGACCTGAAATTCATAAAAACTGTGAACTAATCAAGTAGTTATAAATCTAAGCCCTGTGTGTTTTGGAAGTACAGAAAGGGAAGGAGCAAAGTGGTAAAAAGGTCAATGGAAAGAGAAGGGAAGCAGAGAACAGATAAACGGATAAACAACAGCAAGAACAGCTAGGGAACAGCTAGGGATAACTGAAACAAAATGAGAAAGAAAATTATACTACATTCAAAGTAAAGAAAAAAAATGGTAGAAGGGTGCTAGTGTAGTTATACAACAAGATAAAATATGGAGTCATTTGGCATCCAAAATACCTACAGTGAAAAACAAAAAGAAAATTATAAAAAAAGTTGTGTAAAATCCAAAAATATTTACATCTACACGCATGTAATGGAAAAGGCAAGGATCTGAAATTTCTGATGCAAAAGTACAATGTAGCTCATCAAGGTATATGGCATTAAGACCCAGAAAGGATAATGATTGGTTTAAAAGGCTGGCTAGTTCTGAGTTTAAAAACTTCTAAACAAAAAACTTTACTCTAAATAGCACCTAATAGTTTTAAAAATTTTTTAAAAATAATTAGTGTATTTCAGTGAAATGGTCAGAGAGGTGCAAATGCTAAGCAACAAAAAGTGAATATGGATTGTTAATGGATCTTAGATGACAGCTCAGTTGGCAAAATATAGATGTGATCTTATTTTAACAGAAATAAAATTCTATTTTGTCATGCCTCCTCATACACTGGGGCCAGAAGGAGTAGATATACTTCTTGTTCCATAGTGCCACTTCCACACCTTCCCTATACTGCCATCACTCATCTCTCTGCTCCCTAAAAAGGGAAAATTATGGTTATGTATTTTCTAAAGAATGGGCTCTTTTCATTGTAAATTTAGGAATAGCAAGGGAGTGGTGAAAAACACTTGTTAAATTACGAAGCTGCAAACCAATTTTACGTATCTTTAAGAAATAATAGTCACAAAACATTATTTTGTCAATAACTGCCAAATTTTATCCTACCAGGCAGGAATAAAGAACTCCTCAATTTAGGCAGAATAAAAACTAACTGACTTACACAATTAAACTATTTCAGGAGTTTTTTGTAATGTAACTTCCCCTGCATATAAAGATCAGACTTTATGCTACAAGGTAACTTTTTATCACATAACTAAATGATAGGAGTAAGTCAGCTGGAATCTAAGTACAATGGGAAAAACAGCTCCTAGCACTATCATTAGCAGGAACTGTCACTCCAAAATTGGGAGATGATGACACAGAAAAATAAACCTTTTACAGAGGAATAAAAACATGTGAAGATACTACTCCAGAAGAGATAGGGGGATAAACAACAGCAAGGAGAACAGAGAGAAAAGGATGGCTGTTAGGGGTGACAAGGAAAGTTAAGAACTTGACAGACCAGACTAGGAGCAAAGCTGGCTAGAATCCTTGTGCCAATGAAATAGTTCTTAGACTACACTATACCACATCAAAATCTGTACATTAACAGACTGACTCAGACTAGCTCAGGAATATGATGTTATTGACTTTCTTTATAATCCTCCTTACACCTAATAAACAAATATTGATGAAATGTTGCTATGAAAATCAGCTTAAGGGCGACCATAAGTGTGTTTGGTATCTTTGTACCTCAGGCAATATTAGATTTTTTTTTTTACTTGTTTTGCTGTAGTATTTTCTTAACCAAAATGGCTTGCAGCTGTAAATATTAATGTCTAAATAAAGTGATTGGAGAGATCATAGCTCTGACATTTATTACCTGGTAAGGCTTAATATGTATTTTTAAAGGACTAAGTCTCGGGGCGGCCAGGTGGCTCAGTGAGTAAGAGCACCGGCCCCAGTGTCAGGATGACCTGGGGATCGAATTCGGGCTCAGATACTTAGCACGACACCCAGAAATAACTGGCTGTGTAACCTTGAGCAAGTTACACAACCCCAATTGCTTTAAAAAAAAGACTAAGTCTCCCCATCTCACCCAGGCTGTAAATTTGGGGGTTACTAAAAGGCTTGATGCCACCAATGATCACCATGGGTGCTTAGATGTTCTGTTTCTGACCTACACTGGTCTGTGTCCTGGTGGCCCCCTACTTCTCAGGACTCATTATATTGATGCCAAACCCCATAGATTTCACCTGATTGGCACAGCCCACTGCAGCTCAGGAGAGATCCACAAGCGAAAGAGATCCCTGGGCGCTAGTATTATAGCTGTGTGCTACCATTCCAGCATGAACATTACCCTAAAACTAAAACTCATGGTATTTTTCTGAGATTAAGTATATATTTTTGTTTAAAAATATTCTGTGTTTGAAAATCTTCTGTAAGAATACCATAAAAGAACAAAATATAAATTAATATATAGCATGATTTATTACTCACCTCTATTTCTTGTCTTAACCAGTCTTCTAATTCTGCATTCTTTCTAGCATGATGAGCTATTAGGTCAGAGCCTCCAATGATGCATGGAAGTTTTCCTGCCCCAGGATAAGCTACCTAACAGGAAGAAAAGGTCCAAAAGTATTATAACATTTTAATAATATCATTATAATAATAAAATACATTATAAAAGTGAAACTGATACTTTCAAAAGAACTAGACAGAAAAAAGGTTGTTAACTTTTCAAAGAAGAGTTATGTAAATGAAGTAAATTATTTCAGTTGCTCTGAAAAACTGTAACTTAAGACACTTTACCAGGGCAGAATCAAGTGATTCTATTTAAAGTTAATAGCAAAATACTAATTCTCCAGTAGTCAAAACAGTACTTGGGTATTTGATAGCATTTTGAGATCTGGAGAGTTTTATATGATGATTTTTTTTCTATAAATTTTCAAAGAGCTTCTACTTTTTCAACTATTACTGTTACTGTGGCTGCTTTGGAGTAATTCAGTACATACGAATTCCTGATAAGCTCAGGGAGATACATAATTTTTTTCTTGTGCTTTTACTATTTTAAAAATTTACCTAATTTGTTCATTTCTATTAAATTACTATTTCTCACTGGAGGTTTCTGTGATATGAGTTTTATCACAAAATTTTTAACTAGAAAAATTTTTAAATGTTTTCACAGTTGTTGAAATTCAATTTGGCATGACCCTTAAAAGATAGCCTCAGAACTTACATGATGGAACACGATGAAGCATCCAAAAATAAAAAGTGCAATATATTCACTTGTAGATGCAATTCAAAGTAATGATTTCTCCTCTAAAGGTCTAAAACATTTCTTCAGCCCAGATTCTGAAAACATTCCTATTTCCTGACTTGAGTACCAGGGGAATAATGTTTTCATAAAGGTCTAAGCAACTCCAAAAATTTTTAATGACTTTTATTTTTTACATACTAAAATAAATGCTATAATAGGCAAAACAGAAAGAAATACAATTAAATCATACAACTGAGAACATAACTAGGTACTAATGAATAAATCCTTAATACCTACAAGAAATCTATTTATTCTATACCCATCCTCCTCTACCCTCACCTCCCCACCTCTGCCCAAAAAAAGCCCCACCAAAATATTGAGTTTATCAATTGGCTGACTTAAAGAAGAAAATATATAATCAGTCATAATCAAGTAGCAATGCTAAAACACTCAATGCACAGGCTGTCCTTTGCTGCAGATATATAGAATAAGTTAGACACTAAATATAATGTTAAAGCATAACACTGATTTTATTTGCTAGCAATGGCTCTTACTAGCAGTGCCTCTTGTGATATATTAAAATAAGTACCTACCTTTCTGAATTTCTTAAAGTTGTTTAGCTGTCCATAATCATTTCTTATAATGGATGCATTTCTGGATCCAGAGTGACTAACCACCAGCGATCTAAATTCAGTCAATAAAAGCTTCTTGGGAAGCATCTCAAAACTATCTTGAAGTTTATCATTCTTGAGTGGGTTTTTTTTTTTAAAGAAGACATATGAAGAAAGAAGAAATTATATAATTATTTTAAAGTTTCTTATAGATATGAGAATATACAAATCTTGGACTTTTTTATACCAATATATGGAGAAATCTGATCTAAATATGAAACTATATACATTCCCATCAGTTGCAGTCAATTTTTTATTCGATTTAATGACCAATTTGTATTTATATCTACATCTTTTATTTCTTTCTTTATACTTAATGAGGTATTCACTACTCATTTATACTACTCCTTCAGATATGGACAGATAGGACAGAGAATGCCAATCACTCCGGGACAACAAGGTTTTAACTCAAGTAGCATTCTTCTTGTTTTTCTTTTACTGTTCTCCTTTCCCTATACCTTAGGTCTATTAGTAATATCCATGTGCACTGCTTATTCAAGAAACCAATCATTTACTATCCAGGTTAAGTTCTAAAGAATAACACAGACAAAAGATAAATAAAACAAGTTCCTTACCCTCAATAGTTTTAGAAACTTAACAAATTAATAATCAATTATCTAGTATTAAATATCTACTTGAATAACTAGAAAGCCAGTGACTCTGGATCTTGCTTCTAGAATACAGGGAAAAAACTCCCAGTGACTATAAGAGGGAGAGGGACTGCCAAGTTTCTTTTCTCAGTGCAGATCTGTAGTCACACAGCCAGGATGCGTCAGGAGCAGGACTTTCACGCAGCTCCTCCTGGCTTTGAGGCTGGCTCTCTACCCACTACACTGTGCTTCTCCCAGGAGCACATCATATTTATCTTTCTGCCGTGATCAAGTAACTGCTATCCAAGTTCAAAGTGTAGGCTTTTCTCCCTGCCAGAAGAGACGGTTAAAGATGCTTGGTGAACTTAAGTTATTTAGAGAGAATGAAATATTCCTTAAATGTGGAAGAAAGGATTCAAAGTAAAAACAATAAAAAGTACAACTTATTCAAAAGAGTGTGGCTAGGTGGTACAGTGAATAGAGCACCAGCCCCGGAGTCAAGAGGGCCTGAGTTCAAATCTGGCCTCAGACACATAACACTTACTAGCCATGTGGCCTTGGGCAAGTCACTTGCCCCCAACTGCCCTGCCCTTCCCCCTCCAAAAAACAAAGCTATAAGAAAAAAAAAAGTAACTAAAAAGGGGGAAGATAATAGAGGACTCTCTGGACCAGAGATTATACTGTTAGGCAAATAACTAAAGGAGGTAAATAATAAAATTAAAGTCCCCATATATATGCCAAAATATTTACAACTTTTTCTTGGTAGTAGCAAAGAATTAGAAACAATGTTGTTGTTTGTCCTTCATTTGCAAAGAGGATCAACGACATTACAGGGTGATGTTTTGACTTCAGCATGAGTTAGATACAAGTTTAGGACAGTATACCCTCCATACTGGAAACAGAGCCCTACCTTAATAAAAAGTTAAAAGTCAAGTAATAGGCTAGGAAAATGAGTGAACAACAACAAAAAAACTGACTACAGAAAGTTACTATGGTAACAAGGAAGATTAAAACACAAACTCAGAAGAACAAAGTCAAAGCTCCTAAATCCAAAGCCATCAAGAAAAACAGGAATTAGTCTCTGGCCATGGAAGAGCTCAAAAAGGATCTTGAAAATCAAGTAAGAGAAGTAGAAGAAAAACTAGGAAGAGAAATGAGTGTTCTAGAAAATCATAAAAAAGGAATCAACAGTTTGCTAAAGGAGACCCCCTAAAATGCTGAAGATAATTACACCTTAAAAAACAGACTAACCCAAATAACAAAGGAGGTCCAAAAAGCCAATGAGAAGAATGTCTTAAAAAGCAGAACTGGTCAAATGGAAAAGGAGGTCCAGAAGCTCAGACTGAAGAAAATAATTCTTTAAAAGTTAGAATGGAGGAAATGAAAGCTAATGACTTTGAAAAATCAAGAAACAATAAAACAAAACCAAAAGAATGAAAAAATAGAAGACAATGTGAAATATCTTATTGGAAAAATAACTGACTTGGAAAACAGATCCAGGCGAGGGAATTTAAAAATTATTGGACTTCCTGAAAGACATGATTAAAAAAAAGAGCCTAGACACCATCTTTTGAGAAATTATCAAGGAAAGCTTCCCTTTTATTCTATAAACAGAGGGTAAAATAGAAACTGAAAGGATCTACTTTATCACCTCCTGAAGGATATCCCCAAATAAAAAATCCCCAAAATATTAAGCCAAATTTCAGAGGTCTCTGATCAAGGAGAAAATATTGCAAGCAGTCAGAAAGAAACAATTCAAGTATGGTGGAGCCACAGTCAGGATAATACAAGACTAGCACCTTCTACATCAAAGGATCAGAGGGCTTCTTGGAATGTGATATTCCAGAGGGCAAAGAAATTAGGATTACAACTAAGAATTACCTACCCAGCAAAACTGAGTATAATTCTTCAGAGGGAAAACTGGACGCTCAATGAAAGAGAGGACTGTTAAGCATTCCTGATGTAGACTAGAGAGGAATAGAAAATTTGACTTTGAAATACAAGACTCAAGAGAAACAGAAAAAGGTAAATAGGAAAGGGAAATTGTAAGGGACTTAATAAGGTTAAACTGTTTACATCCCTACATGGGAAGATATTTGTAACTCATAAGACCTTTCTCATTATTAGGGTAGTTAGAAAGAGTATATATAGACAGAGGGTACAGATGTGAGTGGAATATGAAGGGATAACATAAAAAAAATAAAATTAAGAGGTGAGAGAGGAATGTACTAGGAAAAGGAGAAAGGGAGAGGTAAAATGGGGTAAATTATCTCACATGAAAGAGGCAAGGAAAAGTTTTTATAGTGGAGGGGAAGAGGGGGGAAGTAAGGGGCAGTGAGTAAATTCTACTCTCATCAGAATTGGCTCAAAGAAGGAATAACATACACACTCAATTGGGCATAGAAATCTATCTTACCCTATAGGAAAGTAGGAGGGGAAGGGAATAAGAGAAGGGGGTGAGGGGATGATAGAAGGTAGGACAGATTGGGGGAGAGGAGATTAGGAGAAACAAAACACTTTTGAGGAGGGACAGAGTGAAAGGAGAGAATAGAATAAACAGGGGTGATAGGACAGAGGGAAATATAGTTAGCCATAGTAACTGTGAAAAAAATTTTGAAACAAGTTCCTCTAATAAAGGCCTCATTTCTTTTTTTTTTTTCACTGCGCCACCTAGCCGCCCCTTGGCCTCATTTCTCAGATATATAGAGAACTGAGTCAAATTTATAAAATAAGAGCCATTCCCGATTGATAAATGATCAAAAAATATGATCAGTTTTCAGAAGAAATAATCAAAGCTAGCCATAGGCATATGAAAAAATATTCTTAACTCACTATTGACTGGAGAAATGCCAATTAAAACAATTCTGATGTACTATATCATACCTATTTGACTGGCTAGTAGGACAGAAAAGGTAAATGACAAATATTGGAGGATGGGAAAAATAAGACTTAAATGCATTGTTGGTGGAGTTGTGAATTGATTCAACCATTCTGTGGAGCAATTTGGAATTATGCCCAAAGGGCTATAAAAGCATGCATACTGTTGGACCTAGCAATATCACTACTAGGCTTGTATCCCAAAATATATAAAAAACAAAAAAGAAAAGGACCCATACATACAAAAATATTTATAGCAGTTCTTTTCTGAGGGTAATGAATCAGAAGTTGAGGGGACTGCCCAACAACTGAAGAATGGCTAAACAATTTGTGGTATGTGATTATGATGGAATACTATTGTGCTGTAAGAAATGATGAGTAGGATACTCTCACAAAAACCTGTTAAAACTTGCATGAGCTTATCCAAACTGAAATGTAATGAGTATAAAGTAACAGCAATATTTTAAGATAATCAGTTATGAATGACTTAGCTATTCTCAGCAATACAATGACCCAAGACAACTGAAGAACTTATGATGAAAAATGCTATCTATCCCCAAAGAAAGAACTGATGGTATTTGAATACTGATCTTTTAAACATTAAAATTTTTCTGGAGGTTTTATTTTGGTCTGTTTTTTTTCCCCCACAACATGACTATTATGGATATATTTTGCATGACTCTTCATGTTTGACCTATATCAAACTGCTTATCTTCTCAATGGGAGTGGAGAGGATAGAGGGAGGAAGGGAAAAAAATCTGGAACTCAAATTTAAAAAAATGAATGTTAATTGTTTTTACATGTCACTGGGGAAAAAAATAATGACAAAGACAAATATAGAGAATCACTGGAAGACTTCTATGAACTGATGCAAAGTAAGCAGAACCAGGAAAGCCATATACATTATAACTATAACAATATAAGTGGAAAGAACAAAAACATAACTTTTCCTTCAAAAAAAGAAGTGCATGTAGAATTGTCAAACAATTCAGATTTTTTTTTTTAAATGCACAGAAAACAGAAGCAAGGGCAGGTAATACAGGTAAGTCTGCATGATATGGTTATCTAAGAACAATGTTAAGAATTCTAAAGCTTATATTGAGCTGAAGCTGGTAAGGAATACTGAAGACAACAAAAAAGGTTTTTAACTTTTTAAACTATTATCAGGGAAAAGAAGGGGATCAAAAAAAGGATAAGGCCACTGCTCAAGATAGGTGGGACAAAAACAGATAATTGAAACACTAATTTTGCTTCTGCTTTCTCTACCAAGGTAAAAAATCTTTACATCAGAATATAATATAGTTCACAGAGAGTTGAACTGGATCAATAGGGAGTAGGTAAGGGTCAAGCTGGTTGTTTTTGATGAGTTTAGGTTACCAGGTCCAAATGAACTACATCCTGGGTTCTAAAAGAAGTAAAAGAGGTGCTTGCTAAACCATTGTCATGAACCTCTGAAGGAAATATGGAAAATGGAGCTACCATTGATTAGAGGGCAACCACTATCCCAATGCTTCAAAAAAGGGAACAAAATGGAGGTCTGATACAATAGGAAAATGACCTTGATCTCAATTCCTAACAGAATTCTACAACATGTGATTAAGAGGTAGTGAACATGGCTTCATCAAAAACAGTTCATGGTAGGCTCACTTCATTTCCCTTTTGGGCACAGGTGTAAGACTTAAATCAGGGGAATAAAGTAAACATAATTTAGATTTTGGCAAATGTTTGACAATATGTTGGATGATAGAATATACATCTAAAAAAGACCTTGAGAACACTAGATATTGGTCTATACTATAAAGATAATGTTATTAGGTACAACTATAGTCTTATACTTGGGCTCAAACAATCAAATCTTAAACGTAAACTGTCAACAAGCATGTGAAAAAAAATGGTCCAAACACAAAAGAAATGTTACAAGAAACGACAATTAAAACAACTATGAGGTTTCACCTAACACCGATCACCAAGCAAAAGTGATAAAAGACAGAAATAACACTGGAACAAGTTGAGAGTAATAGTTGGCAGAGATATGAATTGGTTGAACCCTTCTGAGAAACCATTTGAAATTTATGCAAAAAAATCATTAAAATGTTCATTCCCTGTGATCTGGAGAGCTCAGTACTAGGCATGTATTCCAAGGTGGTCACAGATATATATATATATATTTTTTTTTTTTTAAAGCAATCGGGGTTAAGTAACTTGCTCAAGGTTACACAGCCAGTCATTTCTGGGTGTGGTACTGAGTATCAGAGGCCAGATTTGATCCAGGTCATCCCGACACTGGAGCTGGTGCTCTTACTCGCTGAGCCACCTGGCTACCCCCTAAGCAATTGGGGTTAAGTAACTTGCTCAAGGTTACACGGCCAGGTGTTTCTGGGTGGGTGCTAAGTGTCCGAGCCCGGGATTCGATCTGCAGGTCGTCCTGACACTGGAGCCGGTGCTCTTACTCGCTGTGCTACCTGGCCGCCCCGACAGATATATTTTAAAAATATTTATAAGCAGCATTTTTGTGGTAGAAAAAAACTGGAAACAAAGTGGGTGCCAATTTAATGGAGAATGGCTAAACAAACTGTGCTGTATGAATAATAATAATGACATTTATAAAGTGCCTTTAAAGTTTGCAAAATGATTTATATATATTATTTCATATATATATTATATGACTGACAACCGTCAGTCAACTCCATAGATACCACAACTAATAATATCACTATTTTACACATGAGGAAACTGACTCTGAGAAAGATTAAGTAATATTCATCTGGTCACAAAATTAGTGTTAGGAGGATTTTAATCCAGATCTTCATGAAACCAGGTCCAATATTATTAACTGTCACAGTGTGGAACACTGCACCATGAGAAACAATGAATGTGAGGAATCTCAGAAACACGGGAGGACTTGTATGAAGTTAGGCAGAAAGAAGTAAACAAGAGAATATAAAAGTAATATAAAAGTATATATAATATAAAATAAAATATAAAAGTAGTGTAAAAGAAAACAATGTTAAAAGGAAATCCAACTCAGATTAAGGGTAACAAACAGTCTTGGTCCCATGAGACAGAGAATGAAATATAGCTCTTTTTTTCTTGGTAGGTAAGTGGGAGGCTACAGTTACAAAATGTTGCATACATTGTCAGACTATTGTTTTTTGGTGTTTTATTTTTTTTCATGGAAGAGTATATCAGAAAATGACTGTGGCATAAAAATATAGCAATATTTTTTAAAATCAACTTCATAAATACAAGATAGAGGAGTAGCTGGAAAGATGTTCATGTAACTAAGATCTAGAACATTAAAAGGGAATGCCTATTAAAAGAGGAAGAGTATCCAGGACTAGGGATATCATAGTCCTGTCCTCTGCATTGGTCAGACCACATCTACTATGAGTGTTCACTTCTGGGTATCACATTTTAAGAAGCAAAGTGTTAAGTGAAAAATACTCAGAAGCCATATAATGAAAGACTAGAGTATATTCCAAGGACTTAGAAATATGTACCCTGGAGAACAGAAGGCCTAGGAGACAGATGACAACTGTTTTCAAATATCTGAAAGCCTGCCATGTGGACGAGTTACTAGGCTTGTTATACTTGGCCCCACCGAGCAGGAGTTATGGATAAAAATTGCCAAGAGGAAGGTAATTCCTTTTGATGAAATTAATGAAATAAAAAACTTCCTAACAGGGTTACTTAAATATTCAACAAGTTGCTTTGGGAAGCAGTGGGCTGGAGTTGTTTAAACAGAAGCTGGATGATGCTTGTTGGAGAGGCTGAGGCTGAGACTCTTAGTTAGATGGTCTCAAATGTGGCACATATCTCTGACAGTCTGTGAACACCAAGCAGAAGAATTTGCACTTGAGGGATAACAGTGAACTTCTCAACATGTTTGAGCATGACAGCGATACATGTGCATGCATGCACACACACACAAATTTATTCTGGGAGTGGTATGAAGTTATGTACTGCTTAATTCATACTCCAACTCGTAGTTCAAAAATCTAAAACCATTTCTGGTTTTCATTCCAGGGAGTTTTGTGCTAGGCAGCACCATTACTCTGGTATACAACTGACTACAGTATGTTACAGTAAGAAGTGATTTATTAGCATCATCCAGTCTTAATGTTAAACTAAGGAAATACATAACATGATATTATGAATGATTAGTGGAAAATAACCTATTATTTTAATATATTACATATCTAAATGGAAAAATCTAAAATATGCCTAAATTGGCAAGAAGTGGAAACTTGAAACAGAAAAATATAATACGGAATGATCATACTCTGTTATGGGAATGGCTAATCCAAAAACCAGCTCCAATTTACCCAAAAAGAAAAAAAAAAGGGCAAACAAATGAAAAAATATGGGAAGCTTTGCACATCTGGTTGAATGGCCACTAAGTCATTTGTTTGATCAATAGAATATTCAAGAAATATGAATGAATGTAAGGCTCTTAAAAATCATGGCATGCAAGGTTTAGGAAATTACCTTTTTGTTGTTATTCCCACCATCACAAGTTATCAAATATTAATTTTGTTCTTGTTATTCCCACCATCACAAGTTATCAAATATTAATTTTGTTCTTATAAAGTTAACTGAATTTATTGAAAATTTCCCTTAGTTACCTGTTCTTTCACAGAAGAAAGTGTTTCTTGCTTGACCTCACATTTTTTCCCTAGTTCATTTTCTTGCTGTTAAAAACAAAAGCAGATTTGCATGTTATTTTACATAAAATATTTTATCTTTTTACACTTCGGAAAAGTAGCTCTAATTCATATACTTTCTTAAACAACTCTTCCTAATACATTGAAACGTTGCCTTGGCCATCCTTTTAAACTAAAACCTCTTTATAATAGTATACTTAGTACTCAGACCTCCTCACTATATTCTATGCAAAAGAATGCTAAATTTCCTCCTGGCACTTTGATTCAATTTGGCAAACATAAGCATCTATTTTGTGCCAACTATGCTAGGTGATGGGGCTACAGAGACTAAAATAAATAGTCCTTACTCTCAAGGAGCTTACAGGAATATTAAATACATTCTCTTACAAATGGTCCATAAAGACTGAATTCACAGTGACATTACAATAAAAATTCCAGTGAATTTATATACTTAAGATGGAATTCAGAAGCAATACTGAATATATAATGAGAGAAGACAAGTAGCTTTTACTTTTGATGTTGCTCTAGGCAGAGAAGATTCAGTATAAGCAGTAGAAAAGCTGCTGGGAGCTGCCTGGAAAGTACCTGAGAAGGATGAAAAATGAGAAAAGGTAGAAATAGAAAGGAGAGCCAGTAACAGAGTACCCAATATCATTGGGGCAGGTAATAGGGAGTGCAGCCTTGATTGCAAAGGGAAATAAGAATGTTGCTCAGCATCTACTTAATTGTTGTTTGTCCTTTGTTCTCAAAGAGGACCATGAAGTCAGGAAGGTAATGCCATGATTTGCAAGTGAACTGGATTTGAGTGAGTAAGGGCTGTGCAAAGCCACCAACCTCCCTTTCTCCTCCAGAGCCATCCGGGTTCAGTGGCAAGATCAAGACAACTGGAGCTAGCCCCCAGTGAACACATGGGGCTACAAGAGAAGAGCAACATAGTCTATGCTTTAAACTAGGTTTCAAACTCACAGCTCACAACACTGCCATGTACTGTGTGAATCAGATTAAATGTAATTAGGAAAAACTTACCAAAATTAATTAAAATGTAATAGAACAGAGACAATGTTAATTTATGTTTTTCTCAGTCAATATGAGGCCAGCAGGGATCCTTATGTACTTTTTAGTCTCTCTTTCTGAGTCTGACAGCACTGATTTAAACCTGACCTTGTACAGAATAACTGATGTGAAGAAACTGATCTCATTAAATGAGACATGAGGAGACACAGGCAGTAATGTGGGCATCATTGTCACCTACCAGTAGCTACCTGGATACTAAAAAGTATGATTTGGCTGGTTTTTAACATGAAAAATAAACATTAAGTGCTATAAAATAATTTATTAGTTCTTAAAAAGCATGAAGATGGACACTCCATCAACAATTATTTTAGGTCCTGCCTTTCCAAAAAGTATATTTTAGAGAACATAGCATGAAAAGCAGGAAATCCTTCTTAAGTTAAAACTGCAACTTAGTTTTTTTTTAAATGATCAATTTTATTTTGTCATAAGACAGGACCTCCACAACTCTGTAGTTTGTGAAGTTGAATGTGAATCCACTGGTCAGTTAAAATTGACAAGGGTCTTGACTTGACAAATTATTTTTGAAAAATGATAAGAATTTTGTGTTAATTAAAAATTCCATCTACCTAACCCTTTAATGTTTTAAAACTGTCTTCATCTCATTTTATCTTTCAAATGACCCTGTAATATATGTAGTACAAAGATTATTATTCTAATTTTTTAAAACAAGGACACGGAGTCTTAGAGAGATTATGTAATTTGCCCAAGGACACAAAAGTTCAAACCTAAGTATCCTGACTCCAAGTCTTAATCTCTTGGCACTTTATCAGATTCCCTCTTAGAAGAATCACTAAAGTGACAATTTTCTTGTCAAAAATTTTGGTCCTAGGCTATGAAACTTTTGGATTTTAGTAAGATTTGCCATCTTAAGACAAATTGATTCAATTCAATATACATTAAGTGCCCCCTATATTAAAGTCACTGATTCATAATCAAAGTGGTATTGTCTCAAAGGCACACGAGTTTTGTTTCTAATTATATTACTTTAAAGATTATGAATGCTGAAACATAAAACTGAAGTTAGAAAAAAATAAAATTTAAGAATCACAGAACTCACAATTTAAGAGTTTTTAACAATTATTAAATAGTCTAGATAGGATATACAATTGGTGTCCCCATTTGTTCCATGAAACATCTTAGAATAGTTTGCATGACACTTTCTCAGCCTCATTCTAACTTCCTGTCTCCTGTATCCTCATAGATCATTTACTTTTTACCAACCCTCTGCAATTTTCCTGCCAATCTGACCATTCTATCAAGAATGCCCTTTCTAGGGGCGGCTAGGTGGCGTAGTGAGTAGAGAGCCAGCCCTGGAGTTAGAAGGACCTGAGTTTGGATCCGGCCTCAGACACTTAACACACACACACACACACACACACACACACACAAACTAGCCATGTGACCTCGGACAAGTTACTTAACCCCAATTGCCCTCCAAAAAGCAAAAAAACAAAACAAAACAAAAAAGAATACCCTCTCCAAAGTCACTAATGGTCTCCTAATTGCTAAAGCGGATGACCATCTCGACGTCACCATCTCCTTTTACTCCTTCGTTTAAAAGGCACTGAGCTCCTACAATGTAAAAAGCATTGCAATTAAAGTCCCAGGGATAATAAAGACAAAAATGGAATACAATCCTGACCTTCAAGAAGCTTACATTCTCAGGCAGGTGGGAGGGGGGAGAGGAAGTATAATGGAGATAACACGTATGAAGGTAAGTGAAAACTAGATAATCTGAAGAGGAAGAATGCCTAGGATTGCCCATCTGAAATCTCTCTCCCAGTTCTCAGTTTTCTCACTGGTTCTCCAGCTTTCTCTTGCCTACTATGCCTACTATCAGTGTCCTCCAGGGCTATGTCCACAGGCTCTCTTCTCTACTCTCTCATATTGAAACAAACTAGCACCAAAGATGCAAGGAGATTCTGAATAGTTTGTTGTGATGGTGTGGTCTCTCAAAATTCTGAGCAGGATATGACAAGAAGGACAAGATCAGAGTATCTGCAATCCCCTTCATCCTTAGACTGAATATATTCTCTCAGGGAACAATAAATGTAAAGCTAAGTTTTAGGAAAATTAATTTATACAGATTACTAGGTAGTTTCTTGACTGTCTCTGATTCAAGTATCTGGTTTCCAGCAGAACAGTGGTTACTATCATATGTACCAAGATAAGAGGAAGTCAGGGAAGAGAAATAGAAAAAGAGGACTAGGAAAAGGAAAAAGAGAAAAAGGAAGAGAAATAAGGTATCATGGGAGAGGAAGATAGGAGAGCAGTCAAAAAATATTAGACAAAGCAGGAAATGAATATAGAAGGCATAGACGAAACAAATCCAAACATGTTCCAAAAGGCCCAGTTCAGATAACATGCCACTTTCCATACTATGGCCCATTCCTGAAAGGTTGAAAATCACTGATTAACTGGTTCCAACCCTTCCCCGCCCCGAAAACAGCAAATTCAAAAAACTGAGCTAGCATTCTTTTTTTTTTTTTTGGCTTTTTTGGAGGGGGAAGGCAGGGCAATTGGGGTTAATTGACTTGCCCAAAGTCACACAGCTAGTTTTTGTGCTAAGTGTCTGAGGCTGGATTTGAACTCAGGTCTTCCTGACTCCAGGGCCGATGCTCTAGTCACTGTGCCACCTAGCTGCCCCATGAGCTAGCATTCTTAACCACTTATAATTTAAGGCAAACAGAATCCTTGTAAAATAAAAACAAATCATCAGTAGATTTCTATAGAAATATTAAATATACTTATTTCTCTTTTTCAATGGTAGAACAGAGAAGGTTGAGACCTCCAATTTCGTTATGTATAGCAAACTGTCAGGGGGAAACTCCTAATATTAGCAACTCTTCTGCAATGTACTGAATTTCCTGGGGCCCTTGAAGGTTAAATGACCTAACAAGGGTCACAAACCATGAGTCAAGAGGTATGACTTAAACCCAGATCTCCCTGACTCCAAGGGCAGTACTCAATCCATGGCACCATTCTGCATCTCAAGTACATAGGAACATTGTTTTGTTCAGTACAGGAGTTATTCCTAAAGCCAGCCCCTTCAAAGAGAAAAAAAAACCCACAGAACCTCACAGGAGCAAAGGCTCTTAGAACCCTCTGATCCAAGTGGTCATTGACAGAATAACTCTTGAAAAATCCTAGACATTGGTTATATGGTCTTTATTTAAAGGTTTCCACAGGGGGAAGCCAACCACATCCCATGGCAGCCCATATTCCTCTCCTGTATAGCTTTATCTATTTAATATTTGGAGGAGGTGGTGGCAACTGGGATTAGGGCACTTACCCAGGGTCACAAAGCTATTAAGTGACTGGGGTCAAATTTGAACTCAGGTCTTCCTGACTCTAGAGCTATTGCTCTATCCACTGTGCCACTAGCTATCTCTCTGAATAGTTTTATTAAGGAATTTTCTACTAATGCAGAGCTAAACTCTTCCTCTCATCAATTTTAAGTCATTGAATCCAATTCTGTGTTCTGGGCTTGTACAAAACAGTTTAATTAATGACACAACTGGTTTACCCTTCTTCTGTAAAACTGTAGATATCAAAATCTACGTACTATACATGCTAAAACAATGTGCTGCTTTTTTATAGGCATATACTTTGCAGCATTTTTCTAGTAGTGGCTCAAGACCCCAAAATAATTACTTGTTTGATTAGTCATATTGATTCATCCACATTAAGTTAATATTATCTCCTTTGATTCTACAATTGTGAGACATTTTGGCAGGGTCCAAATTGGACTAGATGGTTGCTGAGATTCATCTTAACCCTGAGATTTTGTCTTCTATTTTAGAAAGCTGGCTTCAGTAATAATTCCTACAGATAGCAGAGCAAAACAAGTCATTTTCATTACTCATGTGTACTTAAGCAAAACAACATGGTGTTGTAGGGGATAGAGTTAGGGCCTTGGAGTAAGTAAGAGCAGGGTTTATGTCCCATCTATGATGGTCACTCTTGGGACTTTGGAACAAAAGGAAGCTAAAAGAGCAGAACTATTCATCTTAGCTTTGTCAAAATTAACTTGGATAACTGGACAGAATTCTGCATGTGATAGGACCATTCAAAAGTATGACATGGTCTGTTGGAGGCCTCGATAATCCTGTCCTTAGTTTGGAATTTGAACAAAGATCACTTGCTATTTTATCTAAAGGAAAGCCTGGGGAGCTTCTGAGAAACCAGATGCAACCACATGTCTTTTTCTTTAAAGGCAACATAGCACAATTCACTGTTTAACCCATCTTCACTTTGTTTACTCAGTGGATAATGGTAGGTTAAGATGAACAATGGGGTACAATGGAAATAGCATCAGATTTAACCTTAGAAGACCTGGATTCCAATTCCAGCTTTGGCTGGAGTTAGCAAATTAGCAATGTGGTCCTGGGAAAACCACTTTTCCTTTCTGACCTTTAGCTTTCTTGTCCTGGAAAGTAAGTGGACTGGAATTTGCTTTTCCTTAGAAGAGAGGTGGGCAAGGTTCACTTCAAAAAGATACACAAGATTTCACCAGTCATTAGTGAGATGTTCCTAAATTCTTATTTGCTAATAAATTGAACATAAATATAAAACATGTATTACTTACATCTACCTTGAAACTCTCTTGAATTGATTCATTATCCTCAGAGTCATTTTTCCTTATATCCAGTCTCAGTTTTTTTCCTGAACTGATTCCATTCACTGGCCCTTGAATTCCAACTTCAGCCCCTTGTTCTTGTTCTGTCCCCTGATGTAAGTGTTCGGACATCTCATTTTCCACAACTAAATCATCCATTTCTTTCCTCTTTCTCAGGTTGGGTTTAAGTTCATCAACAGGATTGTTTACATTAGCTTTTAGATTAATGTTTGTGCGTGTTTCATCTGTTTTTCTGTCTAATGTACATGGTCCCTTCTGGGACTGGTACTGTTCCTGGTTTCTCCATGCTGAGGAAGTAGTGGGCTGTGTTTGGTCTAAAAGAGAACAAGACAGTTCTACCTTTGCAGATTTGGATACAGACTCTTCTTGCTCTTCTTCTTCTCTTTCCCTGAGTTAAAAACAAAAACAAAATAATACCTTGCATTTGTCATATCTCAACTTTCATTTGATAGTTAATAACATTTTAATCAATAGCAAAGTAGATTTTGGTACTTAGGGGAGAAATCGCACAGGTAATTCAGTTACTCAGATATATAATACTATAGATCTTTCATATACTATAATACGATGGGTTCCTACATAGGACTAATCCTGTAGAAACTCAACATCAAAGTCACCTTTTCTTTCCTAGCGAGAAGGTGCAAAGGTGAAACTAGCAGAAAAAAGACAGAAGCAGACACCTATCATGAAGTAAGTCATAGTGAGAAGAATAGCCAAAAGGCTTAGAAACAAGACAGATCTAGAATGATGGGGGGAAAAAAAGACTGTAAAATAGCAGATAAAACAGACATTTGGTATATTTAAAGGATTAATGTTTCCCAAGTGTTTTACATGCTTTATCAGATCTGAGCTTAACAACCCTGAGGTGGGTATCGGAGGTATTCTTGCCTCCATTTCATGGGTAAAGAAACCGAGCACCAGAGGTGAAGTGATTTGCTCACTGTGTCACAGATGGTTAAGTATGTAAAGCAGAAAGTAAACTTGGGTCTATCTGACTAAAAATCTAACACTTTATTCACAATGCCAACTGGTTTCTTTTAGGTCAGGTACATACTGTAAATAATCCAGAGGTGTTTTCTTTTAAGTAGTATTGTTACACATGAAGAACCTTTGGGAATATTTTGTCTGACGTTCTCCTCAAAGCCTAAACTCCCTCTACAAAACCCCTGAAAGAATCTTCCAACCACAGGAAACAGCTTTTTCCATTTCGTTTTGTTTTTTCTACTGGGGAAAGAAAATGCAAAGTTCTGGATCCTGGAATTGGAATAGTTTTCGCTGATGGTAAAGCGGCTGCATACCCCTCTAAATGGGATGACTGATACAAAATGACGATGCGCAATGGCAACAGAAGCAGATGAATTGGGAGGCCAATGGGACAAGACGATTATCAACAGAAGAATTTGATTTCAAGGAACATGAAAGACTATGAGACAGGTGTAGTAGGCATGGAAGAAGGAAGAAGTGTGTCCTGGAGTTTAACAGATGAATGAATAAGTATCTGGGCAGGATGATGTACTGTGAAAGCATGAACTTCAAAAGAAGTGCTTGATTAACCATAGCAGAGCAAGGATCTGGAGGCACTAGTAGGAAACAAAGAATGTGCCAACTCCTCCTGCCCTTTTTGAAGGGACAAATAGACTTACTTAAAGCCCAGCCCCTGTGAAGCTATCATGGAGGGCAGAAATAATTGTAGCAAGGGAGTCCAAACTTAAGACTACTGGCAACAACAGTTAACCAATCACCATCAACAACAGCCTTGGGCACAGCAGGACCCCTCCCCATCATAAGACCAATAGTCTTGCTTCTAGCCCAACCCTGACATATATCAACTGAGGAAGCAACACCTATGGATAGGGGCCAGCTCTCCTCACCAACTGCCAACCAACTTGTTACCCACAGGGCAGGTGTGCCAGCCTAGATGGGAGCAAGGCACCCTGAGGAACAGCCAGGAGGCACTGTGTGTCAGGCATTTCAAACCACCACCACCATTGCCACCACTTACCCTCAGACCCCGTTAGTGACAGCCCTGAACCGAAGAGCCTTGGGGTGTGCATTGCTTCCAGTACAGTGCCCATTGTCACCATCCTGGGAAGCAATTCCTGTGCAGATGTAGCCTGCCAACTGCAGCTACTCAAGACTCAAAAATTCTTGCCACCAAAGTCCTTAACACTGTCAAATGGCTCAATATTAGAAAATAATATGATTTTATCAGTGGTAATGACATTAAAGAGTCATTACTGTCTGCTACCCCTTAAGGGCCATTGGATTTTTTCATCTGACTTGAAGCTGAAATCTTCCATATGGATTGTCTCCCTCACTAGAATGTGAACTCCTTGAGAGCACAGACTCTCCTACTCTTCCATTTGAATTCCCCAACCCTTAGCACAATTCTTTGCACATAGTAAGCAATTTTTTTTTGCATTGATTCAGTAGAAATGACTACTATTAGAGAAGTATCTAAAGGTACAGAGACTTCAACTCCAATGCTCTCTGCACTCTGTTCTACTCACTGACTGTTCTACTCAATGATAAGTTCATTCGAATTTAACTGTGAAGAGAAGAAAATATAGTAGCTAGAAACAAAAGGTAACCAAGTGGTGAGGGAGAGACTAAAGTTGCTGGTGAACGAGTATAAATAAAGTAAAAATGTCTTAGAGAAGAAGTGAGTGAATGGCTTCAAGGGCACAAATGAAAGGGTTAGCTTAGAAATGGAGATACTTTTTCCTCTGAGGTAGGAAAAACAGGATGCCTTTCATTTTTTCAATTAAGCAGCAGGCAAAGATATCTTAAATATATTGATAAGCAAACACAACACATCAAATACCACAGACCAACATATATTTGTTCCAGATAATATAAACATAAAGTAGAATTACTGGAAATTTACCTTTTCTTTGTAACTGACTGGAAATAGTTTTTAATGGAATTAGTCTGTTTTTGCTGAGAAGTCTGTTCTTTCCTTCTGCTTGAAATTTGAGTTGGGGAAAGTTGATTCTTTAGAGTTTTTACTGTAGTATGATTAGGTGGCTTTGTCCCTAAATTAACACTATAATTTGTGTTAAGAGTCTCTTTTACGGTGAATATTTCTTGTGAGAACACTTTGGACCTTTGTTCCACTTGGAGAGTTTCATTATCTCCTGGACTTTCACTTAAATCCATGCTAAAACAAAAAATACATCTTAGATTAAGATGAGTTTAATAGAAAGTAACTCAATACAGAGACAACTGGCTTTAAATAGAATTGTGTACTTTACTTCTCTAGAAATTTTAAAAAGTTTTGAACAGGTACCAATCCAATAAAAAGAATTTTTCAATCTGAGAGGACGTTATCAATTAAGAATCACAAAAAAGCACTATTCTTTTTCATCTATGCTCTTTGACAGCAGAGGTTATTTTGTACAGCATTTTTTATAGATTTCTTACATATATATATTTTACATATATTCTATGCAGTCTACCATGTACTCTACAGTACTGAATACATAACAGGTGCTTAATAAATGTTAATCATAATATATAATTTTCTTTCTTTCTTTTTTTAATAAAGCAATTGGGGTTAAGTAACTAGCCCAAGGTTACACGGCCAGTTTTTTTTCTGTGGGTGTTAAGTATTTGAGGCCAGAAACGATCCTGGGTCCTCCTGACTCTAGGGCTGGTGCTCTTATTCACTGCGCCACCTGGCCGCCCCAATATATAATTTTCTTTAGAAATATATACCACTAATATTTTCCAGACATACATGGCTAACAGGAATTGATTTTGAACTTTAAAAGGCTGTATCCAATATTAATCCATGTAACAAACCTTCACACAGGCAAGTTTAAACTGGGAATGGGAAAAGGAGGTTTGGTGCAAACCTACAACCTTGGTTTACGGAACTTAAGGTTCTGCAATGCAAGTAAGTAATTACTCTGCAACTTGTCTTTCAGTTGCTGCAACACTGAAAAATTAATGACTTGCCCAGAATCATGCAGATAGCGTGTGTCAGAAGTAGGCCTTGAATCCAGGTTTTCCTGACTCTAAGGCTGGTTTTCAATCTATTATGTCATGTTGCCTCTCTATCTGAGGTTTTTAAAGTTTAGAGAGCATCTTAAACACTATTCCATCTAAATACTAAGGCTGTCAAATCACTGTCAAAACATCAATCGACAGAAGAGAAAATGAAAATAAAACTTCATAAAAATAAAATAAATTAGTGAGATTTAAAATGCATCCATTACCAGTTTCAGAGCTAGTTTTCAGCATAACTCACTTTCTAAATACTTTAAAAAAAAACTCATTAGAATCTAATAGAGAAAATGTTAATTGCAAAAATAAAATGTAGTTATAAATCTGACATATATTTTCTCTATATGTATGAAATCTGTCTACAAAGAAACATTCTATAAGACACTCATAAAAAGTAATTTTATCACTTTACAGCCTTAATGAAATACACATATTTTCAAAGAATAAGAAATAATTTTCTTTTGATCAGTATCTATATCTGTTTGTGTGTTCCTTAAGTTTATTTTTTGAGAGACAAAGTTACTAGAAAGTTAAAAGTGATTAGAATATTTATATAGTAGTAAGTTGGTTTAAAAATTATATTATCACCTTAATTATTCTGGGGTTAGAAGACTCCTATATATATGCTATTAATTTATTAATAAAATGACTCAGAAAAGGAAAAAAATCCAATATATTTACAAAGAAACTTTACCAAGTATCTGCATGTTCTGATTCTGTGTCAGGTATACATGCTGTGATATTCATTGTGGCACCTGGCATTGTTTCATTTACCACTATGTTCTGAGAAAGACTTGGCTTTGGAGTTGGAGTCAGTCCTATAAATTACATATGAAAAGAAATAGAATAATGAATATCTCTAAGTCATTTCCTCATCTCTCAGGGTGACAAGTTGACAGACAACATACACTTATATCTACTCACATGGAGTTAATACTACATGTACAGACAGATGAATAGGCTAGTAACATTGGTTATGCTTCTTACTGGTTAGTAATAAGAATGGATTTATTTTAATCAAATCAATTAAAAATGAATCGGTATTCAGGTCACTCTAGTAATAACCTGCTTAACATGGTTAATTGGGTTCCATCAGAGGTCTTGCTTTGAATTATAGCTACCCTCTTCTTACCAGTGGGGCTTTGTGTAGGTCATTTCCTATGTCTGGGCCTGGGTTTCCTTATTTGTAAAATGAAAAGAGCTAGTCACATTTTCTAAGACTCCCTCTATTCTAAATTCATTGAAACCACATTACAGGTAGCATTTAAGCTTAGTTCTTTTCATGAGAACAACATTATAAAAATGGATGACTAGTCAAATAAGGCAGAATTTGTGGCTTTACAGTAGGGGTAGGCTATAACGTATTATTGTTATTGCAAAATGATGCTAGTCAGGGTAACATTACACAGCATATTCCTTATGTCAGATTTAACTTACAAAAAGGACATTTGTTTTTGATACTGCACATTCTTCACAAACCACAGATAAGGACTTTGTTTTTAGAAAGAATACTCATATGTTTTGGAAGGGGTGGGGTGGAGTCAAGAAAACCTTTAAGGCTCCTTTGTCTTCCAAGAGAAAAGAACAGATGATTTGTAATCTTTATAGAAAACTGCTAATTCAGAAAAGGATATTTCTTGGTTTTGAGAAGTCAAAGGAAATAAGGTACTTATTGGGGAAAGAGAGTGGGGGGAACAGCATATGCCAAGTCATATCCAGTTGAGGGACAGAATAATGGCAGTTTGGTAAACAAATAGACCAGGGATAGTATATACTATATTCTCTGGGTACTGAGTGATGTCTATCTTTACAGTTTGGTTAATGTTCCCTGTTCCCTATTTTCTATCTACTTGGATTATTTAAAGAAAATGAGGATATTTAGCCTGGAGATGTGGAGGGGAAGTGATTGCTATGTCTTCATGTACTTAAAAATTTTTCATGTGAAAGAGATGTAAGGTTGCTTTGTTTAGTCCCAGAAGGCAAAACTTTCTAACAATTAGAGCTGACTTGATGAACAGTAATCAAAGGATATTGTAGAAGAGATTCTTGTTCAGGTAGGAGTAGGATTAGATGAGTTTTCTAGGCTTCAATTACTTCACTTGTAAAGGCAGGGGGTTGGATTAAATGACCATCAAGGTCTCTCCAAACTCTAAATCTATGTTCCCACATCTTTGGCTCTTTGCAACTCTGAGGTTCTATGCTATGTATAAGAGAACTACCCTGCCCCTACATATAAGATATTCTAGTTCAGGAGTTCTTAAAGTAGGGTTCATAGAAAGGAAAATTTCAGGGAACTTGGATAGAAAAAGAAACCTACATATTTATTTGCACTAACCTCTAACTGAAATTTACTATTTCCTTCAATTTTGAATGTAGACAACAAACGATTCTGAAATGGGATCCATGGGCTTCACCTGAACGCCAAAGGGGTCCACGAGACAAAAAAAAATTAAGAACCCTTGCTCTAGACCAATCCCTCCGCAGGAGTTCTGAATAGGGAATTAAAAGGCAGTTGCCCTTAAATGGAGCAAGGCAGACTCAGACCGTTCAGCTCCTATTTGTATGTATAAGTCATTTCTAAGTCAGTCTTAATCCACATAGGGTAGCCATTCTTTATAACCAATCAAACAAAAAAACTCCAAATATAACACTGATGAGATTTTTTAGGAATTAAAAAAAAAAGTACTGAACTGTCAAAATCTTAACCAAGCTGTCATGTTTACCATTTTCCCTTCTAAGCTCTTGCTAATTAATCCACCATAGTCATTTCCCAACCCATAATGTCAACAGCAAAATAGTCAGAGAAAGTCAAGGGGCACAAGTTGTATTTCTTCATAAAGCTACAAGATGGCACATTAGTAAAATACAAGGATGGAACATAACTGTGTGGGAGAGCTAACAAATTGGATAAAGAATCAAAAGCCAAAAAGATCTTCTCAGGCTAGCAAGCTGAGCCAAATTTATAAAGATAAAATTTATAGGCATAATATTAAATGTCTACGCTAAACTTGGGTTAAAAAAAATAAACTTTCATGAAATTTCATGATGGGGGAGGTACAGTTAGCCAAGGGTTCATGTCAAAAAGATCTGGGGATTTTAGTGAACCACAAACTCAGTATGAGTCAACATCATGACATGACAATTAAAAATTCAACTTCCTAAGCTGTACTGAGAATCTAGTATGAGGTAGATGACAACAGTGGTATACTTTTTTGTGGTCAGACCATATTTGAAATATGATGTTCTGGGCATGAGATTCTAGTAATGACATTGAAAAGGTGAAGCACATTCAGAAAGGTGATCATACCACATAAGAATAAACTGAAAGAAAAGAAAACATCTGAGGGGTAGCTATCATAAAATATCTGAAGGCTGTCATACAGAGAAGGACTTATTCTAGTTAGGAACAAAGGGCAGCACTAAGATTAGTAAGTACAAGTTGTGGACAAGTAAATAAAATGCTTGCTGTCCAAAACTGGAATAGGCTGCCTTGGGAATCAGTACAACAGTTACAGTACAAATAGCTGCAAGATGAGTTTATAAAAAAAGCCTCTGACCTAACAGTAATACAGTTCTATACCATCTTTAAAAAAACAAAAATAGGAAAACAAAAAAAAATGTAGGAAAGCTAAATTATCTTACCCTATCAAGTAGAGAAGAAACATATCAAACTCAGATAAATTTGCTTCACAAAAATTAAAAAAAAAAAAATCAAAGTGTTTCAATTACCTGCACCAGGATTGCAATAAGTCTCTGTGGACATGAAAATAACAGCTAATCCAATTTCTGCTTCAGGGATGGCTCTAAGATGCTGGCTATTAAAGAGAAAAGATTTTAAAAGTAGCAATGACATTCTAAAACTACAAGTGACTTTAAGTAAGCTATATGACTATGGAAGTCGCTTGATCTCCCTAAATTTCAACTGCCTCATTTGACAAAATGGAAATTAATAACTGTACTACCTCAGGTAGTTATGAGGAAAGGGCTTTTTAAAACTTAGAACATTATTTTGGAGTGATTTACCATGGGTGATCCTCACTATACCCTCTGACAAGGCTCTCTTCCAGTCTCCATTATCACTAACTGTGCATGACTTATTTTTCCCCAAAGTGATGACAGACATAATTTTAAGATCCCAACTTCCTTGCTCATCATGCTTCTCATTTTTTATTGTAGTATTGTAAGTAAGACTTTTCTTCCCCAACAAGTGATGACAACTGAGAACTGAATTTACTTTAATTATAGGGAAATTCGGTAAAATTTTGCCTCCAACTCGAGGCTTTCAACAAAATAACTTTCCTTAATTATTATACAGTCTACCCTAAAACTTAAACAGTTAAGTTCTTCTAAAATTCATCTGACTTATAGATTCATGCTAGAGAGGATAAAAAACATTACAGCGCAAAAGAAAAAATGCCTTTGACATTAAAATGTGCCAATTTTAGCATCCTTAAATGACTAGTTCTGAGTCCCTTCATTGTACCTCATGGCTCTTTCTATATTTCTGTTGAGAAATGCAACAAGATTGCAATGACCTTCACATATCAACTGTTTTATGATCAAAGAGCAATTTTATACCTTTGAAGCATATCCATAATTGAATGAATCCATTTTCTCATAGAATCAGGTACTAAAACCTGTGAATCTGTTAATCCTGCATCAACAATACATGTTCCAGGAGTTAAGAAAGCAGCAGCTTCTTTATCTTCCTCTGTTGCCAATTTAGCTTCACCACCTCCAAGAAGAATTGCTGGTTTCAATTTCTTATGCTAAAATTTATATATTTTGAGGGGGAAAAAAAGCTGATTGTAATTAATTCCTATTGAGTATGCTTACATTACTAATGCCAAAATGTTTATTTTGGCATTAGAATAATGACAATCTAATAGGAAATCTTTGTGCCTCTCTTTTTTAGAAATGTGGCCAATGCTGATCTGATAATTACTGTTCACTTGATGTGATCACTTAGGTCACTTAACTCTAAACTTGAGAAAGGTGCTTTTCTGCAGCACTTGTATTTTACTTTAAGGTACACATATTACTCTCATAGCTCTCACCAAGAACAATATGACCAATAGAAAATAATATGTCTTCTCTGATGCACAACATGGCCTAGTGTCTTAAAGGCTGGCCTTAAGAGCCAGGGAGTCCTGGAAGTCCTCTCTTTGATACATTCTAGCTGTGTAACCATAGGCAAGTCACTTAACTTCTCAGTGTCCCAGGCAACTCTTAGATTTACAGAACTGCAGTGGTAAAGGGAGCTTCTACTGCAATAGAATCACAGGTTTAGACTCCAAAAAACAAGAAACAAAAAAACCACACATGTACAAAACTTCCTCTAGGAAGCTAGATACACCACAATAACCTTTTAAAGTAGATACAACAAATAATCATTCATAAAAATAAATGTTTATTGGGTGCCTACTTGTTGTATATAGTTCATTAGCAAGACAATCTGCTAAATGCTATTTTCATCCCTGTTTTATAGATGAGGAAAATAAGACACAAAGACATTCAGTGATTTGCCCCAGTAACTGAGATGATGAGAACTCAAGTTTCCTGACACCTAATAAAGTTCTTTTTTTTCTTTTCTATACCATACAGCTTCTATTGCCAACACTTTTATATAGACTGTTCAAAAACCAGATATTAATAAACATGATTACACAGTATAGAGGTTCTAAATGGAGCAGCACTACTGATTACCAAAAATTCTATCTAGTGATGGGGCCAAACACAATCCTTAGAAAGTCTTTTGAAATGTTAAATACTTACATGACATGCATAAAAATTGTTATTACTGATACAGAGAGATGTGTTATAATACTTCGTGTTTGTATCCCTGTAATAAGGAAGGTGCAACACAGCATGGGGGATACTATTATATGGCCTCTGGGTCAATAACACCAGGGTTCAAGTCCTGTCTCTGACATATGCTGTCTGCATAACCCTGGGCAAGTCATGTAACCTCTTGAATGTCTCAGATGATTCTCTTAAGACTCTAAGTTGCAGAACAGCTCCCCACCTACCTTAGTAGAGGAAACTTCCTATGCCATTAAAATCAAACCTTTTGCTCCCTCTCACTCACAAAAGTCCATTAGTATTACCTGTTTTTCATTTAAAAATACAAAAGTTTTCCCAGTGAATATTTGTTTTCTTTCTTTACGCCTTGATAGATCCAAATTTTCATTATTAATAGCAGGTTCATCAATGGGAGGATAAAAACTGTAAGAACAAGTGAATTAGATTAAAAACATATACAATCTGAGGTTCTGCTAGTTTGGTAATTATCTGAACAATAAGATGGCTTTACTTATACAGGAACATGATCACTAAGAACACTGTATAAGAAATACCATAAGTTTTTTTTGCATATGATGATGTGATAGATGCTACATATAAACAGAAATAAATACTTTCTCCAAGGAGATAGTATGGACTAAAAGAGGAATTGGTCAGAGAGCATTAAGGAAAACTGATAAACCAATCCAGCTGGCACCACACAAATAAGCTGCCTTTTTTTTTTTTAACCAATTTGTTCCTTCCTTTATGTTGTGCCTTGGATTTCTCCTCGTCTTTCCTTCTAGCTTTGTATATATTTTCTTCCCCCCTTCTCTCACCATTTCCACAGCTTTCCACCTTCCCAATACCCTCTACTTTTCTTTCCAGAAGAGGAAAAGTAGCAAAACCTATATATTTTTTTAAACCATATAAGCCCCTTCTCCTTTTCCTTTGGGCTCAGAGAAAGTCCTGGCTGTGAATTTTCCTTAGTCTAAAAAGAATGTATGTCCCTTGAGAATAGGAAGCATTTTCAATTTCAAGTTGTGTCTAGCACTAAGCCTTCATACCAAGTTGCTGTGTGTATGTACGTAGGAATGTATATTTATAGGTAGTACTCTAAAGTCCTTGTAGTAAAAGAATTATTTCAGAACCTGTAGCAAAAAAAAGGCTACCAGAGCTATGCAATTATCCTATGGCTTCTCTAAGTTGAGCTGTGAGAAGGTTTCAGTTTGTCCTTATATGCTGTTTACAATTTATTTCTATCACGTCCTGATAGGATATATGCAACCTAAGTTACTAAAGTTTAGAAGGTAAAAAACTGCTCTAGGAGCTTACAGCCTTCAAAAAACAAAACACATATAGTAAGAACCTTAATTCAGTCATTCATTCATTAATGAGTACTTAGTAGGTATAGAGGTGCAATGCACTGTTCTAGATGTTGGGGGGAAATACAAGAATGAGGAAAAAGCTTACAACATATTGAAGAAGTATATAAACTAAGTTATTTAGGTCATGTGCAAATACTTAACACTAACCATTATTGAATCAGTCATGAATCCTTGCTGGTTGCCTTTTAGAACTATTAAAATGGAATCTTTTGCTAGCTCGCCTACCACCCTCATTTCTCACCGGGCTGCACTACTCTACTCTGGGATTTTTCAGTCCACTCTCCATCTGTAGCTATGCTTGGTTTCAATTCCAGGGAAAAAAGATGCTCCTGGAGTCAAATCCCTCCTTGCTTCTCAGCAGCCTTTTATGTTTTGTCTTCCTCCATTAGACCATAAGTTCCTTGAAGGCAAGGACTGTCTTTTTTTTTCCATATTTATCTCTCTAGCTCTTAAGCATAGTGTCTAGCACATAGCAGGTGCTTAATAAATGTTTAATGAATTGAACTGAATTTTCCACAATGCCTGAGGAAGATCATTACTGGAAAAAACATCATCCTGCAAGATCTCATTAGCCTCAGAACTCAACCTCATCAACACTCTCTTATCCCTCAGATTGAATCGTGGAACGATGAATTCCAAAACCTCCATTTAAGGATGGAGACAGGTCAGAACATCTCATTTCTCACCTGACTACATTACTCTGGGACTTTTCCATCATCTCACCCTTGGCTCCTCCACTCCCATTTATTTTCAGCTTCCTTTTGAGTGTTACCTTGCCCTATTAGACTGCAAGTTCCTGCTTTTACTCTGCCATCTTGGCTCTGCCCCCTAGACTAAAAGCTCCTTAAGGGGGGTAGGAACTTTCTTTTTTTTGCATTTGTATCCCCAGCATTTAGATCAGTGCCTAAAGCATAGAAGACATTTAATAAATGTTTACTGATTTACTGATCTAAGGAAAAAAAAATACATATAATACATGTAGATTTAGAGCTCTAAGGGGCATTCTAACTCCCTCATTATACAGATGAGGAAACTGAGGCCCAGAGAGGTTAAATGAGTTCCTCAAGAACATAAAAACAATTAAATGGAAGAATCTGGATTCAAATCCAAGTCTCTGACTCCAAACCCAGGACCTACTTTACTATACTAAGTTACCTATCTAAAAACATTTGTATCTCCCTATCAGAGACTTAAATCCTGTTCTTCTATGTGACAGTCAGTAAATAAACATTTATTAAGTGTCTGCTGAGTCAGGCCCTATGCTGAATGCTGAAGATAACAAAAAGACAAAATATAGTCCTTGCCCTCAAGAAGCTTAAAATTTAATGGGGTGACAACAAGCAAACAAATTATGTTCAAATTAGCTACATATAGGATAAATAGGAAATAAATAAGCAAGGGAAGGTTCTATAATTAAGAAAGGTTGGGAAAGCTTCTTGTAGAATGGGATTTTAGCTGAGATACTAAAAAGAAGTACATTGGAGAGAAAGTCATATATAGATATTCAGTATAACAACTATGAATATTCCATAATGAAAACAAGATCTGATAAGCTAAAATTAAATTTGCAGATAACTTTTTCTGGATGTGTGTGTATTTACATTTTTATACACACACACACACACACACATACGCATGCACACATTTATTTACAGAATGCATCCTGCCTCTTGGCATTTAGGGTGCAGGACAACCATAAAATTAGTTATATTTCTCAAGCCTGCTTAGGATAGAAACAAATTATGAAGTGCTATATGTTGTTTTGTAAATTACAACCATTAAACTAAATTGATCATATGGTAGGTAGTTCAAGAAAATAATTCCTAATGTTCTTAAATTTTTTCAGGTAATTTGCTACCAAATAATATTTGAGATTCGCAGAATAGAACCTACAATGCTTCAAAACTGTCTTTCCTCTAAGATGAGTGGAATCCAATCAGTCAACAAGCATTTAAGCATTCAGCTAAGTAAGAACAAAACCCAGGTCATGTCTTGACTTTCAGTTCACTATAATGTCCACTGCTTCATTGTCTCAATAAGAATCATAAATCCTATTCAAATTATGTTAAGATGTAAGCTTTTGGAAAAGCCCATGTAACTGTCTCAGGCTTGAATACCTAATCATAGCCCCCTATTTTTTCCAGTACTTAGGTAGGCAGGTACTTAATATCTGTTTTATAGAAATGCTTTAAAACCACAACAAAAACAAGATAAAGAACTCCTTTGAACAAGGCAAACAGGGTTCTACTATATGGCAGAAAGAGTACAGGATTTGATTCCAGGAGCCAAGATGGTGAAGTAAGAAGTAAGTCGCTCTCACCCTTCCTTATTGATCTCTGAAAGCACAGAAAATACTGCCCAAGAAAAACCCTGGAACACCTGAGCCAGCAGAAAGATAAGGTACAGCAGTCTTGTAGTCCAGGAAGCTTGGGGGATTAATGGGAAAGGCCCCTCTCACTCTAGTGGACGGGGAGCAGTACAGGATGGGAGATGGCCCAGCAAGCCAACACCAAGACCCCCCACTGCCTCAGTAGAGGCAGGGGAACTGGTAGATACCAGCTCAGAAAACCACCACGTGTGCCGGCATTCCCCAGAAGCCAAATCTCCTGGTGCTTCAACATAACTCCAGGAAGTACGACTCCAAGAGGCATACATCCAGGGGCCATAGCTCCAGCCTGGTAGACATCCTCCAGCAGCCAAACATTTTTTTTTTTTAGCAATCGGGGTTAAGTAACTTGCTCAAGGTTACACGGCCAGTTATTTCTGGGTGTGGTGCTGAGTGTCCGAGCCCGGGATTCGATCTCCAGGTCGTCCCAACACTGGAGCTGGTACTCTTACTCGCTGAGCCACCTGGCCGCCCCTAAGCAATTGGGGTTAAGTAACTTGCTCAAGGTTACACGGCCAGGTGTTTCTGGGTGGGTGCTAAGTGTCTGAGCCTGGGATTTGATCTCCAGGTCTTCTCAACACTGGAGCTGGTGCTCTTATTTGCTGTGCTACCTGGCCGCCCCCAGCAGCCAAACATTTGAGTGCAAGGCCCAGGTGAGCAGGTGGCCCCTAGGGGAAAGACTCCCCACTTCCACCCTAAGAGCTTCAGTGGTGCTAACCCCAGCTCAGCACTAGATAAGCTGCCAAACCCTTACAGCGTCTGCCAGCACCTGAGGCCCCAGCACACAAAGCCAGTAGCCAGGTCCCAGGTTCCTAGCACAAGAAGCTTGGGTTAGTGGCCCCCTGCATTCCAGTGGGAGAGCTCAACTCTAAAAGTCAAAAAATAGGCAAACACTATGAGCCAAAAGCAGAAATGGACAAGGACCATAGATTCTTATTACAGGGACAGGGAAGATCAAGGAACAAATTTAGAAGAGAACAACATCATCAATATATACACACTGGAAACCTCCACTGGTAATATGATCTGGTCTCAAACCCAAACTCTCTGGAGGAGCTCAAGAAGGATTTTAAAAGCCAAATTAGAGAGGCAGAAGAAAAACTGGGAAAAGAAACAAGAAGTATGCAAGAGAGAATCAATAGCTTGGAAAAGGAAGGACAAAAATTGACTGTAGAATTGGCTGAATGGAAAAGGAGGTACAAAATCTAATAGAAGAAAACAATTTGTTAAAAATTAGAATTGGGCAAGTGGAAGCTAATAACTCTATGCAAAATTAAGAAACCAATCAAACAGAAACAAAAGAGTGAAAAAACAGAAGAAAACATAAAATACCTTCTTATTGGTAGAACAACTGACCTGGAAAACAGATCCAGGAGAGACACTTTAAAAATCATTGATCTACCTGAAAATCATGATGAAAAAAAAAAAAGAGCCTGGAAGCATCTTTCAGACAATCATCAAGGAAAACTGCCTTGAAGTCCTAGGACGAGAAGGTAAAGTAGTCATTGAAAAAATCCATCAATCACCTCCTGAAAGAGATCCCAAATTGAAAACACCAAAGAATATCGTAGTCAAATTCCAAAATTATCAGGTCAAAGAGAAAATACTGCAAGCAGTCAGAAAGAAACAATTTAAATATCATGAAACCACAGGCAGGATTATGCAGGACCTTTCAGCTTCTACGTTAAAAGATTAGAGGGTGTGGAATATGATACTCTGAAAGGGAAAGGAGCTTGGATTACAACCAAGTATCAACTACCCAGCGAAACTGAGCATAATCTTTCAGAGGAGGAGATGGATATCCAACAAAATAGGGGACTTCTAAACTTTCCTAATGAAAAGACCAGAGCTGAACAAAAAATTCGATTTTCAAATACAAGACTCAAAAGAAGCATAAAAAAGGTAAGCAGGAAAAAAAAAAAAAGAAAAAACATGTTATTCAACAAGATTTAACTGTTTATATTCCTAACTGGGAAGATGATACTTGTAATTCTTGAGAACTACATCTCTATCAGGGCAGTTAAATAGAGGACACATGGTCAGAGGATGTAGGCATAAGCTGATGTGATGATAAAAAAACTAATTAAGTAGTGAAAAGGGATTGTTCTGGGAGAAGACAAAGGAGGAGGCAGACAAGGGTAAATTGCATCACATGAAAAGACACAAAAACCTAATTACAGTAGAGGGAAAGAAGAGAGGAAGTTGAGCATTATTTGAATCTTAGTCTCATCAGATTTGGCTCAAAGAGGGAATAACATAATCAAGTATAGAAATCTAACTTACCCTATAGGAAGCAGGAGGGGAAAGGGGAAGAAAGAAAGGGGAGGGGGTGGATAGAAGGGAAGGAAGAGGGAGTAAGGGTCAAAGGCAAGAAATGGGAGGGGGCTGATGGAAGGGTAGACTGAGGGAGGTGGTGGTCAAAAGCAAAACTCTATAGTGAGGAGGGAAAGGGAGAAAGGAGAGAGAAAAGTATAAAGGGGGAGGAGGGGAGGGAGGGAGACACAGATGGTAATCATAACTGTGAATGTGAATGGGATGAACTCTCCCATAAAACAGAAGCTGATAGCAGAGTGGATTAAGAACCACAATCCTACAACATGTTTTCAAGAAACACACCTGAAGCCGAGTAGGTTGGAGTAAAATATATTATGCTTCAGCAGAAGTAAGATAGAAATCCTGATCTCAGACAAAGTAAAAGCAAATATAGATCTAATTAAAAGAGATAAGGAAACTATATATACTGCTAATATAATATCATTACTAAACATATATGCACCAAGTGGTATAGCATCCAAATTCTTAAAGTTAAGGAAGTTATAGGAAGAAATAGATAACAAAATTGTACTAGTAGGGGACCTCAACCTTCCTCTCTCAGAACTAGTTAAGTGTAACCACAAAATAAACAAGAAAGAAGTTTTAAGGGCAGCAAGGTGGCATAGTGAATAGAGCACCAGTCCTAGAGTCAGAAGGACCTGACTTCAAATCTGGCCTCAGACACTTGACACACTTACAAGCCGTGTGACTTTGGGCAAGTCACTTAACTCCAATTCCCCTCCAAAAAGCAAAAAAAAAAAAAATGTTATGGAGATGAATAGAAATTTAGAAGCTATATATAGTGGCAATTTGGAACTATGCCAAAAGGGTTATAAAACTAACTGTGCATACCCCTTGACCCAGCAATACCACTTCTAGGTTTGTATCCCAAAGAGATCATAAAAACAGGAAAAGTACCCACATGTACAAAAATATTTATAGCAACTTTTTGTGGTGGTCAAGAATTGGAAACCAAGGGTATGTCCATCAACTGGGGAATGGTTGTACAAGATGTGGTATATAAATGTAATGGAATACTACTGTGCTAAAAGAAATGATGAGCAGGCAGACTTCAGAAAAACTGGAAAGACTTAAATGAACTGATGCTGAGTGAAACGAGCAGAACCAGAACATTCTACACAGTAACAGTCACATTGTACAATGACTGACTTTGACAGACTGAGCTCTTGTGAGCAAGCCAAGATTCTAAGACAACTCCACTCATGATGGAAAACGCTATCCATATCAGAGAAAGAACTTCAGAGTCTGAATGCAGATAGAAGCATACTCTTTGTCCTCCTTTTCCTTTGTTGTTTTGTTTTTTTCTTTCTCATAGTTCTTCCCAATAGTTCTAATTCTTTACATCATGACTAATATGAAAATGTTTAATATGAATGTATAAGTAGAGCTTATATCAGATTGCACACTGTCTTGGGGAGGAGGAAGAGAGAAAGGGGGAGTAAATTCAAAGCTCAAAATCTTATGAAAGTGAGTACTGGGGCGGCCAGGTAGCACATCGAGTAAGAGCACCGGCTCCAGTGTCGGGATGACCTGGAGATCGAATCCTGGGCTCAGACACTTAGCACCCACCCAGAAACACCTGGCCATGTAACCTTGAGCAAGTTGCTTAACCCCAATTGCTTAGGGGCAGCCAGGTGGCTCAGTGAGTAAGAGCATCGGCTCCAGTGTCGGGATGACCTGAGGATCAAATCTGGGCTCAGATACTCAGCACCACACCCAGAAATAACTGGCCATATAACCTTGAGCAAGTTACTTAACCCTGATTGCTTTAAAAAAAAAGTGAGTGCTGAAAATGAGAAATAAATAAATTAATTATATATTAAAAACAAACAAACAAGAAAAAACAGTACAGGATTTGGAGTTAGAAGCTGTGAATTCAAATCCTAACTCTTCCACTTACTACCTTGTATAATCCTATTCAAGTTGCATAACTTCTCTAAACCAATAAAATGAAGAGGTTGGACTAAATGACATTGAAGATCCCTGCTAGCTCTAAATTGCATGAAAGTGTAAATATATCAATTTTTATGTCTTCATTTTTTAATAATTAAATCTGAGATTACATTTTAAGCCAATCTCCTTAATGTGATAATGAAAATATACTTTACCTTTCAAGTTTTGGAGGCTGTTTTTTTGTCTGAATGGCTTTGAGAAATTCAGTAAAATAATCTGGTTTTACAATAGGACAACCACAAATCAGTGCACATATTGTCTAAAATGAGAGAAACAAATTTATTAGCTATCATTAACAAAAACCTAAGAATGGTGGCTAATAAACATTAAGAATCCATCCCAAATTTGTATATAACACAAAGATAACAGAAGACTTATCTGAGGGAAAGATCTTCAATTTCACAATGGCAACAACAGAAAATAGGCTGTTCCCAAGATAACCATATAGCTTACCTTTCTTCAATAAGGAGAGTGGCTAAAAGTCAATGACAGGTCCTATTTTAGGATGGGGTTTTTTTCATCACAATATTATTAATAAATAAATTTTAATTTACTATCTGTAAAGGCTTGAAGGTATCACATAGAACAGAGAGTCTAACTTGCATTTAAAATAATGCATATGTGACTTTCCTTAGATAATTTTAGAAAGTATCAAATATGAAAAAGGCTTAATCCTCTAGTTCCTTTAGATTATTTAGGGGGAAAAAAGAGAAAGCTAACTCAACTGGAGTCAATAATCACTGCTGCTTATTTCCAATACTCATACCTTGTATAATTCCATAGATGATATGCTCAATGCATCAAAGATATAGTGCAGTGGAAAGAAAATTAGAAATGATGTCTGGAGACCTAGGTTCAGCTCCCAGCTCTGCTATGCTGTGTGACCTTGGGCAAGTCAATTACTCTCTGAACTTCACTTTTTAAAATAAGGTGATTGTTCTGGGTAACCTCTAAAGATCCTTCCAGTTTGCTAAATCTATGATCCTGCCATTCTCAGATCAGAGTTCAGAGGACTTGTAGTCTTACTGCCTTTCACAAAGCCTATAAACAACTCCTTCCCTAAACTCACCCCCCCCCCAAAAAAACCCAGTCTTATTTATCTCTGAATAAAGTTTCTAGAAGGTAAAAGAATTAAAAAGTAGCAATGATATACTTGGACAAGCATTAGATTCTTAAGACAAGATGCTTTAGAATGTTGATTTTGCTTCTTCCTTCATTTGTGACCACAGACAAGTCATTGTGCCTCAATTTCCTTATGTGTATATTGAGAGAATTGGATTACATTTTTAAATTCAATGATACTCAACCTAATGGCCAGCCATGACTCCAGGTGACTGATGAGAAAGAATGCTATCCACATCCTGACAGAGTTCTCTTATCTAATAAATGGGGATAACCAGAGCACCTACCTCACAGGGCTATTGTAGTTAGATACCCTATGTAATATGCTTTGCAAACCTCAGAAAACTAAATAAATGTCAGCTATATTATCATGGACTAAATATCCAGAATAAGACACACATTTTTTGGCATGGCCATTGTGGAACTTTGTTCCCCTTGAGTATCTGTTGCATATTTATCACAAAGGTTTTCCTTTCCTTTTTTTTTTTTTGGTGGGAGAAAAAAAATGCTTGAAAACTGATAAGAAATGAAATTCAATTAAAAAATAATCTTTCAATCCTATGAGCAGATATAAGAAAGGACCAGTGTTTAGTAATAAATACAGAAACACAAGTAATTTTTTTTTTTTTAACTAAGACATACACTAAGATGATAATGAACACTTATGGCTAGTGATTTTTAAAATAAAATTCTGTCACAGTAATAGTGAAAAGAACACTCGACTTGTAATTAAAGGAACTAATAAGCTTGGGTCCCTGCTGCATACACTACAAAACCTGGAACAAGTCACATACGTCCTCTATGAGCCTTAGTTCTTCATCTATAAAACAAAGGTACTGGATGAAGCAACCTCAAAGTTCCCTTTCCTGCTCAAAAGGTTTATGACAAATGAAGCACTTAAATTGGATTAACCTCCTAAATCTTTCTCAAAATGTATTATTATTGAGGCTAGTTTATCATCCTATACAAATGAACACAAGTGAAAACCGATTTCAAACAGAAAGTTATCTAAATATAGTGGCTGTAGAACTGCAAGTTATTACTCATTTCACAGAAGAAAAGATATAAACTATAGTGAGTGTTACTCTCAGACACTTGTTTCTACCTAAAAACAGCATGTGGGTATCACCTGGCAATTATGAAGGTGAACTTTTCATCTTTGCTTCACTAAAGGCTTTTCTTTCTCCTTTGATGTCTCCTGTTTCTAAAAAGGAGCATTTTATTTATACTATATCCTAGTCAGGAATACTTGTATGTTCTTATAGGTCAATGTAATTTTAATTCTTCTTTATAATCCAGAGTTTGATATAGTTTTCATTTTTAGGAAATGATGATGCACTGAAACAGTTAATTTATTTTGACAAACTTTAAAACTCTGAAGCTATATCACAAAACTGCATGATGATTTTGCACAGAAAAGAGAAATGTTATGCTTGGCAACTAGAAGTTTAAGCTTCACTGAATTTTTAACATCACAGTGTAGTCAACTTACTTTAATAGTAACTTTAACTGACACCATGACAAGGTGAGTACATTCTTCTGTCCAGTTATTTACAAGAAGTCCTCCAAGTTGTAAAATAGCTTGATTTAAAACAGTTTTCCCAGACACATCTAAGCAAGAGGGACATACAACCAATGGTTCATATTCCACTCTGTAGGGAATAAAAAGTTACACCAAAAAAAAAAGTTACACAAATTTTATCATGGACTTAATAAGGATAAAGAAGTAGACCAGTTGGAAAATATGGTTACTTGTTTAGTAAAGATTAAACAAAATCACTTTCTATGAAACCACAAAACATTTCTCATTTCAGTCAGATATGTTGGTTACAGTTCAAAGAGAGTTGGATTATTTTAAATTTCACCATGTATAAAAACAAGAAACATTATAATCAAAAGGCTAACGGATCCACTTATACTTTCACCCACTCTTGAGACTCAAGGACTTGGATCAATGCAATCAATGATCAACAATGATTCCAGAAGATCAATAAAGAAGCATGTTCCCTACCTCCTGACATAGAAGTGCTGAACTGATGGTAGAGAAGGAGATATTTGGAGGTGGGGTTGTCATGACCAATGTGGGAATTTATTTTGTTTGACTGTGAATATTTGGTACATGAGTTCTGATTTTTCCAATGGGAAGGATGGAGGGAGAAGACAGAAGGGAGAGAAAATAGATTTTTCTTAATGGAAAAAAAAAAAACCCATTAAATTTAACAATAATAAAAATAAAAACATAAAACAATATAGGAAGTGACACTTCAGGACCTAAAAATGCACTGGACAAATATGGCTCCAGTATCAGTGTTGCATTATGTGGGAACCAGAGAATTTCCCTTCTAATTTTTCATCTTGAATATACTACACTACTTTTAAAATTTGAGAGCAGTGATCCCTGCTAATGGGCCTCACATGGGCATTTTGAAAAGTTCTCATCTTCCTTTTTCTATTGGTGGAATACAAACACAATCTTTATGATTTGCTTGTTCTAACTCTCTGACTATTAGTATTGCCTTTGGTGTAGAGATAAGACTCAGAAGACCCTTCTAACTCTGAGATTCTATGACTGATTCATATTAAATTGTATAATTTTGTTTTGAGAAACTGGGTACATGGTCCTAGAGGCTTTGGGTATCAAAAACAAAATAAACAGCAACTCAGGTTTAAAAAAACTAGACTTGGCTACAGGGAAAAAGTTTATCCACTTAAACATCCATCTAAAAAGTACTTACCTAAATTTGCTTTCAAAGACTCCAAAGGTAACTCTGTCTCCTGTCTTTAAAGGTAGTGGAATCCCATTCTGCATTTTTTCTTCATTAATAAATGTCCCATATTTAGAATTATCTTTTATTGTCAATATAGGGATTTCAGAAGCCTGATTCTGTAAATGAACACAGGTATTAATGTTTCTTGCCACTCAGAAAATACATTTTAAAATATTATTATTTGTTTCATATGAAGTCATAAATACATATCTGTAATGTCAAGAGGAAAAACACTACAAAATCAAAGATTAATTTACATGGAAAAAGGAAACCAAACAAAATAGGTTGAAAAATGTAGTGAGGAAGATGCTAAGGTGTTAACCAACCTCATGATAAACTGGATGGTATAGTCACCATTATTACTTCCTGCTGTGGATGATTGACTTTATTCAGCAATTCACTTTTTCTTTGAGGAACTTTCATAATTCTCCCCCAGCCAACCATCATCCCTCAGACTACCTCCTTTCCCTTAGAAGAATTTTCAGCATTCCTCGGACTTTATACTCTCAGCACTTTGTAATTCTAGTATTTCTATACCCACTATCTAACCCTCATCAATCACCATTTTCCCAAACACACTCCTTTTCTATAGAAGTAGTTCCTATTTGTCCATACTCTGCCCCTCCTTCCCCCATTTAAGGGTTGGACTCTTCCTCCCTCCCAAGATACTAAGTATCTCTGAATCCATGTTCCTGTGTTTATATTTTCCCATTATACTATGCTCTGTTTTACACAACTCTAGGCTATCACTCCCAGTCTTTATTTAAGAAAGAGATTTGTGTTTTTTTTTAAAGTATGAAGAAGCCAGAACAGTCCAGAGCTTGAATCTTAAGTATAATGCTGCAACTCTCCAATAATTCAGCATTTTACTCCCTATGAAGGAAAGGTAAACAAATACAAAGCGACTGATGGAACATGAAAAAAATTCTCAAACTGGTCTGACAGACACTAGGCTTTTGTAAAATGATAATAATTTCAGCATAGGTACACGTTTATTTGTATAATTTCTGAAAGCTAAATGAAGATTTGAAGTAGAATATTAAAAAACGTCAATAAATAAGTAGTCACTCTTGACAAGATACAATTGTTCATTGCTACTATCATTAAGAAAGGAGAATATTTTATCTTAAAAAGAAGCCCCACAAAATCTTTTCTTCCAATTTCAAAACAATCTTTCGTTTTCACAAATGTATGGCTCAACTAACCTTACAACAATCTATGGTAATAAAGGAAAAAGCATACCAGATTGGTCGTAGAATGCCTGACAGTCAACAAAGCATGATTTCTACTGATTGATTGATCATCTTCAATTAGAATTCCACAATTTTTTCTTCCAACAACATAATCAACATTAAGCAAAAGTCGATAAGGGCCTCCTAAGGAAATCATAAAGCACAAAGATTTTTCCATATTAAGCAATAATTTTTAAAGAAACATTTAAAATTTTAATAGCTAAATACTACTGAAATTCTTCACTCAAATCAAATTTGTGTTTTAAGGTATTGGGTTTTTATGGTCTGGACCTGTAAGGAACTTCAAGTAAGGAGAATCTGTATTAATGCAGAGCAGCAAATATTCTGCATCAGAGTTCTTTGGGTCACTGAGAGGTTAAGAAGTTAGCGGTCAAGTAAAAATTAATAGGCATATATTGTTAAGAAGTATTTCTTTATCAAATACTCAAATGAATCTGTGATCTTATCAATATGGATGTTTCTTCGGTGATGAGGATCACAACTCATGCATGCTTAACCATCTGGTGACAATTTTGCCTATAAATTTGTCTGACACGAAAAAGACATCATTGGATAGTAAGACTGTCCAACTATCATCTTTTACCCCTCCCTCAAGTCAATTTCCTTGATCAATAAAAATATAAAATGTTTAAATAAAACACTCATTATACAAAAAATGCCAGTCAATAAAACTTAAATGTAGGAAGAATTACACTAATTTTTTTTCCACTTCAGTTACTACAAGACTCTCTTAAACAGCTCTCTTAGTTGATCTAAAATGATTCAATTTACAAATCAGTTTCTTAAGTATGCCATAAAAAATTCCTTCAAATGTCTTCAATAACAACTTCACCATCTGACTACTGCCTAAACAGGAAAATACATACGTTTCTTCTCATACAAAAAAAAAACTAATGGCCATGATGTCTGGCTATCATGGTGTCTCCCTTCCTTGGAACTGGCAGTTCTGGTACTGGAGTACTGAAGATTCAGGTTGATGCTTTCCTTTATCAGCCCTCCTGTATTTCCTTAACCTTTTCTTTACATAAATTCAAATGCACAATAATAAAGACTTACTACTGCCTTACTTGCTGGCATGTCTGATGCTTTTGTGCAATTTCATTCATGTCTCCAAATGTCTAGTGGGACGGAGTTAAAGAGAATAAATAAGACAAAGTTCCAGGCCTCATGGAGCTCACTTAAGTGATTCTCAAGACAATGTGGCCTACCAGATACAGGACCGACCTTCGATTTAGGAAGACTAGGCTTCAAACTTCTGTGAACTTGAGCAATTAGAAAAGCAGTAAAGTATATCTATTGGGGAAATTTTCCACTTTATGGAGTGGGAGGTTCTCACAATAACTGAAATCACAGGTGTGGACCGTAAATTAAAAGTTATTCTTATGAAAGTGTTTAAACAAACATATGAAATAACTTGGAAGATCCTCCAAGTTGGCAGTCAATGTAACAAGTGACTGCTAACACTTTACAAATAATAGTTTCCTTGTAGCTTATCCTCTGCTGCCATCTTGTGGCTAATTGTGAAAACTGTATTCTATAATTTTCCTAAGGCACAGAAGAATGCTTTTAGACATATTTGGTATCTGTTGGTATTCAGTATCAAGCCAGTATTGGACACAGGCAGCACACAAGTTGCACTATAAGGGGTAAAAAGACCAAAGTGCTAGTCAAGGAAATTTGTTTTAGCCATTGCTACCTTGAAATGAGAAAAACTAGTTACTGCAAAAAATGAGCAGCAAAGAGCTGTTATTTGAACCAATCATAGCAACCCTTTTGCTATTTCCCTACCAATATCTTTATTGATTTAGTCCTGGAGTCAGGTTGAAGAACTGTGGACTAATTAAATTGGGGATAGGGAATCAGGGGAACTGGGTTCTAAACTCAAATCTAAAAATTCTGGGTATGATCTTAACTCAAGTAAATTAACCCATAGCTATTGTTTTTCTCAAGTGTCAAACTGAGGGGGTGGCACTAGGTTCTGAATACCCAATACGGGCCCTGGCCTACTAGATGGTGAGGTGCAGATCACCTGAAATATTTAACAAAACTCTGTTGTACTTTAACTAGTACATATGAACTGTCAAGTTAATTAGGATCTAATAACCTTAAAGTTCTGGCTATAATATGGCCATTCTCTAGATGATTCCATTTATCTAGCTTTATGAAAGTACAATTATCTTTTGCTATATTTATAAGACAAAGCTGTAAATAAGAACTGTAGTCAGAATTAGAGATGTACCCTCACAATAACTTAATTAAATGCAAATATTATCACTGATTTGATGAAAATGAATTAAAAATTAGCTCTAGGACTAGAAATATTCATTGTATGAATAAAGATTCTTTTTTTAGAGAGTGGGAGACACTTTGTTACTTCTCTTTTAAACAATTCTATTTATGAATGGAAGATAGGCTGATGGAGAATAACAGATGGACAGTCATTTTCAAAATATGTATCCATAAAAGAACAGAAAGTCTTGAAGAACAATCACAGGATGAAAAGGTAAGGATGTACTGTGATCTGTACCAGTGGAGGACCTACAGTGATGAAATCACAAATAATCCATCCCAATACCAGTATTCGGTTTGAAACTATGCGTGAGAGACCTTAATTACACTGCTGTTATAGAGCACAAAATAACGTGGCCCCCACTAAAAAAAAAAAAATCTAAGGCACCCTTGGAGAAGATAGGAAAGTAGATTTAGAGCTGGGAGGGACCCGCGCATTTTAGGAGGAAGATGGGGAGTAGTAAGCGACTTGCCCTGAGTCTGACACAAGATTCGAACCTAAGTCTTCCTAAATCCCAAGTCTAGCAATCCATTCAATGAACAGTACAGCTGCCTAAGCAACTGTAAGATTATAAATTATATAGCTTCTTTCCCCTCTAAAATACGTTCTACAAGACCTGCAGTACAGGAAGACCTATTCTCAGTTTTCCCATCTGTAAAATAGGGATACTAATAGTAGCACCTACCTCCTAGGGTTGTTGTAAGGCTCAAAGTATCTAAGATTTGTTTTTTTTTGCGTTCTGGAGGGGGGAAGGCAGAGCACTTGTAGTTAAGTGACTTGCCTAAGGTCACACGGCTGGTGTTAAGTGCCTGTGGCCGAATTTGAACTCAGGTCCTTCTGACTCCAGGGCCGGCGTTCTATTCATTGCGCCCCGAGTATCTTAACATTTGTAAGGAGCTTTGCAAACCATAAAGCGCTATATAAAACCTAATTTATTACTGCTATTCTCGCCAGGAAAAAAATTGTCGCCGATAAAACTATGTGATCACACATTAAGCTTATCAGAGATTTCCCACACTGACCAATCCTCATTCTCTCCAGGGTTTTCAGGCGCTCTAAGGGAGGTGGCAGCCCCGTCAACTCCACCCCTTCTCACAGGGGCAGAACTTCCGGCCGCCTGACCAATCGGATAAGCGCAGGGAGACAGCATCAGAAGAAAGGGACTGGGATTTCGGAAGAAAAATTCTTCCGCTCTAACTCAGGGTAGTGATGTGGCACATGCCTCCCAAGCCTACGAACGCCGTCGGCGCCCTTCCACTCCCCCAACCACCCGCTCTTCTCCTCCCCTTTCCCTGCTCTCCCTTTGGCCACCGGGGGCAGGGCTGTGGGGACTCCAGGTTCACAGTTCTGTTCAGCCGCAATGCTTCCGCCGTCCTTACCTCGGGCCGGGCCCGCGGCGGAGAGCAGCGTCCACATGAGCCCGGTCGAGGTCCGGACTCCAGAAGCTGTGCTCTCGCGGAGCCGCTTTGCACGCGGGAACGGTGAGGGCTACCACTGACTGACGTTGCTTCCTGGTGCCGGCGTGCGTGCTCCCTGCGCATCGCTGCGGCGTGCGCGCTCCCAGGAACGAGGCCCCCTACCGGTCCAAAGAGTGTTTGTGAACGAGGAAGGGAAAGAGAGAAGAAATGGAAGTGAGGGAAAGGAAGAATTGGTGACTGCCCCGCCACCTGGTGATTGGCGGAGGGAAAACAGCCTAGACTGCGAGACGGATTTTTTTTTTTTGTCCAATATTACTTCATATGCTTTAGAACTGGTAGGGACTTTAAAAGGCCATTTAATTCCCAGCCGTCCTCAATTTGCGCTTCAGAATCTTGATGCCCAGCGAAGGAAAGTAACATTGCAAAGTTCACACAAAGTAATTAGGGATGGAATTCTATTCATATCCAGAAATCTACAATGCTTGCCTCATAGTACCATGTTTCCCCGATAATAAGACACTGTCTTATTATTTTTTTTTGGACAGAAAAACACCAGAGGGCTTATTTTAATGAACATTGACAGCAATTTTAATAAACAGGTAAATGTGAACAAAAAAATGTACCTTTATTCAATAATGATCATGTCATCTTCTTCAACAACATTTTCATAAGTGTCCATACCCTGAATTCTGTCCTGGATGTCTTGCACCTCCATTTCCTTCAGAAGAAGTGGACTCAATCTGTCATGTCCAGCAATATAGCTCTCTTTAAATGAATATGTCTTGTCCAGGTAACCTGCCTTGGCGACACAGCTGTCAGTAATTTTATCCCATGACTTCTTCACCCAAGTCACGACTTCTTGCAGACAGGGCTTCACAAAATTTCCACGCTGATTTCTTTCCATTCTATTTTCAATGTAGTCATTGACTTCCATGTGCAAATGGTCCTTGAATGGCTTGTTTATTGCAATATCAAGGGTCTGGAGATAGGCAGTCATTCCTGCAGGAATCATTACTTGATCTATTCTTCTCTCTGCAAGGAAGTTCTTCATTTCTTTAGCACAGTGAGTGCTGGCTGAATCCCAGACTATCAGACCTCTTTGGTTACCTCGCATAACAAGTGGCAGCATTAAATCAACCCACTTTCTTATAACGGCTTGTGTACACCAGGCTTTTTCGGTTTCAAGAACGTAAATGCCAGATACATGTTCAATCTAATCTTTCTTGCCCTTACTGATGATTAGAGGTGTGGCTTTCTTTCCATCCAAACGAATTGCCAAAACACAGGTGACCCGTGCACTTTCATAGCCAGTGGTGGGAATGTACATTGACGTTGCACCCCTGTGAGGAATTGTTGTTTGAGATCCTTGTCCCATAAACACTGCAGTTTCATCCATAGCAATCATATTGCAGGTTTGGTACTTGGAAATGTCGATCCTATCAATAAAGGACTTGAATGCAAGTGCACATTTAATAACTTCAGCATCTTCCAGCTTAAACAGTGTTGTTGATCTTCTTAGGGACAGTTCATACCGTTGAAGGAAACTGTCCAACCAGTGTTGTGATGCTTTGAATCCTTCTGAGACCATTTCAAACTCTGGTGCCATTGAAAGGGCAAATGCTTGAATATCAGCCCTGCACACAACCAAGGCCTTTGCTCTCCCGTCAGCAATCCATTCACCAATGAGGATCTCCAAGTCAGGATATAAGGGCTGCCGACCTGATCCAGACCTGTGCTTTTTCCCTTTTCCCTCATCCACCTGTTGATTGAGGTTATTATAATCTGCTCTCCATTTTCTGACCATTCGAAGATCCAAAAGTTTTTCTTTACAGAAAACTGCAAGATTCTTGCCATGTGACTCCTCTACAATTGCTTTCTTATACTCAACAGTATAGCTCTTCCTTTTTGTACTCATGTCTGGGGGTCAAAACAGACAGAATAATAAAATTATGACCATCAGTCCTTCTTTTCACTCCATCATGCCCCCTGAGTTCTTCTTTTTTCCTCCATCATGCCCTTTTTATCCTCCATCATGCCCCCTCACTCCTGCTTACATACCGGGTTTTTATGTTGTCCTGCCTCAGCTCTCCTCCGCGGCACTGCTCTCAATGGCGCCAGCAAGCAAATCACTGGGGAAGAACAGGATGACACGCTCACTGCTGCAGCTCTGATTGGATGCAGCTCGGAGCGCGGTATGCGTTTCACAGGGGGGGAGGTGCATACAGAGGGTACTGTAATGTAGCGTGTAGCGCAGGGGATCACCTTCACTACAGTAGCAATCTCAATAGGGCTTATTTTCGGGGGAGGGCTTATTTTAGAGGAATCTTACACAGTAAGGGGAGGGCTTATTTTCGGGATAGGTCTTATTATCGGGAAACACGGTAGTCACTTAATAAATATTTATTGAATTGGAGTTCAATTCAATTAAGCAATTGAATTATATGCCTACTATACTTCAACCTGTATGCTAAGTGCTAGCAAATACAAAGGTGGCCCTAGTTTATATTTAATCTTAATATAAATTGTTTTACTTTGTTTTTCTTGTGGAGGGGAAAAAAATCCGAAATGTACCCCTAAGTAGGATGGAAGACAGAACTGATGTGTCAAAAAAAAAAAAAACTTTTACAAAAACGTTGAAGGGAGTTGAGTACTATATATTTTCAGATTTTACAAAATAATTTTCATTAATTTATGATGTTTCTTAATCTGTAAAATTTGGGCATTAGAGTAGGTGAGCTTCTGAGGATACTTCCTGCTGGAGATGTGGTCCTATGATGAATTTCTCCAAAAAGGAGTTTTAATGTTGCTAGCTCTGATTTTTAGATTGGGCTAAATCCTGGAGGAGTGATATGTGTGACCCATAAGAGTGCAAGATACTATGCCAGAGTTGAGATGAAAAGTGAAATTGTTGTTTCTATTGCTCAGCAACTGTGGAGCCCTGCTGCTCTGAAGCTAAAAAAATGAAAAGGAGAAGCTTGAAAGATCATACAATATGACCAGGTGGGATTTTATACCAGAAATGCAGGGCTGATTCAATAAGAAAACTGTAAGCATAACTGACCATATCAATAACAAAATCAGCAAAAATCATATGATTATATCAATAGATTCAGAAAAAGCCTTTGACAAAATACAACACCCATTCCTATTAAAAACACTAGAAAATATAGGAATAAGTGGAACCTTTCTTAAAATTAAAACCAAGAGCAAACATTAATAGGGATAAACTTATAAAATCAGATCCTAAGAAGATCAGAAGTGAAGCAAGGATGTCCAATATTACTCAGTATTGTACTAGAAACACTAGGTATAGCAACATGATAAGAAAAAGAAATTAAAGGAATAAAAATAAGTAAGGAGGAAACAAAACTATCACTCTTTGCAGATGATATGATGGTATATTTAGAGATTCCTAGGTTTTCAGCTCTGTTTCATTTTCCCCCTTAGAATATAGATTCTTTGAGAGTAGATAACATTAAAGTTTATGCATCTTCAGTGCATAGCACAGGACTTGGCACATGGGTAATGCTTAATGAATGCTTTATCTATTTCCCTCTCCCAATGCCTTTCTATCCACAGATACTATTATACTCAAATGTTTCTAGTAAAATTAATTTTGCCTCAATTATAAAGAGGCCAGGGATTAAGTTAAGTTACATAGATAGCCCAGCCTCTGCAAGAATGTTAGGAATTTTTTAAAGATTTTTTCTTTTTTTAATCAATTAATTTATTTTTACTTTTCAACATTCACTTCCACAAGATTTTGAGTTCCAAATTTTCTACTCATCTCTATCCTCCCCCAACTCCAAAACAGTGCATTCTGATTATCCCTTTCTCCAATATGCCCTCCCTTCTATCACCACTACCCACCTCCTCTTATCCCCTTCCCTTCTGTTTTCCTATAGGACAAGATTTCTATATAGATTTCTATACCCCGCTGCCTATATATCTTATTTCCCAGTTGCACATCAAAACAATATTTAACATTCATTCTTAAAACTTTGAGCTCCACATTCCCTCCTTTCCTTCCTCTCCACCCATCCTCATTGAGGAGCCAAGCAATTCAATATAAGTTATACATGTGTAGTCATGCAGAACACTTCCATAACAGTCATGTTGTGAAAGACTATATTTCTCTCCATCCTATCCCACCCACCATTTATTCGATTCTTTCCTTTTACCCTGTCCCTCCTCAAAAGTGCTTGCTTCTAATTAGCCCTCCTCCCATTTGCCCTCCCTTCTATCATTGTAACACTCCATTATTGCCTTCCCCCCTATTTTCCAGTAGGGTAGGATGGATTTCTATGTCCAATTGAGTGTATGTGTTATACCCTCCTTAAACCAAATCCAATGAGACTAAGGTTCATTCACACCCTCTCACCTCTCCTCTTTTCCTCTCCATTGTAAAAGCTTTCTCTTGCCTCTTTTATGTGAGATAATTTACCCCATTCTCCCTCTCCCTTTCTCCTCCCAGTAAATTCCTCTTTCACCCCTTAATTTTATTTTTAGATATCGTCCCTTCATATTCAACTCATCCTTTGCCCTCTGTCTATATATATGTATTACCTCCAACTAGCCTAACAGTGAGAATGGTTTGATGAGTTACAGATATCATCTTTCCATGTAGGAAAGTAAACAGTTCAACTTTAGTAAGTCCCTTATGATTTCTCTTTCCTGTTTACCTTTTCATACTTCTCTTAAGTCTTGTTTGAAAAGTCAAATTTTCTATTCAGCTCTGATCTTTTCATCAAGAATGCTTGAAAGCCCTCTATTTCATCCAATGTCTAGTTTTTCCCCTGACAGATTGTACTCAATTTTGCTAGGTAGGTGATTCTTGGTTTTAATTTTAACTTCTTTGCCCTACAGAATATCATATTCCAAGCCCTCTGATCCCTTGAAGCAGAAGTTGCTAAATCTTGTGTTATCCTGATTGTGTTTCCACAATACTTGAACTGTTTCTTTCTGTCTGCTTGCAATATTTTCTCCTTGACCTGGGAACTCTGGAATTTGGCTACAATATTCCTAGGAGTTTTCCTTTTGTGATCTCTTCCAGGAGGTGATCAGTGGATTCTCTCAATTTCTATTGAAATTCTTCTGGTTCTAGAATATCAGGGCAGTTTTACTTGATCATCTCTTGAAAGATGATACCTAGGCTCTTTTGTTGATTATGGCTTTCAGGTAGTCCAATAATTTTCACATTATCTCTCCTGGATCTGTTTTCCAAGTCAGTTATTTTTTCTTATGAGATAGTTTATATTGTCTTCTATTTTTCATTCTTTTGGTTTTGTTTTATAGTTTTTGATTTCTCAAAGTCATTAGCTTCCATTTGCTTCATCCTAATTTTTAAGGAATGATTTTCTTCAGTGAGCTTCTGGACCTCCCTCTGCCATTTGACTAATTCTGTTTTTTAAGGCATTCTTCTCCTCATTAGCTTTTTGGACCTCTTTTGCCATTTGGGTCAGTCTATTTTTTAAGATTTTTTTTTCTTACACTATTTTTAGGGTTCTCTTTTAGCAAACTGTTGATTTGTTTTTATGATTTTCTTATATCACTCTAATTTCTCTTCCCAGTTTTTCTTCTGCTTTTCTTACTTGATTTTCAGAATCCTTTTTGAGCTCTTCCATGGCCTGTGACCAATTAATATTTTTCTTGGAGGCCTTGGATATAGGAGTTTTGAGTTTGTTGTTTTCTTCTCATTGTATTTTTTTTTAAGCAATTGGGGTTAAGTAACTTGCTCAAGGTTATACAGCCAGTTATTTCTGGGTGTGGTGCTAAGTATCTGAGCCCAGATTTGATCCCCAGGTCTTCCTGACACTGGAGCCGGTGCTCTTACTCACTGGGCCACCTGGCTGCCCCTAAGCAATTGGGGTTAAGTAACTTGCTCAAGGTTACACGGCCAGGTGTTTCTGGGTGGATGCTAAGTGTCTGAGCCTGGGATTTGATCCCCAGGTCATCCTGACACTGGAGCCGGTGCTCTTACTTGCTGTGCTACCTGGCCACCCCTCGTTGTATGTTTTGATCTTCCATGTCACCAAAGTAAGATTCTAGACCTTAGGAGCCATTCTCTTTCCCCCAAAGTGTAAAATAAGATAATTATAGTCAGATAATTTCAGTTAATTAAATTGCCTGTTATGTGTCTGGTACTATGCTAAACTGGAGATACAATCACAAAAAAAGACTCCTTGCCCTAAGGAGCTTACAATCTCTTAGGGGAAGAAAACACACAAAAAAGGAAGTTAGAAAGAAGGGTAGGAGAGGGTACCCAGTGGGAATGTTCTTGTTTTTCCCGTTCAAGTATAAATGAATGCAATCAGGTGGGAAATGAAGAGATAGATGGCCTTCTGGCCCTGGTTAAATGGAAGATATGGGTAGATCTGGGCACTGTCTTCCTCCAGTCAGAAGGGCAGAGAATACTGATGAGGTGTGAGTACCAATGCTGATTCAGTCTTGCAGGATGATGAGGTTTTTGGTGAAGTAGCAAAATAATACACCTATATAACGCCTACATCCTATTTATGCAATGTCTCATTAGCAGAAGTTACTGGACTCTAGCCTACATCATTTATGTTGTTTTAATTAATTTTTTTCAAATGAAGATCCATCTTTTCTCTCATCTTTGTCTTCCCCTTCCCTCCTACGTTTGAGAAAACAAGAAAAACTAAACCCCTGTTACAAACATGTACAGTAAAACAAAACAAATTCTTATATAGTCCATGTCCAAAAAAAATTATACCATGTCTTTTTAAGGCATATTTTTTTTTGTTTATTTTTGGAGGACAGTTGGGGTTAAGTGGGTTAAGCGCAAGGTCACACAGCTAATAAGTGTTAAGTGTCTGAGGCTGGATTTGAACTCAGGTCCTCCTGACTCCAGGGCTGGTGCTCTATTCACTGTGCCACCTAGCCACCCCAATGCATATTTTCTTAATGGTGAGGGTTTTTTTTCCTTCTGCTACCTTATATTTCTATACTTTGCTTGTATAGCTAGTCAGAATAAAGCAAACATTGCCATTTATTTTTGTTGCTCTTCTGTATAAAAGAAACCTGATAGAAAAACTGAATTTTAGTTGATGCTCAGAGCTATTATCTCTTTCTGTGCAACTTGACCAGCCACTGTTTCAGTTTTCCTCTCAGGTACCACAATACTCTACTGTCTTCTGGACAACTATCCTTTGGCTTCTGTATTTTCCCTGCTTTCTCCCTTTGGTGACATTTATGTTGTGGCTTTTGTCTATATAAACCCTAAGATGTATATGCTTGGGGCTGCCTGATTTGGGTATATGACCCCTGGCAGTCCACGGGTTAATTATGCTCCACAATAAATTCCATTTAAAATGATTGATGGTCTCCATTGGCAATTTCACTTTACAACAGCAGATGTTCCCTAATGCT
>NW_027185779.1:10240933-10295373 GCF_028583685.1 Petaurus breviceps papuanus | reverse complement strand
ATCTTCCTGATTAAGGAGACAAAAGAGGAGTGGCCAGCATTAGGGAATATGTTATCTTCAGGTATTACTGACTTCAATCCATTAAGTCACAGAGAATTAATGCTATCTCCTCACCTCCACCTTCTGGATTCCTTGGCTTCCCACAAAATTCAGCTGAAATCTCACTTCAACAGGTCCTTCACAATTGCCCTTAATGCTAGGCCTTATGACATTAACTCCAATTTATCCTGTATATTTCTTGTATGTACATAGTTGAAGGACACTTGAAGAGATTCAATTAGATAATTCTCCATTAGGAAACTTTTGTTCTTTATTAATTTTATTATTTGTTCTAGCTCTATAAAATAATGCTTTTTGTTTGGAAAGTCATTTTCCTTCACTGGCCATCAAGATTTCAATCTGTAAACTGAGGAGGGTTTGAAGGGCTTTTAAACAGCCTTTTAAAGTCCCTTCTAGTTCTAAATCCTATGAAGTAATACTGGTTAAAAAAATCAGTCTTGAAGTCTAGGCTAACTAACAGAGAAGGGCAAAGGAGAATGAAGATGGGGGAAATACCTTTATGAGGGCAAGGTGAGTTCAACTGGGAGTGAAGTAAGGATGGCTAGCTATCCTCACAAAATGGCAATTCTGGCCAGTCAGAAGAGCAGGCCCCAGCAGGGAGTCATGACATTCTCTTGGGACTTCTTTCAACCTGGGTCTTTTGTTCTGAGATGCCTTAGAACCAAAGACTCTTCAATATCACCCATCTCTGTCATAGTTCAATTCTTTTCCCTTTTTTTCCTTAGATGTTGCTGGAATACCAAAAGTTATTAACTGGGCATACTTTTTGACCCAGCAATACCATTACGTATATCCCAAAGTACCTCCTGGAGCCTCCCTTTTGTGAAGTTGCCCAGTTCAGTGGGCCTTTATTCCCTTCCCTTTCCTTTTTCTGACTTTCTGGACATGTTTCTTCAGGTACACATGGTTATAAATATTGGGTTTACTTGGCAAGCTAGAGCAGTATGGTAATTACTTAAAAAAAACCAAGATGGAGTTATTTAGGCTTCAAGTTAAACTCCATTTCAATAAACAAAACTGAACAATAAATTAAAACTATTATCACTTCTGGACCTAGATCATGACCTCTAAGCCTTTTAAAACTCCAAATCTTTGGTCCTAACTGTACTAGTTCTAGAATCATACTAGATATTTAGAATCTTTTCATCACCATCTCTAGTTTGCTAATGATCATTATACATTTTAGTATTTAAAAATGTTTCAGGGGCGGCTTAGGTGGCACAATGAATAGAGCACCGGCCTTGAAGTCAGGAGGACCTGAGTTCAAATTCAGACTCAGACACTTAACACAAAAACTAGCTAGCTGTGTGACCTTGGGCAAGTCAACCCCAAATTGCCCTCCAAAAAGCAAAAAAATAAAATAAAATAAAAATGTTTAATATTGTATGGGATAAAAGAGTTCAGAGTCTGAATCTGAGATCAGAAAAGGTCTTTATTCTTTCTCATGAGAAAGGGCCCTCTGCTCCTGTAGCCCAAATGGCATCTGCCAGGGAGAGAGCAACAGGTAGAAGCAAGCCCATGGTTATATAACCTTCTAATGCAGAACCCCACCTCCCCATCTGGCCTTCACTCTCATTGGTAGGGAGGCTGGCTGGCCCACAACCTAAGCTCAGGAATCTATCTTGGAGACAAAGGGCATGGAAATTTGTGGGTGTACAATGCAAGGTCAGGAAAGCAGTTTTATCCTTATTTGGCATATCTTGTGCTGAGATGGCACTGGGGAGAGTCTCCATTGCTCTAAGTCCTGTATTACTGTAAGGTCAGGTGACCTCTAAACTTAGGCCTAGAGGATGCTGAAGCCACTCTAGATTTGATTTTTCATAATTGTGTAACTTTACTGCAAATTATCCCTCACATATTGTGTACCTGAAGAAACTTCCCTAGAACCTGCTGATTAAGCACTAATTATGCCAGGATCACTACCTTCATAAATTTTGGGGAAGTAGGAATAAATAACCTCCACTAAAGTTGTCATCCATGCCTCCTGTGTGGAAAGCAATCCTGGGTTCTGAGGTCATGGCAGCCCCTCACAAAATCTGGAAGGTCCTTATAACCAAATTAGAAAGGTTTAGAAAACAGGCTGGGTAATAAGCTAAACTTGTGTTTGCCATCTAAGGATAAAACTGGGGAAAGGCAGCCTCAATTGGTGGAGAGAAAGACTAGCCTGAAACTAGGAAGGACCATTTGAAGTCCTACCTCTCTAATCTTGGACAAGTCACTTAACCTCTCAGTGTTTCAGACAATTTCCCAACACCAGAAGGAAAAAGCAACTCAGAACTAAGCACGATCTGTTCATCATTAGCCATGTTCCATACAGCATCATTAGCTATGTTCCATACAGCCCAACCTTTGCATTAGACCCCCCCCCCCCTTCCATCTCAGGACAGCAAGGCACGGACAGAAGCCCTTTCCTCTGGGGTACGACCGTAAAAAGGCAAAACTATTCGGAAAGTTAGGGAGCAAATAAAGCACTGGGAAGACACAGTCAAAAGCTCTGGCCGGAGGCAGTGTCATAGGAACTAGGGCAAAGTTGAACAGGCTCGGGCAAAGTAATTCAGGCCGGGACACACCTCCGCCTCTCCCCTTTTACCCGCCCCCGGGTCTCCTGCACCCTCGGCTACCTCGCCGCGCATTCTAGCGGTCCGCGGTCAAGTTCGGTAGCGAAAAGCAATGGCGTTGCGGACCGGGCGTTTCTGGGCGCCTCGGGCCCTGCGGGCCGTCGGCTTCCCTCCTCAGCGGGTAAGGCTGGCCTCCTTCGGCCCGGCAGCGGCGGAAGGCGGGAGGACAGGGCCGGGCTGGCTCTTCTCCAGCTGCGAGAGAGTCTTGTGGGACACTAGGGGCACGAGGGCCAGGAGGGGCGGGGGCTGCGAGGCCCGGCTGGCGAGCTCTGCGGGGGCTGGGGGTGCTGGGCGGCGGAGAACGCGGCCATGATCGTAATCTTGAACTTGAACCTCCTCGCCCCTCGCCCTCCACCCTTCCCGTGATGCTTGTGTGAGCTGAAAAAGGAGTGCCCCTTGTTCAACCTTGTATGCCCCCTGCTCAGTTGGGGGCTTTGGTGCACGCATTTAAAATTATTTCACTTTAAAGCCCCGGGAGTTCCACCCTCTCCCCCGCTGGTGGAGAGAGTGAAAGTGCCCTTCCCCCGTTCTCCCCGACTCTGGTCTCCAGTACCCTGGACCCCATTCTGCTCCTGCCGCCCACCTCCGCATTTACAAAGTCGCCCACAACTCCGAAAAACTGGAAGCAAACGGAAAACCCAGCGTGGTGAAGGCGAGGACAAACTCACTGTGGGCTCTCCTGTGCTTTTGGGAAATTTGGCCTCTGTCCGAAGTGTGAACTAAAGAATAAGCTTTTATTAAGCGCTTACTGTGGGCGAAGCACTTAGCAGCATAATACATGATTCATTTATATTGGCGATCTAAGTTTACAGAGGACTTCCTTCAAAACAAAACAAACCTGGGGCATTAACGGAGTAGCTGATATCTTGGTCTTCCTGACTCCTGGTCCAGCAGGTTCTACTATAAACTGGTCTATTAGAATGTAAGCTCCATGAGGGCATGGGCAGTCTTGCTTGCTTGCTTGTATTTGTATACACAGCACTTGACGTAATGCCTGGCATATAGTAAGTGCTTAATAAAATGCTTTGTCTCAATCTTTTTTTCCCCACCCACTCCTCTCACCTCCCCATTATTGTTTGAAGAGTTTGGAATTTTTTAGAGGGGTTTTATTTTTTGAACAAGATTTATTCCCGTATATAGAATCTGTTTATTATTGTTTCCTCCCTATAAAGACAAAGCTTTGGGAATACAATGAATTAAGATGATTTATTTATTAGTTCACAGGTAAAGGACAAAATTATGAAGTAGAAGAAAAGTAGCGAAACTGACATACCTACCAACTCTTTGACCATAGACAAGTCATCTTAATCTCTTTAAGCCTCAGTTTCACAGTCTGCTTCATTGGGCTCATAGTTACAGAATTGGAAGGGACCTAAGAGACTTATCTTGTCAAACTTGTTCATTTTACTTGTAAGAGACTGAGGCCCAGGGAGGTTAGAATTGATCATAACAGTAGTAAGCATCAGAGGTGAAATAATAAACCTAGGACATCTGGTTCGAGAACCAGTTTTCTTTTCACTGTATTAATAATTTAAATTTATGATTAATATAATTATATATTATATCATAATTAATAATACCCTAATAATAATTTTAAAAGTGCTTTAAACACATCTTCTCATTTTAGCCTCACAACAGCACTGAAAGGTAGTTGCTGTTATCCCAAGTTTATAGAATATGAAACAGTCTGATCAAAAGAGGCTAATGACTTTCCTAAGTTCACAAAGTTAGAGGCATGATTCAAACCAAGGGCTAAGGTTGTCCAGGCTCCAATAACAGTATTCTCTGACTACACTAAGTTTCTAGAATTAAGAGGGCTTGGGAAAAGCTTCTTGGAGAAGATAGGATTTTAGCTGGGACTTAAAGGAAGCCAGGGAAGACAGGCTGAGATGACAAGGGCAAATATTCTAGGCATGGGATAGAGAAAAAATAATATTATACATAAAAACAAGAGAAAATGCCCAGAGTTATGAGAGTGTCTTGTTCATAGAATAGCAAGGTGGACAGTGTCACTGAATTGAAGAGTATGTGGTGGGGAGTAAGGTATAAAACATAAAAGGACAGAAATGCAAGGAGGACTACAAATTTGAGAAAATAGAAAAGTTCTGAAAATGTTGTTTCTACAATTTATTTTCATACTCAAAGAGGGTAGAGCCACCACATTTGGACTCTTAACATCACAGGCCCAGATGTACTTCCGGAAGAGGTAGAAATGGTACAGAACAAAGAGAAGAGAAGCAGCTAGATTGGACCAAGTGTACATAGAGAAGATCCATGCTAAACATTTCAAAATTATAGGGCATTAAGGGATTAATATATACAGTACCATAAGTGGGGAAAGATAACGAAGGCATGGAAAAAATATTGGACCTTATAAATACTGAAAAATAAAAGTGATCAAGAGACCATCAATAGCTACTTTCTCAATTATTGAATTATTATTTCCAGTTTATCCTGTATATAGCTTGTTTGTATATATTTGTTTGCTTGTGGTCTCTTACATTAGATTTGTAAGGTCCTTGAGGGCCAGGACTGTCTTTGCTCCTTTTTGTGTCCCCAACACTTAGCACCATGCCTAGCTCATAGTAGGCACTGAATAAATATTTATTGACTGATAGAACAGAAGGTGTTAAAATTTTTATCTTATTCCCCTCCTACACCCTGTCTCCCCTCTCCCCCCAAATCCATAAAAAAAAAAAATACCACACAAATAGAAATCCATGGTAGGGTTGTTGGTATAGTAGAACAGGATTTTCCATTTTTTCTAAGTAATGACAGTCATCAGCCTACACACAAACTCACTGATTCATCATCTTAATGTCATAGTTCTAGAAAGGCAGGTTATAGTCTTTAAGCAAAATTGCAATTTCTGTAGAAGTAGTTTATTGTAGGTTGCTCAGCTTATTATGCCTAGGAAAAATGGGAGAGACAAATAAATTTCTTTGTCAGCAGAAAACTAAAAGAAATAATGGTTCACTTATACTTTTGCATTACACATTGCCAAATTCATGTCCAAGATTTTATTGAGTTCTCAGCTTAGTTTTTTTTTTTAAGCAATCGGGGTTAAGTAACTTGCTCAAGGTTACACGGCCAGTTATTTCTGGGTGTGGTGCTAAGTATCTGAGCCCAGATTTGATCCCCAAGTCATCCCAACACTGGAGCTGCTGCTCTTACTCGCTGAGCCACCTGGCCACCCCTAAGCAATTGGGGTTAAGTAACTTGCTCAAGGTTACACAGTCAGGTGTTTCTGGGTGGGTGCTGAGTGTCTGAGCCTGGGATTCGATCTGCAGGTCATCCTGACACTGGAGCCGGTGCTCTTACTCGCTGTGCTACCTGGCCACCCCTCAGCTTAGTTTTTAAGGTATCAGGGAGCTCATATTTTGCTTGGGGTGGAGGGCTGGGACATAAAAGTACTTCTTTTTAAAAAAAATTTTTTTTGCTTTTTGGAGGACAATCGGGGTTAAGTGACTTGCCCAAGGTCACGTGGCTAGTTTTTGTGTTAAGTGTCTGAGGTCGCATTTGAACTCAGGTCCTCCTGACTCCAGGGCTAGTGCTCTATTCACTGCGCCACCTAGCTCCCCCGGTAAAAGTACTTTTTTATGGGAAAACATGGTGAGAAAAAATGGTTTGTTTGCTTTTGAGGCCTAAAGTTAACCCATAAAAGAATTGCTATTGGACTTTCACCTTCTTCACTAAAGTAATCATAATAACTCATTTTTATATAGTACTTTCCTCACAACAGCCCTACTAGAATAAAATCTACTCAGTAGACCCTATTTTAAAGGTTAGGAGAAGCCTAACCAGGAAACCATGAGTTCAGGAAAACTTGAGGTCTCATCACAGGTCTTACTGGCAATTGGAAGTAGTAGCAAAGTCCTCCAGAGGTGATGATAGTAGCCATAAGTTGACCTAACAGCAACCTGGAGATTAGTGCATCCAGGGCAATGCAGCATTTGGAGAAATGCTTAACAGATGCTTAGGTTAGCCCAGAAGCTGTGCTCACGAAGGGCAGTCCTGACATCCTCATCTTCCTTGGCATCTTACAGAGATTAACAGTGATTTTCACAAGGATCTCCCAGTTAGTAATGTCATGTGACTGTAGACAGATTTAATTTCTTCCTCTGAAAACTGCCTGTTCATATCTTTTGACCATTTATCAATTGGAGAAAATCCCACATTCTTTCAGAGATTAACTATTGTGCAAAACCTGAAGAACTATATATGTGGAATATTGGATATGCTTTCAGACAGGGTTATATATATGTTGGTTAGTTTTGCTGAACCTTTTTTAAAGTTCCTTTTTTATTCTGTTATAAGGAATGCCTTGCTGGGTAGGGGAGGGAAGCAAAGGGATATATTTCAAAACAAAAGTGATAAAAAGATTTCAATAAAAATTAAAATTGGCAAAAAAGTTTAAATATTCCTTGGAGCAGAACTATAATGAATTGGCATCTTTTGCATTTATTTATTTATTTTATTTCTTCAGTTCTGACAGAAACATTTGGCCTTTTTAAAAAAATCCCAAGGAACAGAGTTTTCGAGGATGCTAGAATGGAATTGCTATTGACTATGGGACCAGGAAAGACCTGGGTTGAAATTCTGCCTCTGGCACTTGCTAGTTGTGTGTGACTATGGGTGAATTTCTTAAATTTTTTTTTTTTTTTGCTTTTTGGAGGGCAATTGGGTTTAAGCAACTTGCCCAGGGTCACACAGCTAGGTTTTTTGTTTGTGTGTGTTAAGTGTCTGAGACCTGATTCGAACTCAGGTTCTCCTGACACCAGGGCCAGCATTCTACTCACTGCGCCACCTAGCGGCCCCAATTTTTTTTAATTTCAGTTTTCTCTTCTGTAATATGAGGCTAATGATGCCCATAGAACCAATCAAACTGTCATATAGCACCCTACCTGTAGTTTCTACCCAACTAGTCATTTGCAGTTATAGGTTGGGAATTCTACAGGGCAGCTGATTACTACTCTTTCCAAGTTCTATTAGATAACCTTGAAGATATAGTGAGATTTATTTGCCTCTAGGCCTCCACCAGTGTGCTCCCAATTAGCTTTTAGAAGAATTTACTGAGAAGGCATAAGCAGAACTGTTGGTACAAACCGTTCCCCCCAGACAAGGGACATACTCACCTCTTGGATACACAACATCCCTGGGGAGTGTGAATTCACATTTAATGCATAATAAACATAATATATAAATAAATACGTATTTATATATTACATAATACAATAGAAATGAAATATAATAAGTACAATAAATAGAATAATAAAAAGTATAACAAATTGGTAAAGTATATGTGCAGAGAACACATGTGGCCAAGGACTACCTTCTAACTTTGTCCCAAGAAGTCCTCTCTGTAATAAAGGGGGCAACTAGGTGTCACAGTGGGTTGAGCGCTGGGCCTGGAGTCAGGAAGACTTACATTCCTGAGTTCAAAACTGGCCTCAGACACTTCCTCAATATGTGACCCTGGGCAAGTTACCTAATCCTGTTTGCCTCAGTTTTCTCACTTTAAAATGAGCTAAAAAAGGAAATGGCAAGCCACTCCAGTATCTTTGTCAAGAAACTCCAAGAGGGGGGCAGCTAGGTGGCATAGTGAGTAAAGCCCCGGCCCCGGAGTCAGGAGGACCTGAGTTTGGTTCAGGCCTCAGACACTTAACACCCACATTAAAAAAAAAAAACTAGCCATGTAACCTTGGGCAAGTTACTTAACCCCAATTGCCCTCCAAAAGGCAAACAAAGAAAAAAAAACTCCAAGAGGGGTCACGAAGAGTCAGACATGATTGAAATAACTGTACAACAAATGAAGAGAAGAGTGAGTTGTCATATAATTTTAGAGCTAGAAACTGACATTATAGGATTATAGAATCATATGATTATCATAGGATCATAGAGTTTAGAGCTAGAAATCAATTTAGAGATTAGTCCTGTATTCCCTGTATATTTTACATAGAGGAACAAACTGAGGTATAATGGATAGAATGTTAGACTTAGAGTAAGGGTGACGAGTTCAAATCCTGCCCCAGACACTTACTAGGTGTATGATCCTAGGCAAGGTACTTAACACACTTTATTTCACAGTTTCCTCATCTGCAAAATGGAGATGTTAATGGTAGTTGTGTGGATTAAATGAGATAATCCATGTAAAGCATTCTGCAGACTTTAAAGTGCTATTTAAATCCTAGCTATTATTATCCTAGCGATTATTATTTATCATCCTGTGACTCAAATCTAGATTGACTCCCAAGTTATTCAAACCAGTTTTTTTTTTGCTTTTTTTTTTGGAGGGGGGAAGGTAGCGCAATTGGGGGGTAAGTGACTTGCCTAAGGTCACATGGCTAGTAAGTGTTAAGTGTCTGAGGCAGAATTTGAACTCAGATCCTCCTGATTCCAGGGCCAGTGCTGTATTCACTGCACCACCTAGCCGTCCCTCAAACTAGTTTTAATGCCAAATTGTTATAAGGAAAACTAATATTTCCATTCTGTAATTTTATTGAATCATGCAACATTAGAAATAAGTAACATTTTACTATATTACTGTAAATACAAAAGATATTTAGGATGAGATTTGTGTTCGTAAAACTTGCTAGCAGAGTTACCTTGAATTTTCAAGGTAAGTAATTTATAATTTTGTTCATTTGTGCAGTTCTCTATATATAGACATGATTTGTCATCCAATCATTCTTTCATCTTTTTTGTTTTTTCTCTTTAAGCTTTTCAGTTGTGGAACAAAAGGATTATACAAAAGCAGTGATGGAGAACAAGCAAAATTCTTTCAGCCTCTTAAAAAAGTGATGTTACCACCTAATAGTTTTCAAGGAAAAGTGGCTTTCATCACAGGTGGAGGTACTGGTATTGGGAAAGGAATGACCACTGTTTTCTCCAGTCTGGGTGCAACCTGTGTGATAGCAAGTCGGTAAATGACTTATATAAAAACCTTCTTTAATTTAGTAATGAAAATTTGCTTTTCCTGATTATTGTGATATCATTACAACTTTAATGAATGAGAGGCTAAATGTTTTAAATCTTGCCCAATTCCATTAAAATTTAGAATGTAGATTATTTGCATTGTGTTTGTCCTTCATTTTCAAAGAGGACCATGGCATCAGGGAAATGATGATTTGACTTGCAGTTAGTTGACTTTGATTTGAGTGAGGGAGGACTGTGCAAGGTCACCAGCCTCACTTTCTCCTCCAGAGCCATCTCTGTAACTCGATATTCATCAAGATGATTGGAGATGACCCAGGATCCAATGGGAGACCCTGGTCCTTTTAGGCTAAGGCATTAGGTAATGCCCATTCAGTGAATAGGTCTCTTTAAGAAGTGAGTCAAGGGATGGCCCCTTTCATTAGAAAAAACAAAAAAGAAAAAAAATCAAGTTGAGAGGGGAAGACCCCCTGGGTTGCTGTTCTAAAGAGAAAAAGTTACCATGGCCTTTCACGAGGAAGGCTCAAAATGCAGCCATTAAATGGAGCTTACTCAGGGTCCTATTGTGGTCCAATCTATGAACTTCAGAGTGGATTATTTATTTGCATAAAATCACTTTAAAGGAAAATTGTGGGTTATTTGACATGAAAGAGAGGATGATGTTCATAGAATTGGAATATGTAATAAGTCACATTTGTAAAGAGTTTTGGGGTTGGCAAAGGGTTTTCTTCAAACATCAACCCAGCACTTCTACCTGGGGTAATGTAGATTATATTACCATTTTAAGTGAGGTTGACAACTATTGTAGTAATACTTATCTTGATAGATGTTGGGGTGGCAGTAATAATATTGAAGAGTAAATGCATATGAGAACATATGTATTTATTTACTGCTGACATATCATGAATAAAACAATAATTATAATGCAATTATTTAGTGTTTTAAGATTTGAAGAGGGTTTTAGCACACAGAAAGATGTAAGAGCTCAGTTTTTCTGATAGGTTAAATTATCTTTGAGTCCAAAAAAATACATATATAAAATCTTATGTCACCCTTTACAGGCATTAAGACTCAGTAGCTCTACTTATAGCCCTAATACTGTGAATTGATGGGTTTCCCCTGCATTAGGCCTATAAACTTTGGTTCAAAGCCTGCTGCTATGGCTTATTACTGTTCCCATTAAAGTTCATCTTGAGAATTAGAGAAGTACAGACAAATGCTTTTAAGTATCTAACTATAAGATGCCTTAACAACTGTTTAAAAATGGAAATATTCAACATATTAGCACTTACAGACCAAAAAAAAAAGCAGAAAAGGTCTTTAAACTTTAAATTTGACATTGTTTAGTGAATCAGTCAAATTAAGCTGTTTCAATACAGTCATAGTGTTTTCTTTATTCTTGTCTGCCATCCTAATAGTCTGAATTTTTAGAAAAAATGTGAAGAAAGTTGTCCAAAAGAAAAGGAAGATTTTTTAATACACAAAACTTTTGACTCATGCAGAGTATTAACACTTTGTTTCTAGGAATGTTGACGTTTTGAAAACTGCTGCAGAAGAAATTTCTTCTCAAACAGGAAATAAGGTATTTTTCAGAGAAGTATACTCATATTTTGTTTTTATATAAAATCAGATAAAAATCTTACTTATTTTAAGTAATATTTTAAGCCTTATTGTTTGATTTTTGGTCCAGTTTTATGATTTATTCAGTGTAGGGCATACTACATACTGCTCATGAGCAGCAATTCTTGAAGTTATAGCCTTAGAACGTTGCTTGGGGCAACCTTATGAGGTAGCCTGGAAGGTAAGTGCCTTGTCCAAAGACACATAGCCAGTGTGTCAGATGCAGTACTGGAACACAGCCCTTTCCAGGGATATTGGCCTTCTGTTCACTATACCACCCTATTTTTCCCTTACTGGTTTAAGATAGTGTCATGTGTCAGTCTTATGAAACTGAGAAACTTTCAAATTTTTTCTTTCCTTTTGTGATTTTTCAGGTGCATGCAATCCAGTGTGATGTGAGGAATCCTGAGATGGTTAAAAATACTGTTTCAGAATTAATCAAAGTAGCAGGACTCCCTGATGTAAGTATTAAAAGTAGGAATGCCACAAGACTTTTAGTGAATTAGATGGTGAGGATTCTCCATCAAGTGACCTTGTTATATAAAGCTTTCTTTCTTTCTTTTTTTTTTTTGGTAGGGCATTTGGGGTTAAGTGACTTGCCCAAGCTCACACAGCTAGTTTTTTTTTTTTAATGTTAAGTGTCTGAAGCCAGATTTGAACTCAGGTCCTCCTGACTCCAGGGCCGGTGCTCTATTCACTGCGCCACCTAGCCACCCCTGAAAGCCTGTCTTACAGATGATATTCTACAAAGATTTCATTTACCAGCACAGTGGACAAATTCAGCCAGTTCTTTGGGTTGCGATGAAAACTGGATGTTTGTACTTAATGAATCAGTTAAATGCAACCATGGTTATGATAATACTTTGCCAAGAATGCATCCATTCCTGGCTGTCCATGGCCCTGCCTTTCACAAAGTGCACAAGCATAACACAATTAAGATTGTAAATCTTTATCCTTTGATGTATCACATCTTGGCATTAAAACCACATCCAAACAATGGAGCATTTAGTAATACTTAATGTTTATTAGCTAATCAGTGGTTCATAAATCTCCCAGAAGCTATGGGAATAGTGATTGGTACCAGTCTGGTGTTAACTTCTTTGACCTGTCTCATCATTATCATGAAAAACAAACCATTCCACATCCATTTTCCTGACTTCAAATACAAAAAGAAAATGACGTTAACACTTTGATTGAGTAGCCTGTGCAGTTTTTTTGACTATATCTTGAAGCATTTGATATAGGAGAATTATGCCAGATGGTGTATCAGGAAAAGGTGCACTTTGAAAGAATTACACAGGAGTTAGATCAAATGTGTTAACAGTTGTTTTTATAAATCTTTGATGCCTGCATCAAATGGGCACAGGTTGAACCAAGAAGTGTGGAATGGTGGACGCAAGCCAGGCAAGAATCTGTCATAGCAGTTTCCAATTTATTGATCAGAGGGCAAGCTTTATATAATGAATGCAAAGCAGTTATATCTTAGGAATACATGCAAAAGTATTTACTGTCCTTGTACATTTAGCATATCTATATGTTTTTATGTCCTTGTTGACTTACATAATTCCTTATGTTTTGTTATCTTTGTTCTCTTATGTGCATCTAAGTCTGGGTCACAACTCAGTTATCGAGTCAGGAAGAGATGGTGAGCCAATCTTAAGACATAATATAGTCTTCACAGGGAACTGGCTTAGGAGAAATCTTGAACCAGAGTCTTCCCATGTATGGACTGGGTCAGAGACTGGCCCTCGACATCTCCCCCTTTCTGTACAAGTAACTTAAGAGCATGAACCTCGGTTTCCAAAGCCAGGAAAGACCAGCCAAGCATATGAATCCCCAGAGGTGCAACAAGGCACAGTATCATCAGCAAGCATGCAACTAGAACAAAATGAAGCAATAGAGAGTTAAGATCATTAAATGGATTAATCTGATTTGTCCAGTGAAATATCTGATTGGCTATATCTTCAGGATCAGTTCCTAAAATATGACTTTTGTGTAATTTGTTCAGTCATATAGGACAATTGATTTATATCCCAGGTGAAATTATGACTATGCATTAAAACTATTCCTTTTTTTTTTTTTTTAAAGCAATCGGGGTCAAGTAACTTGCTCAAGGTTACACAGCCAGTTATTTCTGGGTGTGGTGCTAAGTATCTGAGCCCAGATTTGATCCCCAAGTCATCCCAACACTGGAGCTAGTGCTCTTACTCGCTGAACCACCTGGTCACCCCTAAGCAATTGGGGTTAAGTAACTTGCTCAAGGTTACACAGCCAGGTGTTTCTGGGTGGGTGCTAAGTGTCAGAGCCTGTATTCGATCCCCAGGTCATCCCGACACTGGAGCCGACACGAGCCGGTGCTCTTACTCACTGTGCTACCTGGCCGCCCCTTAAAACTATTCCTAATTTGACTCCAAGTAACATTAGAAGTTTCATTATTCCAAATAAATGGGGTTACATAAACATAAGTATTGCAACAGCCACAGGACAATTTTGCGTTCTACTGTCATTACATACTGTTGACATCTAATAATATACGTTGTGTGAAATTACAGTTTCTACAAGTAATATTCCAATATAAATCCTGACCTTTAAAAGTTATGTTCATACATTTTCAATACATACATACATTCAATACATACATTATCAACTCAATAATGGTTACAGAGGCTTTGATATCAGTCTGGTCACTGTTAAGAAGGTATATACAAAGAAATAATACAATAATCAATGCAGGTAAAATATGTAAAATCATAGACATCAAATTAAAAGGAAATAACTTCAACAATGTTAACATTATTGTGTTGGTAATGTTCCTGGATCAATTCCAGAATGATGACAATTTTGGATGTTTTCTGATATACTTTATAATATTTGAATCACATCAGACACCAAGAAGTTGGACATGTATTTTGTCCCAAAAAACATTAAAATCAGAGCTAATATATAGTAAAAGAGTCACACAAATATATGTATATTTACAATCACATCTAAATAACAATTGAGTTTTTAAGGCCTTTAACTTATCTAAATACAATACTCATTGTTTTAATACATTGGTTTTATACAAAAAATCCTTATCTATATTCTGTCTTGTTATAAAGGCTACAGAAACATTGTTTATAATTCATTAACATATTGTGCAGGTTTTAAAAAATTTTTCTTAAATGGAGAAATTGTAGACACAGTGGTTGAAATTATCAATAGTAGTAGAATAATAGTAGGGCAATAAGTCTATTAATGAAGTCTGACGAAGTCTGACAAACCTTTCTCCCTTCTTTTAAAGAAACAAATTTTTTCTTAATTAGTTGGAAAAAACAAATGAAGATTGTTCAACAATTACTACAACCAGTTATACATTGAGTAAGAGCACAATTAATGCATAATACTCCATACAAAAGAGTTATATATAGATGTATAGGTATATCCATAATTACATGTTTTTTAAAGTCAAGCTAACATTCTTTGTCAATTCAGTCACAAATTGAGCAGTTATTTCACTTAGTAGAAGACACAGATGTTGATATTAAGAAGGCTATGGCAATTAGTCCTGTGATTAGAAGTCCTTTTTGTAGCTAAATAATCACATATTACAAAAGGTGTAGATTCCCCCAAAGTCTGAAACCAAAAGAGGGTGGTTTTACAAGCAGGTTATATTCCAATAAAATGTAGTATTGACATATCATCTGTAAATGATTCACATTAGTAGAAGTAAAGAAGACTTGAAGGGGTCAAATACATGTAGTTATAGGTTATATATGAAACAATTGATGTAATAAGGGTATATGTCTCAGGATTTGAATCAGAATGTAACCAGTTCAGTTTGTATTGAAGTCAAAGTGATCATAGCAAGAAACACAAATCTTGGGGTAACAGGTTTCAGTTCTTTGGCTTGATATAATAAATGTTCAGTTTGCCCCCATGTGGGTGTAGCTTTTTTGTGTAGTGGCTGCATTAGGAGACCTCTTTATCCCCATGTTCTGTCTCCATGATTTCTTCTGCTGCTGCCGGAGTTCTTTCCTTCTTCTGGGTGAGCTGGAATATATGCCCTGACATTTCTTTCAGGCACTCACACTTCTTGTTCCATGGTTTCTGGAAAACATAAACATAGTCTCACTTCCTCCCATTAGTTAAGGGGCAGGCCTTCTCATATCTGTGGTTTGGATGACCTTCATTTGGGAAGTATGCACCTTTTCACATTATTTTACTGCCGGTGTATACTCATTTTTAGCGATGTAAAAAAATTTGGGGGTGTATAAAGCAGTAGCTGATTGCCTTTATAATGAATTGGACCAAGTCCCTTTTTATTTTATATTTGTAAATAGGTTTAATATTTTTATTCTGTTTGTCAAGATTATAAAGATTATGCCTGTAATTAATATCATTTGAAAGTGATCACAGAAAGAGTGCAATAATTTGTTAGTATAGGAGGGGGCATTATCAGTTTTCAATTGTTTTGGAATACCCATTGAAGCAAAAGTCTGTAACATATGATTAATTACATTTTTTACTGCTTTCCCTGTATAAAGGGAAGTTGGAGGAATTATATATATATATATGTATATATATATATAAATACATTGAAGGCAGTTTTTAATAATCTGTCTACCCTGTTCTTTAGTAACATGGAATTGTTTATATAGAGTATGTGCATTTTGACGAAAATGAAAGTGAGATAACATAGCTCTATGAATATTTTGGGAAAAAAAGTTGGAAAAACTTGAACATTTTAATAGTCTCATTATTTTGATAAAGATGTCAAGAAAGTGAAGAATGAGCTGTAATAGAAGTTAAATAGGTTGTGACCTCTATCTTATGAGAGTTTGTAATCTTAGAAAAAAGGTTAAAAGGATCTGTATACTGTGTGTTTAAGTTTAGCAATATCAATATGTGGGCACACATACACTGAATATTTGCTATCTGACACAATATTATGGGAAAAAAGAAAAAAATCATTTAACAATAATATAGCAGAAAGCTGTGTCTAGTGGGCAGAAGTAAAGTGAATATTAATAACTTTGTCATTATTAGAATTAACATTAATATAATTAGAATTAATTAGCTTACATTTCCAAGAGACTGATAGACAAAAGTTCTTGACTAGAACTTTACAATTGAATAGTACACCTACATCCTTATTTCACAAAGCTTGTTTATCCTCTGATTATATTCATTTTGAAAGAAAGAGATATTTCAGAAATTTAATCTTTTATCTATATTAAGTTCAGACACTACTTTAACTCTTGTTTAAGGCCATGGAATGACTACACATGAAATCAAAGCAGCAAAATCTGTTCTACTTTACTTTAATTTAGCTATAAATTGTCTTGGAAATGAAAGTTTTAGTAGGTTTTTTTAAATCATACTAGGGATTGAAAAGAAATTTTATAAGTATATCCCCTTTATTCAAAAAAGTTTTAAAATTTATAAATGATCACTAAACTTTTATGAAGAAAAGTAATTGAAAAGTTTTAAAATGATGGCTCTGTTTTTTACCTAAAAGCAAAAATGAAACTTTTAAGAGTGATATTCATTTAAACCAAATTGGTGTAACATAAGTGACATAAGTAACAAATTCTCAAGGTATTTATTAACAAATTATTGCAGAATTCTTAAATACCACAAAGTTTTTTAGTCAAAAAAGGTAAAGTAATTGAATCTTTATATTGGTAACAATTAAGAAATTGATCACAGTACTTATAAAAGCTATTAGTATTAGGATCCCTCTAAATAATGGAAATTTTATAAAGTCTATGTAGTTTGTATAAATTTCTGTATATATTCTAATTCTTGATAGAAAATAATATTGAATTTCCCATAAAGCTAACACAAAAGAGTTCGTATCTTTTACTGACTAATTATTCTGATCATAGAAATTTTGCTATAGAAAGAAAAAATAAGAATATGTGAATTAAATATAGTCTTAAATGCTTTTTATTTTAAGTAGCAATTTTTCACCAATCACAACTCATCCAATTATATGTTAATTTTATTCCTATGGAGCTGTAATAAACAAAGATTTACTAGGTTTCTCTTACATAAGAAATTTCATTTAATGTTTTTCTTTCTCAATTGTTAGAAATCCTTTTAATATTTTGCAACTTTCTTAGCAAGTTAGATTCGTTATATAGTAACTACATAACTAAAACAAGCTCCTTTCTCAGGCTGAATGACCTTATCTCTAGAGATAGTTTCCTTGGCATTTTTACAAAATAAGAATAACTGAGATGGACTTTAGGGAGGGACTGGGAGTGATGCTCCTGCTTCATCAAATCTCATACATGCAGGAGGAATGGTCTGAATGAGATGAATTAATCCAAATAAAGTTTTCACCAGTCTCCTCCTTTCCACATACAGTAAACAATTAGCACTTTTAAGTTTTGTCATTTAAACAGTAAAGTAACATAGGTAATAATTTCTGTAAGTGATAGCCAAATTGTTTTAGTTGTAATCTCCTTTTTAACTACAGGTAAAGATGTAAATAACTGGTTTCCTATATAGCATATATAAACATTATAAGATGTTAAGTGACATAGCTGTTTTTACACAAACTTTTTCTCTATCTTTTAGTTTCAACAAAATTCAAATTAAAAATTTGCTTATCTAACATTATTTCTGGCTTACAATGATCCCTTGATTTTTAAATGGAAAATAGTTTTACAATTTAAAAAGACCACAACAACACAATGACATCATGACATTAATTGTATTTCTAAATCATCACTTGCAAAAATTATTGATAGAAAATTGGGCTAATCAAGTATAGAGATTTTTCTCCTCTTGTCATAGCTGCAGAGCCTGATTGTGTATTTAGGGGTTTTGAATGGGGAGGTTTATCTGTTTGCTTAAAGGTGTGGGCTTCAGTGCCCCAGGGCTGTTGCTATTAGGGTCTTTGATAAATTTATTATGCTTTCTCTCTTTAGTCAGATTGGGAGGGTAACTTAAATTCCCTATTATTCTTCAGCACTTTTTTTTTTTGATCTAGGATGAGAGACTTCAATAAATTTTTGTAAAATGTTTTTAGCTGATTTAACTTTTACTCCAGTAAACTTTATTTATGTGTCCACTCCTTAAAAACTTCTGTGAAAGTGATAGCTTTGACTTCTCCAGCAAAAATGATTTTTGTGGAGTGGCACCTCCCTCCCTTATCTCACTACTATAGAACCCAAAAAAACCTCACTTTTCTTATCAAATCTTAGAAAATATCCCAATTTGCTTAAATGCCAAACAGCAAAATGAATTCTGACTTATCTTTAGCATCAAATTAGGACTGACACTTTTTCTTTTCACATGAATTCAATTGACTTACAGTTACATTCTGATACACAATTTTTTTGTCTAATAAGTAGGGCAGGACATGCTTGTTTGTATGCCCCTGTGATCCGAGGGGGAAAAAATCCCCTTATTATTTCTTATCACCTTCTCCTCACTCCACTTGGCCAGAGTAGAATGAAGAGGAGGAGATTTTCAAACTTTTAAAGATTTTAAAACTTCTGTTCACACTTTTTAATGCAAATGGTTTATGCCTGATACTTCTTTCTATACTCTATGACTTAATATTACCTTCATATAATCTACAAAATAAAATATTTTTCTTTCCTCTTTCTCTCTCCTTAGCCTGCAGTCCGCAACAGGGGGAAAGGGGGAGGGAAAGAGATAAGAGCATCCAAGGAAAGTCCAGCTGCATTTGAACCTTACAGGATGTTAGATTACTCACTCACATTCATTTCACAGAGACACATAAACAAAACAGAGAAAATGACAGGAAGAGTACACGCAGAAATTGTTAAAGATCGTTTGCAGAAATCAGACATTATGCTTGGTCCTAGGTAAACTTACTTGATCATTTTCTTTTTATCTGATTCCAACAAAGACAGTTGTATCACAGTGTATGGTTCGAGCCACCCCTGGCACTTTCATTTCTGATGTTAAACATATCTTTAATATATTCCATAGAAAAAAAGCAGAAATGGGGAAATGCTGGAGTCCCTCCTCCATAAGCCTCTTGCTCCTCTGTCTCCCTGCTGTATCCCCTATTACCAAATCTACCATCCCCTTCTGCTCTACACATTCCAAGGATTTTTGTAGCTGACTAGTAATGATAAATAATCCTCCTTCTTTTACTATTCTTTTGAATTTTTTTCTTTTTTCTTTTTGGGAGGCAGGAATTCAGGGCTATTTGGGTTGTGACTTGTCCAAGGTCACACAGCTAGTAAGTGTTAAGAGTCTGAGGCTGGATTTGAATTCAGGTCCTCCTTACTCCAGGGCTGGTGCTCTATTCACTGTGCCACCTAGCCTCCCCTTTTACTATTCTTTTAAAAAGTCTTAGATAACATTCTCAGTCTCTACTTTCACTTTGTACCTGTCCCATTTTCTTCTGAAAGCTTTTTTTCCAGACCAGGCTAATCTTTGCTTGTTTATATTTTCTACTAATTCCTATCACATACTTGCATTAGCCTAGTGAGTTACCCTCTGTAAGTTTCTAACTTAAGAAAAAATCTTACTTTTGCCTCCTACCTTTTTTATGTTCTCCCAAGTTACAGGAGGCCACTCCTCTACTGGGTACTTTTCTTAAGTCCTTGTTGGCTGCACCATTGATGCCTGCATCAAAATAGGCACAGGTTGAACCGAGAAGTGTGGAATGGTGGACGCAAGCCAGGCGAGAATCTGTCATAGCAGTTTCCGATTTATTGATAAGAAGGCAGGGATTATATAATGAATGCAAAGCAATCATCTCTTAGGAATACATGCAAAAATATTCACTGTCCTTGTACATTTAGCATATCTGTATGTTTTTATGTCCTTGCTGATGTACATAATTTCATATGTTTTATTACCTTGTTCTCTTGTGTGCATTTAGGTCTAGGTCACAGCTCGGTTATCGAGTCCTAAACTCCTGCAAGTCAGGAAGAGATGGTGAGCCAATCTTAAGACATAATATATCCTTCACAGGGAACTGGCTTAGGAGAAATCCTGAACCAGAGTCTTCCCATGTATGGACCGGGTCAGAGACTGGCCCTCCACACATCTTTCATTGTGTTATCAAGTATAAACCACTCTGATCATAGATAGTTCATTGGACAAGCCAAAAGATTATCTCTTTTGCTAACTAGGAAAGTCTGTTTTGTAGAATTATTTATGACATTTTATTTTTGCAACTATCTTTCCTCCATATACCAAAAACTTAGCAAATTTTTAGGTCTCTAGTCAATTTTTATATTTGTAAATGAAATAAAATTCTTCATGCAGTTCTCACACATTCTCTTTTCAGGGAAAAAAGCGTTCCTCTATTTTTGTATTAACCTTTAATAAGACCTTTCTCCTCAGGTAGTATATACATATGGTGAATTGTTGATCTTGACATATAATTACGAACTAGGAAAACAGAGATCCAATTTAAGAAGCAATGATTCTTAGGAATTGTAATCTGTGTTAATTTTTTTTTATTATGTTAGATGTTGGAGATGCAGAGATGAAAAATGATGGTCATAGAATGATAGATCTATAGCCAGAAGGGGTATCCAAGGTCATCCAGTCTAGTTCCCTCGCTTTGCATATGAGGAAACTGAGTTCTGAGATGCTTAGATGGCTTGTCTAGGCTTACAGGTTTTGTAGTCACATTTGAACTCAGGCTCTCTGACTCCACTTCAAGGTACTTACATTGCTAAAGATCTGTTCCTTTCCCTGCCTTAATAGTCCTTTAAATCTGGAACATTTCCAACAATAATGGGCGATGATACTATAATGGCAGGCAAAGGAGCAGTTAGCTCCTTGCTTCAGTTAATCAAGTATTTAGGCCTTGTTTCAGCTCTTCAAGTGCCTTTGAGCCTTACCTGTGATTATATCAAGTCTTTGTTAGAAACAGAACCTGTGAAGCCCACAGTGGGAGGTACTTACCAAAGACTGGAACAGGAAGGATGTAAGAGGTGGGTGGAACAGGGAGGAGCTGATGATATATAAAAGCTCCAGCACAGCTGAGACTAATCAGAACTGGGAGGAAACATGGCTGTGGTGCCAGCATTTTGTCTGCCTTGATGTTAATTTGTCAGACCTGTCTGCTGATAGAGGATGTTGCTGCTGTGACAGAAGCCCTGGGAACTTACTTCTGGTTCAGAAGCCCTGAAAGAGGACTTTGTTGTTGTCTGTTCACAGAAGTCCTAGAGGAGGGTTTTACTGATGTTTTCAGAGGTCCTGGGACTTTACTGATGATTTGTGTTGATTTCTCAGACCCTGTTTGTGGGTCTGTGTTAATTTCACAGGCAAAAAGTGAATTGATGATGGTGCCTGCAATGTATATGAATATTGTTGTGGCTCTGTTCAGTTTTCTCATCTCAGAAACGGAGATTTTTAAGGGCTTGAGCTGGAACGGTCACTGTGAGCTTCAAGCTGGATCAGGAACTGGAATAGGAACAGGATCTGAGAGCTGCCTACCTGGTGGAATCCAGGTGATAGTAGGGTGAATTCATGCAAGAGCTGGGAGCATGTAAGAGGAACCATGGAGTTTGGTTTCAAACCAAGTTTCAAACTTGGTTTCAAACCAAGATGAAAGGACCTTTCCTTGGGTACTTAGTGCTGACTGACAAGATCATGATTTACTGTGACCTAGGGGTGGGAGAACTTTGTACTTCTTAAGGATGATTGAAAGCTAGTCTCCAATCAAGATGAAAGAAGACTTTCTGACTGACAAGATTAAGACAATGTGACCTAGGGGTGGGAGACTTTTGTACTTTGTTTCCCTTAAGGATGATTGCTCCTTAAGGATGAGTGAGTTAAGAAATTACTCAATGATATCTTTTGTTTAAGAATATGTGACCACTTTAGTGATAAGTTGTTACTTTGGTTTCTGTGAATGTTTTGCTTTAGTTTACTGTTGAATAAATAGAAAGTTCACTATACTATGTGATCAGAACCCTAGAGCTATTCACAGCAGCAGTCCTCTGGAGAGCTGCTTGTGATTGACTTGACACAAGCACAGGCAGCTCTCCTGAGGACTGCTGCTGTGAATAGCTTTAAGGTTATGATCACAGATATACAGATATCTATGTATCTTGGAGGCACAAATTTCACTATAGGATCACTTATATTTAACTCTTGACTTAGTGGTTTAGAGAGCTGCAGTTCTATAGGTGTGTATATTCTTTCCCTCTATGAAGAGCTTAACCCCTAAACACCTGAGTTGGCTGTCTTTGAGAGTTGCAGTAACCAAAACCCGATCTATTGCTATGTAGCAAACCTGGTAATGAACCTCTCTAGGCTTAGCTCATAGTTAAATAGCAACCAAAGTACAATTTGTCACATTTTTCTAATGGAAGCCCTGATTTGGAATTTGGAAATCTAACAAAATTGCCTAACGAACTAAGTTTTGTAAAATTAAAAAATTTTAAAAATCTAAAAAAATCTAAAAAATAAAAAAGTATATATTATGACATTATGATTATATTTTATTTATTCAAATAAGTTGCTAAATTTCAGTCTCACATCATATCAATCATTACATTCGATAGTAGAACTTTTTGTCTCCATGCTTAGACTATCTCTTCTCCAATTTATTCTCTATGTATCTGCCCAAATAATCTTCCCAAGTTATAAGTTTTATCATATCACTCTACTGATCAAAAAACTTTAGTGGCTTCCTCTTTCCTTTAAGGTAAAATACTGTTATGAGTGAAATTCAACAAAAGTAAACTGAGGCAAGTTTTCTCTGAGCAATATAACATTTTGTTAACAAGATGTGAACCTGATAATAAAATGGGTCAATGGATGCCTTAGTTAAGCCAAAAACTTGAAATTGGAGGCATAGCTCCCTTTTATAAGCATAGAACAAAGAGCAGAACAGGGTAGGTAAGGAAATAATAATTGGTTATAGTGTTGGCATCATCATGGGGGTGAGGATATCCTTGCTTACATAGCTGAGGTGTTTGTGACAGTATAATTGGTTGGAAGCTGGGAATTAGGGGTCAGCAATGATTCTTCTTTCTGTCCTGTAACTAAGAAATATTCATTGTTTGAATTGACCTGCAAGGTTAGAGATAGTGGACCAGACTTTTCTGGATAGCAAACCAGAAGTCCTTGAAGGATAGTTTGACAGTATAAAGATAGTATACCAGACTCCCTAGTGTCTACCTGAATTCCCCAAGATGATGGATTTCCTTGAAGCAGGAATAGAACAGTGATTAGCAGGAAACTGGATTTCTAAACTTAACTCATTACAGGCCAGCTAAATTTCTGAACTAAGTTCAAAGACAGAGAACTGTAGCATAGGCAGTTATAGGACAAGATCAATTCATTATAAATTGGATCAATAAAAAAGATATAAAAACGGTTTAATTTTCTCAATATAAACTCTTCAGCCTGAAGGCATACAGTAAAATCTAGCTCCAACCTGCCTTTCTAACCTTATTTCATATTATTCCCCATCATATAATCTACTTGAAAGTCTAGTCAAGCTGTACTGTTGTCCAAACCAGACACTTCATCTCCCTCAAGCAAATGTCCACAATTGACTTTTTCCTCTGAGTCTGTATCTTCCTTGAAGACTCAGTTCAGGTGGCACTTGCTCTGTGAAGCCTTCCTTGATTCATTCACCTAGTTATTAATGTTCTGCTCTTTTTCAAATGACTTTTTATTTACTTATGTGTAATCGTGGGCATCTTGATAGGATAGAGGCTTCTTGAGGCCAAGATTTGTATCTCTGGAACTTATAATTGTTTAATTAATGTTTTGTAAATGTTTCTTGAATTGTGAGCCCCCTGAAAAGGTACTGTATCTGATTTCATGCTCTATGTGTTTTGGAGACTAGATCTCCCTATTTTGCTCAGGCTGGAAATGCAGTGGCACACTCCTGATTGTCATGAGAGCTTTGACCTACTCAGTTTTTGAACTGGTGTGAGCTGCTTGGAGGCCATTGTAGTCCAGGGGAAAGGCATGTTCTTTATGTAGTAGTGAACTAAGGATACTTCCTGGGCCTTCTTTCAAAGTAGTTACTTATCTTTCCCAGGGAGCTGGCCAGTGCTTCTTGTATTCTTGTAGACAACACTCAGTCAGCTGCATTAAGTCAGACAATGCCTGACTTAGCCCCTATGGGGCTAGGACACTTGTTTGTCAGGTTAGGGTATCAGATTTATGTGGAAGCTCATTTGATTTAACCTACTGAAGTTCAGGACTCCTGAGCTCAAGTGATCCATTAGCTCCAGCATCCCCTGTACTAGGAATGAGAATCATCATTTCTAGCCCATTTTAATTTAATTAGTTTAATTAAAATTTAGCAGCTAATTAGGTACTAAGAAACAGGTTAGTAATTAGGTAGTATAGTCAAAATGATTAAATTGGTTTGATCAATAGATAAGAGAAGTAAATATTACTACTATTAATACTAATATTAGTAATTGTCATAATAATATATAGTATGAATAATATTAAAATATCTAGAGGAGACTGAAATGATGAATAATGAATGCTATATATATTTTTAACAAAAACAATTTCATTTGAAAACCAGACAAGTTGAATGCCTTTTATTTAATAAGATTTTGAAACAAGAATAACAGTTATCTAGATATCTAGGGGCATATTTTCCAGCTTAGATGATTCATGATCTTTGTGAGACCGAGAGGGGCATTTTGCTTTGCTCATGAAAATAAAAGGAGCTTCCACCTTCCCTCACCCCACACCGTCTTTCTCATAAATACACTTTGGTATGTCAGAAATAAAGTGATAAAAACTGAAACCCACAGATTCTATGGATAACTGGGAAGAATGTTTCACTAGTGGAGAAAGAACTTTTCCATCTGAGATTTTCATCGGGATAAATAAAATAGTATGTTAAATGCAGTCTCAGGCAATAGTTTTCCAGTGGCTTTTCCTGGAAACCCAGAAATTCGTGAAGCATCTCTTGAGGGTCCTTCAAGTAAATTTTCAACATGCTTAATCCATGTTTGTGCCTTTACTTCCCGACTCCACTCCAGTACTCAACCAGGGATTATGATTCAGAACCTTGGGGGAAATAAAAAGGTTTTCACAATTTCAAAAACTTAAAAAAGTCTGTATTAAAGAACATAACTACATTGTTTCAATGAATCAGTTGATTGAATCATCTAGAAAAATTACATGAAAAATTAAAGCACTTGAAAGAAAATCTTTTACCTACAAATTCTCCCCACCAAATGTCTATAACTTGTTTGTTTGTTTTTGTATTTTTTTATTTGCTAGGTTATAGTAAATAATGCAGCTGGGAATTTTCTCTCTCCTTCTGAACGTCTCTCTCCAAATGCCTGGAAAACCATAACTGATATAGTTCTGAATGGCACTGCCTTTGTCACCCTGGAGATTGGAAGGGAGCTAATTAAAGCACAGAAAGGTATTTAGAGTCGTTACTAAGCTAAACTACCATATTAGGGTAATTATCATAATTCTTAAGATGTGTATATACTCAGTTGACTCAAATGAATTTGTCCTCTCATTAGTTCGGTAATTCGGGAATGTAGGTCCCAATCCAGTCATTCATGCCCAACTTGTATGATTCTTATCTGTGTTCCCCTAAAAATTTACAATATTATATACAATATTAAATATAAAAATTTACAATAAAATATACAAAAACAATACAAAAATACAAGGAATCCACTCCCCAACATCATGAGGGTACCATTGTAACCCTTTGTCCTTTGTCCATTTGCCATCCCTTTGTCCTTTGATGACATTCTTTCCCTCTGTTCTTCAGAGTTCCTTGTTGCTTATGCTGAAGCCTGCTTGGGCCATAGCAACCCACAAAATATTTTAATATAGGATTTTATTTTTTTTCTTATGAACTAATTTTTATTAAATTAAATTGAAATTCTAGGTCAGTTGTATAAATATATTAGACATGATTTGTGTTTAAAAATTTTTTTAAATTTAAGAAAAAAGTAATTTTTTAAATAAATAAAAATAATTTTTCTTTCACTTCTTTCCCCTTCCCCACTCCTCCATTGACAACCTAAATTTTAAAAACTATTTTGTCGACTGGAATCATATGCAATAGTCATGCAGTGTTAATGAGACTGAGTCTTCTACTGGGGGTAGAGTTGGGCAAGGAGCCCAGGTCTAGCATGACTATCACAGGGGTGAAAATTCCAGGATAGTTGAAGTCAACCAATATCTGGAAACCAGGAAAACTAAAGGGAGCAACAGGGAGTTCCTTGCTTTCTGTGATCAGAAGCAGGTCAGAAGTCTAGAAGTAAGACTGTCCTACAAGGTGAACAGGAACAAAAAGGTGGAAGAAGTGAATTCAGGAAGCAATCTGGAAATCCAGGTAGGTCAGAAGAAAGAAGAGCTTCCAGTCTAATCCTGAGGTCACAGTTATTTGTCCTAGAGACTTTTTTCTATTTCCTACCAGAACAGAAAGCAGTACTAGATAAGGACAACCTGAAGCTGTGCTCAGGGAATGACTGTAGCTAGTGAGAGAGTTAGAAACCTAGGATTGCAGGTATTCTTTGATGCTGACTGAGGTAGGCAGCTAGGATTACCTAGAGGTTCTTAAGCTAACCTTTCTTTTTGTTTGTTTGTTTTATTCAGATCATAAACTTTTATCAGATTGTGCATTTGCTACGTTTCTCATTTGTATTCAGTACAGAGAAATATTTTTGTAAACTTGTCATCATAGTCACAAATGATTACAAATTTGATGGCACAGGAAAGGAAGATTGCTATTGCCTGGGCCATGGCAGTAGTAAAGATTTTCCCATCAGAAACAACTTCCTATCGCCCTCTCCTTTGCACTCCCCCCTTTTCTCAGAAGCTAGAAACTGCTCACACTGCTTAATCATCTTAATTAGTATCCCATGAACTGATTCAGTTTTTAGCATTAGTCTTTAAATTTTTGAGTTCCAAATTCTCTTCCTCTCTACCCCCATCCCCACCTTGAGAAAGCTAGCAATTTGATATAGGTTATACATGTGCAGTCTTACAAAATGTTTCCATATCAGTCATTTTGTGGGGGGGAAAAACCACAAACCAAATAAAAAATCCAAGAAAAATAAAGTAAAAATATGCTTCAATATGCATTCAGACTCTACTAGTTCTTTCTCCGGAGATAGCATTTTTCATCTTAAGTCGTTCAGAATTGTCTTGGATCGTTATATTGCTGACAGTAACTAAGTCATTCACAGTTGATCATTATATAATAATATTGTTTCTTTGTGTACAGTGTTCTCCTGGTTCTGCTCATTTCACTATGCATCAGTTCTTGTAAGTCTTTTTAGCCTTTTCTGAGAGAAACCTGCTCATGATTTCTTATAGTATAATAGTATGGTGTCATAATTGTATATCACAATTTGTTCAGCCATTCTTCAATTGATGGGCATCCCCTCAGTTTCCAATTCTTTGCTGCTGTAAATATTTTTGTACTTATAAATCCCTTTGCATTTTATTTTTTTATCTCTTTGGGATACAAACCTAGTATTTTGTAGGAGCCCTTTTCACATAGTTTCAAATTGCTCTCCAGAATTATTGAATCAGTTCACAATTCCACCAAATGGTGCATTAGTGTCTCAATTTTCTCACATCCCCTCTAATACTTGTCATTTTCCTTTTCTGTCATATTAGCCAATCAGATAGGTATGAGGTGGTAGCTCACAGTTGTTTTAATTTGCATTTCTCTAATCATTAGTATTTTACAGCATTTTTTCATATGACTATAGATAACTTTGATTCCTTTGTCTGAAAGCTGCCTCTTCATAACCTTTGACCATTTATCAAATGGGTAATGGCTCTTATTTTTATAAATTTGACCCATTTCTCTCTATATTTGAAAAATGAGGCCTTTTTAGAGAAATTTGCTATAAATATTTTATCATAGTTCTGACTACTAATTACGTATTTCCCTCTATTCTGGTTTTCCCCATTTATCCTACTCTTTTCACCTGGTTCATCCTCAAAAGTGTTTTGCTTTTGGCTACTGCCTTACCTAATCCACCCTCCCTTCTCTTTTTTTTTTTTTTTAAAGCAATTGGGGTTAAGTAACTTGCTCAAGGTTACACGGCCAGGTGTTTCTGGGTGGGTGCTAAGCGTCTGAGCCCGGGATTCGATCTCCAGGTCTTCTCAACACTGGAGCCAGTGCTCTTACTCGCTGTGCTACCTGGCTGCCCCACCCTCCCTTCTCTTTTGTCTTCTTCCCTTCTCCTCCTACTTTCCTGCAGGGTGAGATAAATTTCTGTCTCCAAATGAGTATGTATTTCCTAACCCAATTCTGATGACAGTAAGGTTTAGGGGCTCCCCCCACATTCCCTATCTTTCCCTCTACTGTAAAATCTCTTTCACACCTCTTTTATGTGAAATAATTTTTACTATTCTACCTCTCCCTTTCCCCTTCTCTTAGTGCCTTCTTTCTCATTGTTTAATTTAATTTAATTTAATTTTTTTAGCATATTCAACTCACACCCTTGCCTTCTAGATCTTATCTACATATACTTGTTATAACTACCCTAATAATTATAAAGCTGTTAGGAGTTACAAGTATCATCTTCCTATGTAGGAAAGTAAACAGTTTAACCTTATTGCATACTTCATGATTTCTCTTTCCTGTTTACCTTTTTATGTTTTTCTTGAGTCTTGTATTTGAATGTAAGATTTTTCTATTCCTCTCTGGTCTTTTCATCAGGAATGCTTGAACATCCTCTATTTCATTAAATTTCTATTTTTCCTCTGATGATATTCAGTTTTTCAGAGTAGGTGATTCTTGGTTATAATCCTAGCTCCTTTGCCCTCTGGAACATTATATTCCAAGACTTCCAATCCTTTAAGGTAGAAACTGCTAAATCTTGTGTTATCCTGATTGTTGCTTCATGATATTTGAATTGTTTCTTTCTGGCTGCTTCAATTATTTTCTCCTTGACCTGGGAGCTCTGGAATTTGAGTTTTCATTTTAGAATCTACTTCAGAAGGTAATAGATGGATTCTTTCAATGTCTGTTATACTTTCTGGTTCTAGAATACCAGGGCAGTTTTCCTTGATAATTTCTTGCAGTAATGATGTCTAGGCTTCTTTTTTGATCTTGGCTTCCAGGTAGTCCAATAATTCTTAAACTATCTCTCCTGGATCTATTTTCCAGGTCAGTTGTTTTTCCAATGAGATATTTTGCATGTTCTGTTTTTTTATTCTTTTGATTTTGTTTTATAGTTTCTTGATGTCTCATGGAATCATTAGCTTCCACTTGCCCAATTCTAATTTTTAAGGAATTATTTTTCTTCAGTGAGCTTTTAAATCTCCTTTTCCATTTGTCCAGTTTTACTTTTTAAGGAGTTCTTTTCTTTAGTGATTTTTTTTGTACATCTTTTTCCATGTGACCAATTCTGCTTTTTAAGAAGTTTTTCACTTCAGTTAATTTTTGTTATCTTTTTCTATTTGGACAATTCTTCTTTTTTAAGGAATTCTCTTCCCTGGAGTTCTTTTTTTTTTTTTTTGGCCTCTTTTGCCATTTGCTCTATTCTGTTTTTTGTGGTTGTGTGTGTGTGTGTGCACACCTCTTTTGCCAAGCTGTTGACTTTTGTTCGTGATTTTTTTTTGTATCACTCATTTTTCCCTCTAGTTTTTTCTTTACCTCTTTTATTTGATTTTAAAAATATATTTTGAGCTCTTCTAGGAATTCCTTTTGGGCCTGAGACCAATACATTTTTTTTGAGGCTTTGGATGTAGCAGTTTTGTCTTTGTTGTCTTCTGAGTTTATGTTTTGATCTTCCCTATCATTATTGTATTTTTCTATGGTCAGCTTCCTTTTGTTTGCTCATTTTCAAGCTTATGTCTTGACTTTTAACTTTATATTAAAGTTGGACTCTGCTCCAAATGTAGAGGGGGCACTGTCCAAGCTTCAGGATTTTTGTACAGCCATTTTTAGAGCTAGTTGTGGAGGTCTGTAAGTTTTCAGTTCTTCCAAGGTGGTATGATCTAAGGAGAGATGTGTTTACTACTTCCCTGGCCTGTGTTTTGATCTGTGAGTGACCATAAGCACTTTTTTCCACCCTAGAGCTGTGACCCAGAGTCCCACTCCCCTATGGCTATAAGCTCTGGTATGTTGGTACTCCTCCTTGCCCTGAGACTGTGACCTAGGACTGCATGACCCTGGATCTGCTTATGTGTAATACAACAGAGCCCTGCACCTAATGCCAGCAAAGGGACCCTTGTAGTTTCCTTTTGACCAGTTTTCTGAACCCCTTACTATCTATGGGCTGGGATCTCCAGAAACCTCTGCTGCTGATTCAGTTGCATCCAAGGCCTGCTTCTGAACTTGCTGAGGCTCGGCCTGCTGATGACTTGTTGGGACACTCTCACTCTTGTGTGACAGATCTTCTAATCTGTCTCAGACTGTATATTTGTTTCACCCTGTCCTTTTGTGTTTTCTGCCTCTCCAGAATACATTTTGAGACATTACCTTAAGTTGTTTGGAGGGGAATTTTTTTTCCACCATCTTGGCTATACACCCCCCACCTCCAGTACAATTTAAAGGAGATCAAGTATAAGTTGCCCAGACTGAAAGCAGCTCTTTCCAAATGAAAATCTACTTCAGTAGTTATAATGTTCTTAGTTGTTGGAGCACAAGCTAATAAGAATATCTTCATGACACTAAACTTAGGAAGGGATTGTAGAGATGTTCCAGTTCAACCTCTCATTTTACAGATGTCATAACTGAGTCCCAGAGAGTTAAACTTTGCCCAGTGTGTCACAAAGCAAGTGGCAGAGTTCAATCTAGAATCCAGATCTCTTGACTTGTCAGGTTCAGTGCCTCTTTTCTCTCCCCTGAATTACTAATTCTACCTGTATTTTCTTCTTTTTTCCCCCTTTGTACAGCAATTGGTTTCAAATATAAAAACTCTACCATTTAAAAGAAAACAGTATTTTTTCAGTATAATTTTGAAGGATAGTGCCTTGGAACCTAATAGAATTTTGCATTATTGAAGTCAATTCTTTTATTCTGAAAAAGCATATTTGTTTGCAAATAAGTTGTTAGTTAGTATCAAGTTAGAAATGAATCTTTCTTTGAAAATGTTGTCATAAACATTTAAGTATACTAATCAGAATAAAAAATGAAATGTATGTTGTTCTCATTCTGTGTCACCTCATGTCTTCCCATATTTCTTTTTTTAATTTACATTTTTAAAACTAATTTAAATTTCTAAGTCAGTGTAAACTTCCAAGTAGTTGAAAAGTAATGAAAGATAAAAATAAAGCAAATAAGAGGAACAAGAACTAAAACAAAACAGTACCAAAAAGCAATTATTGTTATAATTGCATATTTACTAATTATTAAAAGAAATACAACTCTCCATATAAATTTTATTTAAAAATTTCATTCTTAGTGTAAAGACTATGAATGATTAATTGAGGTGTGTTCTTACAAGGCTAAGGCCTATCTATTTTTAATGATGCTTTTTGGTTTTACAGTACATCACTTCTGAATATATTCCCTCCTCTCCAACCCATACCATCAAGTCTTGTAGCATAAACCAAGGCCAAACTTGATCATTATTATTACACAGTGTTCTGTTTCATTATTTTTGTTCTTTCTATTTACATTATTATACTGTATATTGTTTCCCTGGTTCTGCTTACTTTATTATGAATCAATGAAAGGGAATGATAGAGAATGTATTAAGATCTTTCTGTGTGCAAAGTACTGAGGATACACAGAAAATCAAGGCAATCTTTCCTCAAGGGATTTAGGTGGAAAGGTCATTGCTCTCCACTTATTTTCTAGTCCCTCGTGTTCTGAAGGAATTCTCTGGTTTTATACATGGCTCACAGACTGTTCTGAAGTTTCTTCAGTAAGTCCAAGTGCTCTTCCTATGCAACATTATGCTAGCTAATCAAGGACTTTTTCCACATTCTAAAGCCTATGATTGAGGCATGTTCTCACAAGGCTAAGGTATCAGGGAACACAACTTTATCACATAATTAAAAATCATTTATTTTTATTTTAAAAGTTCAATTTTATCTTCAGGTTCAAATTCTCTCTATCATCTCTCTCTACAATTATCCCCTTTAAAAAAAAAGAAAAAAACCAAACCTGAATCAAACACATAAGATCAAGCAAAACAAATTCCTACCTTGGCCATATTCAGAAAAGAAAAATAGACATACACATTAAATTGCACTCTTGAGTCCATCACTTTTCTTTTTCTTTACTTTAAAAAAATTATTTTAGACTCAAACACCGGAACATAAATACAGAATAGAGAAAACAAAAAAAAATCATGAAGTTAAATACAAAGCAAAAAGAGAAAAAAAAGTATGTCAGGTGCATATCAGAACATAAAAGAGTATTCAAAATATGTAACAATAAATTTTCATTTCAAGAAATCCTGTTTGATAAATACTACATGTGTTGAGAGTTGTTCTTTGCTTCCTTGTAAGTTTTCTTTTGTTCTCTGCTGTACACTTTTTAAGTGTGGATGTATTATTATGTAAATATAGACATATCCAAATCCATATACATACATTTATAAAAATTTATTTTCCCTAACAAATTCTACTTCTGATCTTTGTTTTTATATTTGTGCATCTCTTGTTTCCTATCCCTCCTGACTCCTCTACTTAACTCATTACCTTGTACTCCTGTTATTTAGCCTACCACCCTTCAAGGATCCCTCCCCTATCCTTCCATTCCTATAAATCTAAATACTTTTCTGTAGCCCCCTATAACCTGTTCCATCAGCCTCCCCTCTAGAGATCTCTCCCTTATCCTCCCATTCCCATTGATCTGAGCACCCTTTTAACTTATTCCCTCACTTTCCCCTCCAGAGATCCCTCCCTTGTCCTCTTACCCTTCCACATCACCTTACCATTTTCTTTCTTCTGATTTTAGAAGACATTTATACTCCTATATATATATATATATACATATATATGTATATGTATATATGTATTGTTCCCTCTTGAAACCCTTTCTAATGAAAGTAGGTTACCAGAACTACCAGCCTCTCTACCCCATCTAATTTGGCTGTATCAGTTCTTCCTCTTGCATCTCATTTGTATAAAATAATTACTCTTTTTAGCTGTTCCTAAATGGTTTTACTTTTTAAATATAAGATTTTTTTTCAGGTCTCCCCCAGTCTTTCTTATGAACTACCCAGTCACTAATGACAATCTTAGACATATATACATTTTACATATATAAAGAGTAAATGGTCTGTCCTTATTGAATCCCTTGTAATCAGCCTTTGGTATGTACCTTATATTTCTCTTTTCTCTTGGCTCCTGTATGTCAAATCTTCTGTCAAGTTCAGGTTTTTTTTTAAACAAAATTGAAAGTCTGACAGTTGATCAAATGTACACTTTCTTTTTTTCATTCAGGATTGTGCTTAACTTTTCTGGGTATGATATTTTCCACTGGAGCCCAGTTCTTTTGTTATTTGATCTATAGTATAGCAAGACCTGCAGTCCTTTAGTGTCTCTACTGCTAGGCCTTGTGTGATTTAGTTTGTGGCACTATCATATTTAAATTGATTTTTTCTTGTTGCTTTTAATATTTTATCCTTGAACTGGGGGTTTCTAAATTTGACTAAAATATTCCTGTGGGATCTCTTTCAGGTGGTGATGGGTGGATTTTTCCTGTTTCTACTTTCCCCCTTGTTCTAATGCTTCAGGACAATATTCTTTGATTATTTCTTGTATTATAGCATTGAGATTCTCTTTTTGATCATAGCTTTCAGGTAGTCCCATTATTCTTATATTTTCTCTTCTTAATCTGTTGTCTAGATCAGTTGTTTTTCTTATAACATGTTTAATTTTTTTTAATAATTATTGTTTTTCCTGTATCTTTTTCTTTCTTTCTTTTTTTTTTTTTTTTGCTTTTTTGGAGGGCAGTTGGGGTTAAGTGACTTGCCCAAGGTCACACGGCTAGTTTTTGTGTTAAGTGTCTAAAGCCATATTTGAATTCAGGTCCTCCTGACTCCAGGGTTGGTGCTCTATTCACTGCGCCACCAAGCCATCCTCATGTTTTACTTTCTCTTCCATTTTTTCATTCTTAATATTTTGTTTAATTATTTCTTGATCTATTGTGACTTTGCTGGCTTCCCCTTGCCCAATTCTAATTTTATTTTTTTCTCTTTTTTGGAGGGGCAACTGGGGTTAAGTGAATTGCCCAAGGTCACACAGCTAGTTTTTGTGTTAAGTGTCTGAGGCCGGATTTGAACTCAGGTCCTCTTTACTCCAGGCCAGTGCTCTATTCACTGTGCCACCTAGCTTCCCCCCCCCCCCCATTCTAATTTTCTTTTCTTTTTTAAAAGCAATTGTGGTTAAGTAACTTGCCCAAGGTTACACAGCCGGTTTTTTGGTGTGGGTGTTAAGTAATTGAGGCCGGAACTGATCCCGGGTCCTCCTGACTCTGGGGCCAGCACTCTTACTCACTGCCCCACCTAACCGCCTCACCAATTCTAATTTTCAAGGTGTTATTTTCTTCCTTAAGATTCTGGATCCCCTTTTCTAATTGTTTGACTTTCTTTTCATAATCTTGTTTTTCTTGGGTTCTTCTTTTTTTAGTTTTTCCTCCATATCTCTCATTTGATTTTTAAAGTCTTTTTAAAGTTCTTCTGTGAATTTTTTTTGGGCAGGTGACCATTTGATGTTACTTCTTGGGTAGATGAGATTTTTTTTGCTTCAATGTCCTCCTCTGAAGATGAACCACAGTCTTATTATTATTATTATTAGTCTATTATTCCCATAATAACTTTCTATGGTTGGATTCTTTCTCCTTTGCCTGCACATTTTTTTTGGTAATACTAGCTTAATTTTTGTAATCACCTCTAGCCATTGGGTGCGGGGAATGGTACCTCATCACTTTTCTGTCTGGAGGTGGATAATATGTTTCATTATGAGTCTTCTGGAATTGTGGTTGGTTATGATGTTGATCAGAGTTCCTAAGTCTGTAAAGTTGATTGTGTTTACAATATTGTTATTGTATAAATTGTGTTTCCATTTCTTCTCACTTTGCTTTCATCATTTCATATGAGTCTTCTCAGGCTTCTCTGACAATTTTTTCATTGGTTCTTATAGAACAATAGCATCCTATTACATTGATTGACTGTAACTTGTTCAGACATTGCCCAGTTGATGGACGACCCCTCTTTAATTCTTTACTACAACAAAAAGTGCTGCTAAAAATGGATCTTTTCCCTCTTTCTTTGATCTCTTTGGGTATATACTCAGTATTACTGGGTTAAAGGGTATGCACAGTTCAAATGGACTTTGGGTATAGTTCCAAATTGTTTCCCAATATGATTGAACCAGTTCATAGTTCTGTCCATATCCTTGGAACATTTATCATTTGGGGAATAGTTCTTATTCTTATATATTTGATCAAGTTCCCCATATATCTTAGAAATTAGATCCTTAATCGGGAATTGCAAAGATTCCCCCCCTACCCCCACCATTCATTCCCTGTTTCTCTTCTAATTTTAGCTGAATTGGTTTTACTTGTGCACAAACTTAAATTTTATGTAATCAAAATCATCCATTTTTCCTCCCATGAATCTCTTTATCATTTGTTTGTTCAAGAACTCTACCCCTATCTGTCAAAGTGGATTCAGGTTCTTCTATTCTTATAATTACTTCTTTTAAAAAATATTTATTTTTAGTTTTCAGCATTTAATTCTATAAGTTTTAATTTTTTCCCCCTTCCCTGCCTCTCCCCTCCCCAAGATGGTCTGTATTCTGATGTAGGCTTTACACATACATTCCTATTAAACATATTTTCACATTAGTCATGTTATATGGGAGAATTGTAATGAATGGGAGAAACCATGAGAAAGAAAAAACAAAACAAAACAAAAAAGAAAATAGTTTGCTTAGCTCTGCATTCAGACTTCATAGTTCTTTCTCTGGATGTAGATGGCATTTTCCATCATGAATCCTTTGAAAATGTTTTGGATTCTTGCATTACTGTGAAGGGCTAAGTCTGTCAAAGTCAATCATCACAGACTGTGGCTGTTACTGTATACAGTGTCCTCCTGGTTCTGCTCACTTCACTCAATATCAGTTCATATAAATCTTTTCAGATTTTTCTGAACTCTGTTCATCATTTCTTATAGCAAAATAGTATTCCATTCCATTCATATACCACAACTTGTTCAGCCATTCCCCAATTGATGGGCATCCCATCCATTTCCAGTTCTTGGGCACCACAAAAAGAACTGCTATCCGTATTTTTGTACATGAGGGTACTTTTCCCATTTTTATGATCTTTTTGGTATATAGCCCTAGAAGTGGTATTGCTGGGTCAAAGGGTATTCACATTTTTATAGCCCTTTGGACATAGTTCCAAATTGCTCTCTAGAATGGTTGATCAGCTCACAACTCCACCAGAAATGAATTAGTGTTCCAACTTTGTCCCATCTCCAACATTTATCATTTTTCTGTTTTGTCATGTTAGCCAATCTGATAGGTGTGATGTGGTTCCTCAGAGTTGTTTTGATTTGCACCTCTCTAATCAATAGTGATTTAGAACATTTTTCCATATGACTATAAATAGTTTTAATTTCTTTTTTTTAATGATAGCTTTAATTTCTTCCTCTGAAAACTGCCTGTTAATATTCTTTGACCATATGTCAATTGGAGAATGAGTTGTATTCTTATAAATTTGGCTCAGTCTTCTATATATTTTAGAAATGAAGACTTTTTCAGAGACTACTAGTTGTAAAAATTCTTTCCCAGTTTTCTGCTTCTCTCCCAATCTTGGTTGCTTTTGTTTTTACAAAAACTTTTCAATTTAATGTAATCAAAATTATCCATTTTGCATTTCATAATGTTCTCTATCTCCTATTTGGTCATAAATTTCTCTATTCTCCATAATCTTCTAGATGAACTATTCCTTGCTCCACTAATTTGTTTATATTGTTAGCCTTTATATCTAAATTGTGTACCCATTTGGACTTTATTTTGGTATACAGTGTCAGATGTTGGCCTGTCCCCAGTTTTTACCATGCTATTTTCTGTTTTTTTTTTTTCCAGCAGTTTTTCTCAAATAGTGAGTTCTTATCCCAGAAACTGGAGTTTTGGGGTTTATCAAACAATAGATTTCTATTATAATTGACTATTATGTCTTGTGTACCTAACCTATTCTACTGATCTACCTCTTTATTTCTTAGCCAGTACCAAGTAGTTTTGATGATTGCTGCTTTATAATACAATTTAAGATCAGGTATGACAAGGCCACCTTTTCTAGCATTTCTTTTCATTAATTCCCTTGATATTCTGGACCTTTTGTTCTTCAAGATGAATTTTGACATTTTTTTCTAGCTCAATAAAATAATTTTTTGGTAGTCTGATTGGTATAGCACTGAATAAGTAAGTTAATTTAGATAGAATTGTCATTTTTATTTTATTAACTTGGCCTACCCTTGAGCAACTTGTATTTTTCCTATTTTTTAGATCTAACTTTATTTGTGTGAAAAGTGCTTTGTATCTTCTGATTACTTCTGTGCAAGCCAAATTCTTTCAAGATTCTTATTTTTCTTTTGAATCACCTTGGAATATCCTGCTATATTTCCATGTTTTCTTGGGAATACATAGGGTCCTAAATGAGTGTTGGTTCAATTTCCTTTGCCTTGAAATATTTAGTTGTTTACTCTTGTTTAGATATCTCTGTAATCATCTTTGTTCTATTTTTAATATTTTTCTTTTTGATTTGCTTGTGTTTGGAGTTCTTAATTTTCTTCCTTTTAAGATCTTTGGTAATTTCAAGTTTTTCTTTCCTTGTATAGTTGTTTATTGCTCATTTTCCAACTCCCATTTTATGGCAGATGCAATAGGGTTTAAACTTCCAAAGTGTTTCAGACACCTCCTACATTGTGAAATTCACTTAACACTAGCCTCATTCCTTCTCCCAAGTAACTTTACAGGGACTGTTTTGGCTTAGCTGGATGCCGGTTCCTTTTAATTCTGGGTGAATAGGTCCCTCTACATGCTGGCACCCTACCCCTCTAATCTTTAGTTCTTTGGCTAAGTGTTGCAACATTGTAGTAATCTGCCTTGTTATACCTTTCCCTCCTCTGGAGTGGGTGGGCACAGTTGAGTTCTGCCCCTTGTTGCCAAAGAATGCTGGGGTGAGGATAGGAGCAGAATGCCACGAAAGAGATGGCAGCAGGAACAAGGGTATTGTTGAGTAGATCTCAAAGCACAAGCTAATGGGTCAGGTTGTGTACCATGTGCTGAATGAGTACATTAGCAATTATCCTTCCATCCTGTTAATTCGTGAAGTTGCTGTCTGGCTAAGCTTCTTGGTATCTTGGCCAAAGTGTACCTCTCGGACTCTTCTCTTCTCCTTAATGGACTTGCAAAAATAGCGTTCATTGTAGTTTTTTCCCTTAGACCTGTATATTGGTTTATATGTTTTACTGCAGGAAGGGTACTTCTCTGATGGCAATTTTTTAAACTTAAGCAGTCTATCTGATGTTGTGGTGCAGGACCCGTATTTAAGGTAGACTTTGGTGCCAGCATTAGGAACATCTAGGAATATTAGGAACATCTTGTTGTGCTGTGTTCAGCCACCATGATGCCAGCATTACACAGGCAGGACTCTACAGTCACCCGGAAGCTGGGAGGACCATGTTCTCACTCCACAGCTATGTCTGTGTCTGTGTCTTTGTCTGTCTAGCAACCTCATGTCTGTTATTCCCCATGTTTCTTTATAGTTTCATATTTATTGTTTCTTTTGAAACTACATACCTATGCTATGGTTCCATTTCTCAGTTATTGCATATGTGGGTTATTCACAGGTTTTTGCTATTAAGAATGAGGCTGCTGTGATTATTGTTTATCAGTATAAACCTTTTGTTTTTAATCACATTTTTAAGTTCTATCCCTACTACCGTGTTTCCCCGATAATAAGACACTGTCTTATTAATTTTTTTTGGACAGAAAAACACCAGAGGGCTTATTTTCAGGGGAGGGCTTATTTTAATGAACATTGACAGCAATTTTAATAAACAGGTAAATGTGAACAAAAAAAATGTACCTTTATTCAATAATGATCATGTCATCTTCTTCAACAACATCGTCATAAGTGTCCATACCCTGAATTCCGTCCTGGATGTCTTGCGACTCCATTTCCTTCAGAAGAAGTGGACCCAATCTGTCATGTCCAGCAATATAGCTCTCTTTAAATGAATATGTCTTGTCCAGGTAACCTGCTCGTAGTGCCTTGGCGACACAGCTGTCAGTAATTTTATCCCATGACTTCTTCACCCAAGTCACGACTTCTTGCAGACAGGGCTTCACAAAGTTTCCACGCTGATTTCTTTCCATTCTATTTTCAATGTAGTCATTGACTTCCATGCGCAAATGGTCCTTGAATGGCTTGTTTATTGCAATATCAAGGGTCTGGAGATAGGCAGTCATTCCTGCAGGAATCATTACTTGATCTATTCTTCTCTCTGCAAGGAAGTTCTTCATTTCTTTAGCGCGGTGAATGCTGGCTGAATCCCAGACTATCAGACCTCTTTGGTTACCTCGCATAACAAGTGGCAGCATTAAATCAACCCACTTTCTTATAACGGCTTGTGTACACCAGGCTTTTTCGGTTTCAAGAACGTAAATGCCAGATACATGTTCGATCTAATCTTTCTTGCCCTTACTGATGATTAGAGGTGTGGCTTTCTTTCCATCCAAACGAATTGCCAAAACACAGGTGACCCATGCACTTTCATAGCCAGTGGTGGGAATGTAGATTGATGTTGCACCCCTGTGAGGAATTGTTGTTTGAGATCCTTGTCCCATAAACACTGCAGTTTCATCCATAGCAATCATATTGCAGGTTTGGTACTTGGAAATGTCGATCCTATCAATAAAGGACTTGAATGCAAGTGCACGTTTAATAACTTCAGCATCTTCCAGCTTAAACAGTGTTGTTGATCTTCTTAAGGACAGTTCATACCATTGAAGGAAACCGTCCAACCAGTGTTGTGATGCTTTGAATCCTTCTGAGACCATTTCAAACTCTGGTGCCATTGAAAGGGCAAATGCTTGAATATCAGCCCTGCACACAACCAAGGCCTTTGCTCTCCTGTCAGCAATCCATTCACCAATGAGGATCTCCAAGTCAGGATATAAGGGCTGCCGACCTGATCTAGACCTGCGCTTTTTCCCTTTTCCCTCATCCACCTGTTGATTGAGGTTATTATAATCTGCTCTCCATTTTCTGACCATTCGAAGATCCAAAAATTTTTCTTTACAGAAAACTGCAAGATTCTTGCCATGTGACTCCTTTACAATTGCTTTCTTATACTCAACAGTATAGCTCTTCCTTTTTGTACTCATGTCTGGGGGTCAAAACAGACAGAATAATAAAATTATGACCATCAGTCCTTCTTTTCACTCCATCATGCCCCCTGAGTTCTTCTTTTTTCCTCCATCATGCCCTTTTTATCCTCCATCATGCCCCCTCACTCCCGCTTACATACTGGGTTTTTATGTTGTCCTGCCTCAGCTCTCCTCCGCGGCACTGCTCTCAATGGCTCCAGCAAGCAAATCACTGGGGAAGAACAGGATGACGCGCTCACTGCTGCAGCTCTGATTGGATGCAGCTCGGAGCGCGGCGTGCATTTCACTGGGGGGGGGACGGTGCATACAGAGGGTACCGTAATGTAGTGTGTAGCACAGGGGATCACCTTCACTACAGTAGCAATCTCAATAGGGCTTATTTTCGGGAGAGGGCTTATTTTAGAGGAATCTTACACAGTAAGGGAAGGGCTTATTTTCGGGATAGGTCTTATTATCGGGGAAACACGGTAGTGGGACACTATGTGTTGATTCCCTAGACATCTTAAACATCAAAGATATTTAATGTAAGGATTTTTTTTTCTTAACCAACATAATGCATAGTGTGATTATATGTCTTGTCAAGTTTATTTTGCATGGATTTTTCTAAAATAATTTTTCATCATTTATTCCTCATTTCATTTTTACAATTTTCATTTGTACCACAGCAGGTAACAGCTGGGTGGCTCAGTGGATACAGCACCAGCCCTAGAGTCAGGAAGATTCCTCTTTCTGAGTTCAGATCCAGCCTCAGACACTTAATAGCTGTGTGACCCTGAGCAAGTCACTTAACCCTGTTTGCCTCAGTTTTCTCATCTGTAAAATGAGCTGGAGAAGGAAATGGAAAACCCCTCCAGTATCTTTGCCAGGAAAACCCAAATGGGGCCACAAAGAATCAGACCCAAACAAACAGCAACAATAACAACAAGAAGTGGGTATTAGGGAGAAAAAACTGGATTTGGAATCAGAGGATCTATTTTTGAGACTCGGCTCTTCTAGTTCCAGTAGGCTAATCAGTACTCTTCCCTGGGCCTCAGTTTACTTACATTTAAGATGAGGGACTTGGACTAGATGACCTCTGAGGTCCCTGTGCGTTCTAGATCTGTGATCCTGTTATTGCCTACTGCTATTATAGTGCATGAGTCTGAATTAAAATTAGGTAAGACTTCTGAGGTTATTGTTGCCATGGCTTTATCTTACTCATTGAGAACAAAAGGCAAAACTTTGTTTGGGGAGTAGAGTGGCTGGTATCAGACATCGAAACCTAATGCAGAGGCCAGGGGCAGATAGCTTTGTTAAGATGCTAGAAAATTTAAGGAAAATAAATAACCAAAGTAACTAGTTCAGAAACACAAGCAGAGTCAGAATGAGGAGACACTGAGAGAGCAGCTTAAATCAGTAAAGCTGATCTCTGCTCTGGAACACTAAACCAGAATTAAGCAATTGACCAACCTCAGCCTCTCCAGTACCAGGGATTCCAGGCATGTAATAAGTTCCTAGGGCTTCTTGCCTCCCTGAAGCATCCCCACATTGGTCTTGGTTTTGCAAGTCTTGTACTGTGGCTTCTTCTGAGTATGAGTTGGACTAGATTACCACTTCAAGCTCTGAAATTGTCACACTGTCACAGGGTCTTAGCTTTGACCCACTGCTTCAGCCTGTTGAATCTATTTTGGATCCTAATTTTGTCATCTCTCCAAGCTTTTTACCATCTGCAGATTGGATAAACATACCTTCTATGCCTTCACCCAAACTATACTGGACAGATCTCTTAAACTTTCTCTACTTTTGCTCCTTCATCTACAAAGCAGGAATGATAATAATAATTCCCTTACCTACCACGTAAAGTTGCCACAAATAAAAATCCATGATGGATGTGAAAGTGCTTAGAAAAGCCAAAAAATTGCTTTTAAAAATGCAGTCTTATTATTAATATTATCATTATGCATCCACGTAGGCATTTAATTGCCTAGATAATCTGGAGGATTGATTTACTGTCTACAATGACAAGAACATCTTGGGAGGCTTTATACTGGAGAACAGGAGAGAAGAGCTCAAAGAAACAAGAGCTAGGGGAAAGGGAAGAAACAAAAAAAATCAGTAAAAGAGAAAAGATTTAGAGACATTATTCCTTAAATGTAGAATAAAGAAAAGTGACTTTAAAATAGTCTATAATGAGAATTGTCACTGAAATGAACAGCTCCCAGAGCAGTGGAAAGTACCTTGGATTTGGGCTTGAAGGATAAGTTTTTTGTATGGGATCTTGAGGAAGTCTCTTAGCTTTTGGGTGCCTCCATTTCCCCATTTGAAAAATGAGGAGGTTAGATTTAATGACCTCTTAGGTCACTCCAACCCTAAATCTATGCTTCTATGAAAGTTTACTGTTACCCTTGTGATAAAGAATGCAAACAAACTGAGCAGGGAGAAATCCAACCAGTAAAATTAATCCAGCCAATAGCAAAAAGAATTCTAAAAAAATCTCTTAGAGACATTAGGTAATTTAACAATAACATCCAAGGCCAGAGGTATTAAAAGAATAGAAGTACATCGAATACATTTAGACTGATCTTTTAGCCAGATTTAAAAAATTTAATAATACATCACAGTGTTTTTTTTTCTTTTTTCCATTCTGTCTTTTGCTCAGACTTCACAATCTGTTGAATAAAGGTAGTGCAATATACCGTTAGCACATTTATTACAGAGATCACAGAAGTTGTTTTTAGCCAATATCTTCCTTAAGTACTACATGATCTGGCCTCCTTTTGCCTGTTCATCCTTATTTCCTAGAGCTCCCTTTATTCCTAGTCACTCCTTTATTCTGTGGCAGATGCATCTTTTTTTTTCAAATGCTTTATTAACTTCTGATTTACATAATTCATTTCCACCAGATTTTGAGTTACAAATTTTCTCCCCGTTTTTCCCCTACGCACCGCCCCAAAATAGCAGTCCCACAGGATATCCCCTCCTCCAATCTGCTCTCTCCCATATCTTCTCCCAAACTCCCAAACTTTTCCAGTAGGGCATGGTGGATCTCTATGCCCCAGTGCCTGTATATCTTATTTCTCAATTACATGTAAAATAGTATTAATAAAAGTATATATATATATATATATATATATATATATGTGTGTGTGTGTGTGTGTGTGTGTGTGTATGTATGTATGTATTTTTTTTAACATTTGATTTTAAAACTGAATTCCAGATTTATTCCCTTCCTCCCTTGTCACCCACCCTTACTGGGAAGATAAGCAGTTAAGTAGAGGTTGTACATGTGTAGCTAATGCAAAACATTAACATAGTAGATATATTGTAAAAGACTGACTATATTTCTCTCCCTCCTATTCCACCTCCCACTTGTTCTATTATCTACTTTGATCCTGTCCCTTTTCAAAAGTGGATGCTTCCAACTTCCCTCCCCCCCAGCCTGCCCTCCCTTCCATCATCCCCCCTCTTATCCACTTCCCCCCCTACTCTCCTGTAGGGTGAGATACCCTATTTAGTGTGTATTTCATTTCCTCCCTGAGACAAATTCAATGAGAATAAGGTTGACCCATTCCCTTTTGCCTTCCTATTCTTCCCCTCCTTGTAATCATTTTCCCTTGCCTCTTCTATATGAGATAGTTTACCCCATCCTGTCTCTCTCCATCTCCTCTCATTATATTCCTCTCTCACCTCTTAATTTCACCTTTTAAGTATCATCCCTTCCTGTCAAATTGGTCCTGTGTCCTCTATGTATAGCTGTAAATATATGTGCACACATTTACATGTGTATTCATACACCAGTATACCCTCTGATATAGACTATATATATATATATATATATATATATATACACACATATTTCTATTCCCTTCAACTATTTTCATACTGAGAAAAGTTTCATCAGTTACAATTATCATTTTTCCGTGTAGGAATGTTAATAGTTCAACTTTGATAAGTTCCTTATGATTTCTTTTCCCTGTTTACCTTCTCATGCTTCTCTTCCTTCTTGTATCTGAATGTCAAATTTTCTATTCAACTCTGGTTTTTTCATCAAGAATGCTTGAAAGTCCTCTATTCCACTGAATGACCACATTTTCCCCTGAAACATGATACTCAGTTTTGCTGGGTAGGTGATTCTCGGTTTTAATCCCAGCTCCTTTGCCCTCTGGAATATCACATTCCAAGCCCTTCGAACCCTCAGTGTAGAAGCTGCCAGATCCTGGGTTATCCTGGTTGTGTTTCCACAATATTCAAATTGTTTCTTCCTGGCAGCTTGTAATATTCTCTCCTTGATCTGGGAATTTCAAAACCTGGCTATAGTATTCCTAGGAGTTTTCTTTTTGGGATCTTTTTCAGGAGGTGATTGGTAAATTCTTTCAACCTCTATTTTGCCCTCTGGTTCCAAAACATCAGGGAAGTTTTCCTTGAGAATTTCTTGGAGGATGATTTCTAGGTTCTTTCTTTGATCATGGATTTCAGATAGTCCAATAATTTAAAAATTATCTCTCCTGGATCTATTTTCCAAGTCAGTGGTTTTTCCAATGAGATATTTCACATTGCCTTCTATTCTTTCATTTGTTTGCATCTGTTTAATAGCATCTTGATTTCTCATAGAGTCACTAGCTTCCATTTGCTCCAATCTAATTTTGAAGGAATGATTCTCCTCAGTGAGCTTTTTGGTCTCTTTTGCCATTTAAATTGGTCTGTTTTTTAAGGTGTGATTTTCCTGAGTCAGGCTGTTGATTTTCATTTCATAATTTTCTTGCATCGTTCTCATTTCTCTTCCCAATTTTTCCTCCACTTCTCTTATCTGCTTCTTAAGGTCCTCTATGTCCTGTAACCAGCTCGTATTTTCCTTTGAAGCTTTTGGTGCAGGAGTTCTAACTTCACTGTCTTCCTCCTGTTCCATGCTTTGATCCTTTTTGTCCCCAAAATAGGAGTCTAATGTTGGAATCTTCTGTTTGCTTTGTTTCTTTTGCCTGGTCATGTTGCCCCTCAGTCACTTGAACCCTGGGCTTTTTGCCACAGTAGAACTCTGCCACCAGACGGGAGCTTTTGTCCCATATGCTGGGGTTTTCTTAACTGCTGGAGGTATTAGATGGGTACCCTCTCTGAGGCCTCCACATGCTCTGGCAGGCTGGACATACAGCCCAGGACCTCCACCCTAGACTGCAATCCAGATCCAAGAAGCTTAAAGCAAGAGCGATAACCCCTCAGACTTGTTGCTTGGTGCCCCTACACTCTGCAGGCCAGGAGCTGAAGCCTCCACATGACTCTACTGCAGCCCTCAGCGGCTTTTTGCCCTGGAGGCAAAAGCCAACACACTCCCAACTAGTGGGTCTCAAAGTTCATGCTGCACTAACCTCTCACTTTGTCCTTAGCATCTATGTGTTGATAATTCTGGAGACAGCCACAGCTGCTGGTGATCTGGAGTTCCTCAAGCCAGTGGTTGGTCAGGCCTGCCCTGGGGCTAAAGCCTCAGTGTGGGGCTGGGCTCAGCTCCCAGAGCACTGTGTTGGCCGATTACTGCCGGCCTGCTGGGCTGTCCTCAGCAGGAGGTTAGCTTCTCTGTGTCATTTTGTGGGTTCTGTAGTTCCAAAGTTTGTTCAGAGTTCCCTTTTACATGGATTGGGAAGGTGGGAGCCGGAGCTGCTCGGAGGTCCTGTTTATACTCTGCCATCTTGACTCCACCCCCAGATACATCTTTAAAAAAAATTATTTTTTTACTTTTAGTTTACAACATTCAGTTTCACAATTCCTTGAGTTCCAACTTTTCTCCCCTTCCCTTTCCTCCCCCTTCCTCCCCATGGTGCCATGCAATCAAATATAGGTTCACATTAAACATTAGTCAAGGTATAAAGAAGGATTATAACCAAAGGAGTGAAGAATGAGAAAGAAGGGACAAAATAAAACAAAGCACAAAAGAGAGCAAGTAGTTTGCTTCAGTCTGCATTCAGACTCCGTAGTTCTTTCTCTGGATGTGGATAGCCCTTTCCATCATGAGTCTTTTGTAGTTGTCTTCTAACCTTGTATTGCTGAGAAGAGGCCAGTCTATCAAAGTTAGTCATCGCATATGTGATGTGTCTGTAATTGTGTACACAGTTCTCCTGTTTCTGCTCCCCTCACTCAGACTCAGTTTATCTAAGTCTCTCCAGGTTATGATGAAGTCCATCTCATTGCAGACACATCTTGCTTACTCTCACCTCTCTGTGTTCATTCTCATTTTCCCCCTCTTAGGTCCAAATCTTACCCTTCACTAGATCTCCATTGATCATCCACAGCTACTGTCTTTGAATTCCTATAACATTTGTTGTCCATATTATATGATTATTACTGTTATTGTCAGTCAAAAAGCATTTATTAAGTGCCTACTATGTGTCAGGTACTGTGATAGGCATTGGGGATAGAAAGAAAGGGATGGATAGAAAAAAAGGGAAAAGATAGTTCCTACTCTCAAGTAGCTTTCAATCAAATGGGTGAGACAGCATGTAAAGAGCTATGTACAAACGAGACACATGGCATAAATTGGAGATAATGAATAGAGGGAGGGCACTAGTATTAAGGGTGATCAGGAAACACTTCTTGTAGAAGGTAGGTTTCTAGATAGGATTTGAGGGAAGCTAGGAAGTGGAGATGATGAGGGAGAAAATTTCAGGTTTGGAGCCCAGCCAAAGGAAATCAAAGAGTCCAAAGATAAGTGACTTGTTCAAGGAGCTGCAAGAAGGCCAGTGTCATTGGATTATAGAATACATAAGAAACAAGGTTGGAAAGGTAGGAGGGGGCCAGATTATGAAGGGCTTTGAAAGTCAAAAAAGATTTTATATTTGGTTGAAAAAACAAAAACAAGATTTAATTTTGTATATCATATCTTTGATTATATTTAAAGTCATTTAATTTTACATTAGAGGTAATTTGGAGCTGCTAGAGTTGCTTGAATAGAGGAGTACGATGCTGTTTGGGAAGATCACTTGGAGTGGAGATTGGGCTGGAGAGAGGCAAGCAGACCAACAAGGAGGCTATTGCAGTAATCTAGGAGGGAGTAATCTGATAAGGCCCCGTACCACTGTGGTGGGAATGTCAGAATGGTGAAGGAGGCAAATATGAGAGATGTTACAAAGGTAAAATCAATAGTTCTTGACAGGAGATTGCATATGAGTGGGGTGAGAGAGAGTGAGGAGTCAAGGATGCCACCTACATCGTAAACTTGGGTGACTAGGAGGATGCTGGTGCCATAGACAGTAACAGGGAATTTTGGAAGATTGGAGAGTATAGGTGTAAAGATGAATTTAGTTTTGGATGTGCTGAATTTCAAACATATATGGAACATCCAGTCCAAATGTCTAATGGACAGTTGGAGATGTGAGACTGGAGTTTAGGAACACAGTTAGGGCTGGATAAGGAGATTGGAGAATTGTCTGCATAAAGATGATGATTAAATCCATGGGAGCAGATAAAATCACCAAATGAAGTAGATAGAGGGAGGAAGGGAAGACCCATGATAGAACCATGTGAGTCACTCACAGTTAGAAGGCGTTAGCTGGACAAAGATCCAGCCAAGAAAACTGAGATGCAGCAGTCAGATGGGGGAAAATCAGAATAGTTTTATGAAAACCTAGAGGGAAGAGAGTATCAAGAAGAGATTGATTAACAGTATTAAAGGCTGCAGAAGAGTTCAAGAAAGGATGAGGATGGAGAAAAGGTCATTGAACTAGTCACTTAAGCGATCACTGGCAGCTTGGGAGAGAGCAGTTTGGGGTGAATGATGTGACTGGAAACCAGACTATAGACTGAGAGGATAAGAAGTAGAAATATATATTGCAGATGACCTTCTCAAGGAGTTGAACCCAAAAGAGAGGAGAAATATAGGACAATAACTAAGAGAGTGTGGATGAATCAAGTGAGGGATTTTGGGGACATGGGGGGGTCATGGACATAGTTATAGATAGTAGGAAAGTAGCCAGAGATTATAAGTGAGAAGATAAGTGAGAGAATTGGGATAACATGGGGAAATTTTGCTAGTGTATCAGTATGAAGGTGGGAGTTGGGGAGGAGAGAAAGCCTGCAAACTAGATACTGATCTCATTGAGGAAGGGAGGTGAAGAGTCCTGGAGGTCAGTAGACAATAGACTTGTTTGGTGGTAGATATGGAGTAAGTGAACCTCAAAGGAGGAGAGGTTACTGAGTCATGGTGGTAGAGGGGGAGCTTGGAAGTCGCAGTGGGGAACAAGGAGCATTCCCCTGACTCACTGGTTGAGATGGGGGAATGAGTGAAAGTGTAACCAGTGTTGAAAAGAATGGTCTATGAGGCAAGGTCACCAAGAGAGAACATTTATATGTTCATAGGAAGCAATGAGAAAGGAAAAGATTTATATGTTGCCTGCAGTTGCTTATGGTCTCAAGGTATATATTCCTCTCTCCTCAACTATGTGTGAAATCAGGTAAACACCTTTAGGACTTTAGACAGGGTCGTTTGTGCTTTTCACAGAATCTTGTAAAGCATAGCACACACACAAGAAAAAACAAACTAAACACCAACAAAAGGCAAAACATGTGGATAAAATGGTGACAATGGTAGGTATTGGACTCAGTGATAGTTCTTATTGAGGTGCTTGGATCTTCACTTTCCTTAGCTACATACAATAGATTGTTCAGGGGAGGCAGCTTTTAATGGTGAGTGTGTTCTTCTCAGCAGGTGCTGTCTAGTCTTCTTAATAGAATTACATCTAGAAACAAAAGAGTACATGTGGACATGACCACAGTATCTTGGATCTCTATTAAAGGAAAGAAACAAGCATTAATTACTACCATGTGTCAGGCATTGTGCTAAGCCTTTTATAAATTCCAGCTCATTTCATCCTCACTACAACCCGGGGAGGTAAGGTGCTATCTCCATTTTACAGTTGAGGAGCCTGAGGCAGACAGAGGTTAGGTAACTTGCCTAGGATCACACAGCTATTAAGTGTTTGAGTCTGGATTTGCTGGCTGCCTATGGGGGGCAACAGTCTATACTTCCTGGAATATATGTAGCCCCCAACATTACATAAGGTCTCGTATAATGTGATGGTCACAATAACATTGTATAGGCATCCTCTGACGATGATTTGGACATTATAGTGCTTTATTTTTAGAGTATATATTAGTAAGTCAGAGGAGGCGTTATGATATAATAGAAAGAACACTGGACTTAAGGTCTTAAGTCACAGAATATTAGATTTAGAAGTACCCTGGGAGGTCATATAGCCCCACTTCTGTCCTACAGAGGAGGAAATTGAAACCCAGAGATGAATCAACTTGTCCAAGGTTGTACAGGGACTGAATGAGAGAGATAGGACTAAAATACATGCTTTCTCACTTTCTTTTATATAAGCAATTGGGGTTAAGTAACTTGCTCAAGGTTACACGGACAGGTGTTTCTGCGTGGGTGCTAAGTATCTGAGCCTGGATTCGATCCCCAGGTCATCCCGACACTGGGGCCGGTGCTCTTACTCGCTGTGCTACCTGGCCGTCCCTGTTTTCTCACTTTTAGTCTAATACTTTTCTGCTCCACAATGTTTGAATTCCAGCTGTATGATCATAAGCAAGTTGTTTAAACTTTATGAGTCATGTTTTCCTCATTGTAAAAGGGGGATAATAGAACTTTAGACTTTTTACCCCACTGGGATCCTTCAGCAAAAGTAGTTTGTAAATCTTGAAGATACCCTACAGGGTGTCCCAAAGTCAAAGTGTAGCTAGGTGGCACATTAGAGTGCTAGCCAGACTCAGATACTAACTAGCTATGTGCCTCTGGGCAAGTCATTTAATCTCTGCTTGACTCAGTTCATCTATAAAATAGGGATAATAATAGCCCCCATCTCCCAGGGTCATCGTGAGGATCAAATCAGATAATACTTGTAAAGTGCTTAGCACATAGTAAATGCTCTATAAATGTTAGCTATTAGTTATTATTAGACTATTAAAGCTTAAATAAATGTTTGTTTTTTTTTAACCTTTACTAGTATAAAACATGATTAAGATTTATGAGACACCTGTATAAACAAAAGCAGAATATATTTTACTAATCCAGTCTTGGGGGAGTGAATAAAAGTATTAGATTTTCATTTTTTAGCATCCATAGAGCACTTTTTTTCTCTTATAAGTTTTTATTTATACACACACACACACACAAGTATTCTTTGCTCAGACAGAATAAATTCTAATTTGTCTATATTACTTAAGTTCATATGCTTGATTTGACTTGATTGTTTATTAAGGCCGGCCTATATAGGGATTCCAGCAAGATCCTGGGATCATAGGTGTATAGCTTGAAGAGACCTAGTTGAATCCCTTTAGTTGAATCCCTAAGTTCAAACCTGGCCTCAGATACTTAACTAGATTTGTGACCTTGGGCAAGTCATTTAACATTTGCCTCAATTTCCTCATCTAAATGGGGATAATAATAGTACCTACTTCATGGGGTTGTTGTATGGATCAAATGAACTAATATTTATTTATTTTTATGCTTTGATCTCTTTGGGCATATAGGCCTAGTAGTGGTATTGCTGGTCAGATAGTATGCACACTTTAGTACTCTTGGGGGAAATTATGCAACAGTGATGGAAATTAGGTATAAACCAATATTTCATAAAAAAAATTAAATTGTTTTCCATCATGGGTTGGCCAGGTCATAGACGCAACAAAAGTCCATTGGTGTACCTATTTTCTTTCAGTACTAACAACAGTTATCATTTTCCTTTATTTTAAAAAAAAATCAACTTTGCCAATATATAGTGTGAGATGGGACCTCCAAGTTGCCTTAGTTTGCATTTCTCTAATTATTAATGATTTGGATAATTTTTATATTGTTATTGATAGCTTAAATTTCTTCTTTTGAGTGGTTCTTATTCTTACAAATTGAATCAATTCCATAATATATCTTTAATATAAGATTTTTATCAGAGAAAGTTGCTACATTTTTTTTCCAGTTTGCTTCTTCTTGGCTAGTTTTTAACTACACTGATTTTGTTTGTGCAAAAATGTTTTAGTTTTATATAATCAAAATTGTTCATTTTATCTTCTGTGAACTTCTCTAACTCCTGTTTGTTCATGAACCTTTCCCCTTATCCATAAATCTATAATTTCTTCTTGGTTCTTCCAATTTGCTTTTGATGTCACCCTTTATTTCTAAGTCACATATCTATTTGAAGCTTTTCTTAACATATGGTGTGAGATACTGGTTTTTACCTAATTTCTGTCAAATGTCCAATATTCCCAGCTGTGGTTTTTTTTTCCCTTTTTGGAATTCCCAGCTGTTTTTATTCAATATTGAGTCCTTATAAGATGGGATCTTTGGTTTTATAAAGCATTCTACAACTATATTCATTTGCTTCTGTAACTTCTGTTCCTCATTTATTCCACTTGTCAACTTCAGTGTTTGATTGAATTATTTTGTGAATTGTTTCAATCTATTTGTGGCTTATTCAGTTTCTTTTTCTGAGACTAGATTATTTGAATTCTCCTTTTTTCTTCTGTTAACCTGGATATTTTACATTTTTAAATATAGTCATCCATTTCATTTATCTCTGTTTGCAAAAGTTTTTTTTTTAATAATTTCTGGTATTTCTTAATTTTTTTGTGAATTATTCTTTTTATTTTCAATACTAATAATTTGAATCTATTTAAAAATCAGATTAGTTCATGTTTTATATTTAATTTAAAGAAATTTTATATAAAATTTATTTTCATGTATAAATTCAGTATTTTTGTTTTCAATTTTATTCATCTCTTTTTCAGAAATTTTCAGAATTTCTGTGTTGATATTTTGTTGTTTGTTGCTTTTCTAGATATTTTAAAAAGTTTCATGTCTCATTTATTGAACTGTTTTTTTTCTCTATTTGGCTGATAAAAGTGCTTAAAGATACAGATTTTCTCCCAAGGACTATTTTGGCAGTATCTTTCAAGTTTTGTTCCGTTGTCACAGTATTGTCATTCCCTTTGATGAAATTCTGTGTTGATTCCTCTGTTTGAGTCAATTTCCTCATCTGTAAAATGGGGATAACAATAGCACCTACCTCCCAGGGTTGTTGTGAGGATCAAATGAGATAATAATTGTAAAGTGCTTAGCACAGTGCCAGTGCATTGTAGGGGCTGTATAAATGGTAGTCATTATTATTATCATTACTTTGTGACTTGTTCTTTATGCATACCAATTCTTTAGGGTTAAGTTATTTAGCCAATGCTTTCTTCCGAAGGTCTGTTATTGAATATAATTTTCTTATAAAGGATATGGGTTTTTTTGGAGGGGGAAGGTAGGGCAGTTCAGGTTAAGTGACTTACCCAAGGTTACATGGCTAGGAGTTTTTGTGTGTGTGTAAGTGTCTGAGGTCAGATTTGAACTTAGGTCCTTCTGACTCCAGGGCTAGTGCTCTATTCACTGTGCCACCTAGCCACTCCTAAAGGGTATGTTTGATAATTCTGTTTTTCTTTGTTTGTGAGATTTTTATGTCCTAATACATGGTTAGTGGTCAGTCTTTGTAAAAGTCCCATGTACTCCTGAGATATGTGTATGTGTGTGTATGTAGGCATATATATACATACATATATGTATACATTCACACATACATATATATTTCCTTTCTATTCCCATTCATTAGTCACCAGTAGTCATTTCTAACTTTATGCAATTTTATTTGGAAATAAATTTATTTTTCTTTCTTGTTTCTTTTTTGTTAGATTAGATTTGTTTATGTCTAAGAGGGAGGTAACGGGAGGTACATTAGGTCTTAAACTGTTAGTTTTACTGTTTTTCCCTATACATTTAAAATTTTTTCTTTCAGGTATTTAGATGAAATGTCATTTGGTATGTGTGTATATGGTAGATGAATTGATAATAATTCATAATCTGTGTTTCCTTTAAGCATTAAGTAGTTTATTTCTTTTAATAAAATCTATTTTTACTGTTGCCTTATCAGAGATCATAATTGTTGCCCCTTATTTTTTGTGTTCACCAGAAATATGATAGATTTTGCTCCAGCTCATTATTTTAACTGTGTAAATCTTTATATTACAAGTTTGTTTCTTGTAAATATCATGTGTTGGCTTCTGCTTTCTGATCCATTTTGATATTATCTTCCATTTTATGGATGAGTTTGTCCCATTCATACTCACATTATGATTGTTAATTGTGTATTTTCCTCCAGATTATCCTCAAACACTTTTTTACATTCTTAGTCCCCAATCTCTCCCTTTATCAAGATGAGGGTAATGAAAGAGGAGAATGTGCCCAGAACTACTGATCTGTATTCGATGCTATCTGTTTCCTCTCCTGTGCCCCTCTTTTCTTTCCCTCACCCACATCACAATTTCTTACCCTTTGTTTCTTTTTAACATCCCTTCATGATCCATATTCCAAGGTTGGAGTTTGTTTTGTTTATGATCAGTCCTTCCTTGAATTTATTCTTATTCTTATCCTCTACCTTGTCTCCCAGTTCCTTTTCAGCTGAACATATTTCTACACCAAAATCTTTATGTGTGTGCATGTTTTCTGCTTGCTTTTGTGTGGTTCACATGAAGGTGAAGTTCAGGTGATGTCCACTCTCTCTACCCCTTCCTTGATGTTTATATAATCTTCTTATATACCTTGGCTTTGGGAGGTAGTAATAAGAGACACCCCCTTTCTTTTCCTTTCTTCCCTGGTTTATTATTTTTTACCCTTCCTTTTATTTCTTTTCTTAAGCTCATCAAAATGTAGTACAGCCACTCTCATATCCTCTTTTTATTTAACTCCTTTTTTTGATCCTTGATTACATTAGGTTTCTGGAGCACACTTGTTTTTCTTCCTTTATTAGAATGTAAACACTTCTTCCTTGTAATAATCTCTTCCAATTGCTCAAATGTATTTACCTTTTTATATTTGATTCCTATGTTTGCATTTCTTTCTTTCTTTCTTTCTTTCTTTCTTTCTTTCTTTCTTTCTTT
>NW_027185779.1:10216858-10240923 GCF_028583685.1 Petaurus breviceps papuanus | reverse complement strand
TTTCTTTCTTTCTTTCTTTCTTTCTTTCTTTCTTTCTTTCTTTCTTTCTTTCTTTCTTTCTTTCTTTCTTTCTTTCTTCCTTCCTTCCTTCCTTCCTTCCTTCCTTTCTTTCTTTCTTTCTTTCTTGAAGGGGGAAGGCAAGGCAATTGGGGTTGAGTGACTTGCCCAAGGTCACACGGCTAGTAAGTGTGTCAAGTGTCTGAGGCCGGATTTGAACTCAGGTCCTCCTGACTCCAGGGCTGCTGCTCTATTCACTGTGCCACCTAGCTTCCCCGTTGTATTCTTTCTTTATTCGCTTTGCTTTCCTTCCTTATCTTTGCTTTCTGGCTTCTCTGTCTTCTACAGAAAGCCTCTCCCAATCCCTCTTAATTCTAGTGCTTTCCTTCTGTGGACTATTTCCTCTATTTATCCTGTATATCACTTGTTTTTGTACAGTTATTTTCATATTGTCTTCCCATCACATTGTGAACTTTTTGAGGGTAAGAAAGGCTACTCAGAAAAGAAAGCCCACTGTCATTTGCCTTCTATTGTATTCCCCAGGACTTAGCACAATGCCTGACACATAGCATGTGCTGAATAAATGCTTCTTGACATGTGGTTTCTAGGCTTTTTGGGGTCATTGTTTTTGCCCCAGTTACACAGCTACAGACTTTAGCCCCATTCCCATACTGGAAGGCTTCTACCTCTGATTGTGCTGACCTGAACTGGAAAAAGATACCTACCATGATTTCTTCTTGGATTTTCCATGGTCTATTGCTCTTCCTCAATCTTTGCTGAAAGTTGTCATTCTACTATATTTACTGGTGTCCTTGGACATAGTTTTATTATTAATCAGCTTTATTGTCTTATACATTTTCAGGGGCAGCATTCCTGTCCATCACAACTATCTATGCTCAGAGTGGATCAGGATTTGTAGTGCCAAGTGCTTCTGCCAAAGCAGGTGTGGAAATAATGAACCTGTAAGTAATAATCACATTTATCCTGATGCTTAAGTTGATTGATGCAATTTAGTAGCATCTGCTTTACTGGTCACCTTTTTTAGCTCCTTCTACTTGCATCTCAATCATCTCATAGGTGCAAGACACCCCAATAAGTAATGTATTAAACAGGAGCCCCAAGTAAATTTGAGTCTACTTATTGCATATTGTATAGATAGCATACTTTAAAACTTCAAGACAGTCTTGTGTGAGTTAGGAATTCAGTCATGTTTTCAGGGCATAAACTTCTTTAATATCATTTTATTCTTTTTTTGTTGCTTGCTGCACTTGCCTCTGAGAATATGTAAATAAAAATGCCTCACAATTTCCAGCCCAAGACCTCTGGAGGAAACAGACTCTATCCATGAAAATGGATATTTATCTTCAAATACTTGTAATGATCCAAGATCCCAGTGTGGGGAAAAAAATCACCCTGAAAAACCAAAGAGGGAAATTGAGGAAGAGCTCTGAGCCAAAACACTTTATTGAAGGGACCTGGCCCCCTTTGATGAAGTGAACCCCAGACCTTCCTCATTATCTGAGGTGCCACCTCCTTGAAAAAATTTCATCTCCATGGATAGCGTGCAGTAACACAAAACGTGGTTCCCTTGTCAGGGGAGGAAGGCTTTCAAGAGCAGCAAAAAAGAGATCCATCATTTTGCTTCCAGTTCATTGCTAGGATCACAAATAAGACTTCTATCCTTTCCAGTCTTATGGTTCATGGGGTAGATACCTATACAAAACAGGCAGTAAGGCTGCAATTAGCATTGGAATGTATGTCAAGAGAGGCCTGTATCTCTGAGTAACCTTTTTTGATCTTCATTTCATGGTGAAAAACAGTAAGAATGTTGGAACTATAAATATAAGGCAGTTTCTACCCATTGGAAAGGAAATAAGGAAACTGCCTTTACCTTCCCTTTACAAGGGCAGATATTATTTAAAAGGAAAATTTCTCCATGGGAAGCATTAGGTAACAGCATTAAAAATACAACCAAAATATGGATAGGGTCTTAATCCATGTAGTGCCATTATAAAATATAAAAGTACAAGGCTGAAAACTGTTAAAATAATGAAAATCGTTCCTATGCACATTCAGGTGGCTAGGTGGCACAGTGAATAGAACACCAGCCTTGGAGTCAGGAGGACCTGAGTTCAAATCCGGCCTCAGACACTTAACACTTACCAGCCGTGTGACCTTGAGGAAGTCACTTACCCCCAATTGCCCTACCTTCTCCCCTCCAAAAAGCAAAAAAAAAAAAAGAAGCACTATTATCTGCCTCCTGTCTCCCCTGCACCTTCATGCACAGAAGCCTTCCTGTTGTTCATACTTTCTGTCACTTTGTTCCTGGATTCCTCTGTGCTCATTACTCACTTCAAGTTGTTTTAAAGGCTCTCTGAGCCTGTTCAGGGGCATTTTCTTGCCTCTGAGGCCAATTTGGATTTTGCCCTTGGGCCCTGTTAGCCAGGAGACCCTGTTGGTCCTGCCTCTCCTCATACATCCTCTGGCAAAGTGTCCTCTCTTCCCACAATAAAAGCAGCCCCTGTCACCTCTATTAGGGGTCTGGAAAAAAGGTGCTAGGTGACTAGGAGTCTGAACATTTGCCAGGAGAGACTTATGCTGACCTCTGTATCTGGGCTTCTCTGCTATATCAGCATTGTCTTTAACTGGCTCTTCCCCTTCCTAAATATACTGTGCAGTTGCTTTAAGTTCCCCTATGGGTTTTTCATACTAGCCTGGTCAGTACTTGAGAAAGTATTCCTTAATTTTAGGCAATGGTTAACAAAGGCTGCATTAACAACTCTGTCATCCCGCTGGTTTAGCGGCTATAATCCAGCATAATGCTTTCTACTCTTACATTCTCAGCTGGGTCTCATCTCCTTCTTGAACTATCTTTTGGAATTTACTGAAATTGTCTGGTCTTTCTACAAAAAGCTCTATACCCCTAAGTAAGACATCCCTAGCCTATTGTAGCTGTGCAAACTGTGTGGACTGATTAGGATCCCATTGGGGGTCTTGTATTGGCTAGGTTCTCTGATCTCCTTGACCCACAATTTGCTTGTGACCTCAATAACACCTGTTTTTTTCTCCTGGAGATGATAGAATCTTCATGAAATCTGTTACGTCACTCCGAGTTGGATTGTAACCACAAAAGATAGCCTTAAATTGATTAATAACTGCAACAGGATCCTCATCAAATCTTGGGGTATCTTTTCTCTGAGGCCTGAGGATCTAAAGGGATAATGTTTCTTAATATATGCAAGACCTCCCCCTGATGCTTGATGTACTCTTATCTATAAGTGGAAAAATGGCATTAGGTTGTTCATTTTCTTGAACTTTCGCTATGAGGAAGCTTCTTCAGAAGGGGCTTGAGCAGGAGGGGCAGCAGAAGAAAGTGGAACACAATGGTCTATCAAGACTTTATAAACAGATGAAGGCTGACTGTTTCTAGACAGTGCCGCCCAGCAAGACCAATAATTCATCTTCTTACTAGTTTTAGGAGATTACTCATTGAAATTCTGTAATTCTTTAAGAATAGGATAATCAAAAGTCTCATACGTTGACCAGAACCAACCCTCTACCAGGGATAGGGAACCTGAGATCTGGAGCCCACATGTGACCCTCTGAGTTCACAAATACGTCTCTTTGACTGAATCCAAACTTCACAGAACAAATCCAGGTTTGTTGGCATATGATGCATAGACTAAAATAAGCAAAATAATGTATCAGCAAGGTCATGAGTTGAGCAAGGCAGAAATATTTCCTTGGCTAGGTGGACACAAGATGGGTGGGCTGTTTCTAAGGCTGGGCAAGAGGAAATGTTACAGACTACACATATGCCCCAATAATATTTTGGGGGGAACTGGGGAGTTTCTGAGCCAAGCTGAAACTCATGCTTGGTTGAGTCATGGAATTTGAGCAAAAGAAGATGGAGATGTCCATGTCAGTGTTCCTGTAATCTTGAAGCTGGGCAAGTAAGCTCCACAAATGGTAAGCAAGTATTAACCACTATATTAAAGTTTGAAGCCTATTATAGGGCCTTCCTATTGAAATCTATACAAAATATGGATTAAGAATAATTAGATGTCTGACTAAATATGTCTTACTAGATCAATATAGTAAAATGATTTCTAACAATCATTACACCTTATGAAATCATAATGAACTGACTGTTTAGAGTTTGAGTAGGATCCTCAATCAACTTTCTCATCAAAGCAATATGTTTAGAAATGTAGGCAACAGATAACCCCTTGTTTCTCCACCAGTCATTGGCCTAGAATCTCTGAGAAGTGAAGACATTGATGAAGCATTTCTGACATACATCAGATCAGACCTTCTCTGTATAATTAGGGAAATCTGGGAAGTTATTTTGTGTTGCTGTCTCACCAACTGATCTGTGAATTCTGGCACTTTTATGATAGAGATAATATTTATCTGTAGGACTGACCAAAGGCATGTTCTTCCATAGAATAAATTTATGGTTATCTACATCTTTAATTCTCAGTTCTTCATCTAAGATATGTCTGATTTAATCTGTGTTCTTTAATAAATTTCACTTGTATATGTAAGTTTTAGGTGAGAAGGGGTCCATTACTCCTAGTGTACTAATAGAGAACATTTGCTATTTCATGATAGAGGAATGAATAGAAAGGTTGATTACCTCTCATCCTCAAAAGATGAGCCTCTCCAAATCAGTACATCACAACAAAAAATTTGTTGTTTGTATTTATTATGGAGAGGTACATTCTGGGAATAATTTGACCATAGCGTAGTACTAATAATGACTTTTACTCAAGAACTGGAATAAAATATATAATCAAGGAGACATGTGATCATAAAGGAAGTTGAGTTCTTCATGTAGGTGAGATCATTCCCTCCTTGAATCCACACTCCTTCTTATCTGCGTCCCATCTCTTTCACACCTCCTGTTTCCCTGCTGTCCAAACAGAGATGAAGAAAGCAGACATTTAGCAGCTCAAGATAGTTATAGAGAGGGCACTCTAGCAACTGAGGTAGCTAGGGGGCTCAGTGGACGAAGTACAGGGCCTGAAGTCAGGGTTACTCATCTTCCTGAGTTCAAATCTGACCTCAGACACTTATTGGCTGTGTGACCCTGGGCAAGTCACTTGACCCTGTTTGCCTCAGGTTCCTTACCTGTAAAATGAGCTGGAGAAGGAAATAACAAACCACTCCAGTATCTTTGCCAAGAAAACCGCAAATGGGGTCTTGAAGATTCATCCAGGACTGAAAAATGAAAGCCCAAAGTGCTTAGTGTCCACAGTGTTGTGTATATAGTGAGCTTATATATGTATATAGTATGTTTAATTAAGTTGAATGAAAATCAGTAAGCAAAGGACCAACTCCTAGTGTCTTGCTGGTATCCTATAATGTGCATCCTTAGAACAGACATTTGCTAGGAGGGGTGGCTTAGGCCTGTGTTCTCTGAGGCAATGCTGGGGAGGCTTTTTTATGTGTCTTGATCTCCGGGACTTCTGAGCTACAGTGAACCAAGTTTGGCCATTACTTGGTGAGCCCTCAGGAGAGGGAGGTCACCAAGTTGCCTAAGGAAGGGTGAATTGGCAGATTGCTAAGAAAGCATGTTAAAGCTCCTTTGCTGATAAGAGTGGGGTTGAGCCTGTAATTAGCGCATGTATTTCTAAACTGGGCAAGATAGGAAGATTCTCTATATATCTTTTCATTTAACATTTATTTTAAAATTTTCAGTTCCAAATTTTCTCCCTCCTGCCTCTCCCCCATCCATTGAGAAGTCAATATATATTTTTTTAATAGGGGAAAGCATATTTATTGATTTCTTTTTCATGTCCTCATTGTGATAATTTCTAGGTCTCTTGCATCTGAATGGGGTAGATACGGCCTGCGATTCAATACAATTCAACCAGGACCAATCAAAACTAAAGTAAGCCTTAGTTAACGTAGTATCACGATGCATAAGAACTTAAGGAATATGAAAACATTGAATATCTGCTTATTTATTTAAGATGTTGTAGAAATGAGCATTGGGCAATTAATTGCCTTGGAATATTGAAATATATTAACATTGAAATGGCTATATTCAGATAAGTAGAATTTTAAAGTCAGAACAAATGGAAAGAAAGGTGATAGGTCAGCAAAGCTTATGTTACACACGCATGCATTCATGTATTTTGGTAGTAATTTCAAAGTAAAACTGACATCATAATTATTTGGAAAGGAGTATGATTCAGCGGAAAGAACACTGGATCTGGAGTCAAGAGAGCCTGGGTTCCAGTTCCACCTGTGCTGCTGCTACCTGTATAACCCAGCAAGTCAGTTCATCTTGTTAGGCCTTGAGTCTCTTTATTTGTAAAATGAGAGGGTTTTGGACTAGATGGTTTCTTTTTTTAATTGCATATTTATTTTAACATTAATTTAAAAAAATTTTATTTTTACTTCCAAGTTCTCTCTTTCCCTCCTGTTTCTCCCTCACCCACTGAGAAGAGAAGCAATATATTGATTATGCCTCTATTGTTTTTATGATTCCTTTTGGGTTTGAATCTTTGACCCAGAGATCATTAGGTGCTTCATAGAATCTGACTGGTGGAACATATGCCTTCTGCTGCCAATGGCATCACCCCGCAGCCAGACTTTAATCCCTTTTATGATACACCTGGCCAGAATCTTTTCTGGCCTTTGCTTGAAGTTCTCTAGTGAGGGAGAACCATCTGTCTTTTTCCTCCTTACTGGAATAATTTGTTTGTATCTTCATAATTTTTTTTAAGGGATTCCTTTCATCCCTCTTGGGCTTCCTTTAGTTTTAAAATAGTAGGCCATCAGATTTTACCTACCTTTTCTCTGAACATTTTGCTATCTGATCTTCCAAAATCTAGAGCATGTCAGATCATTTGTAACTTTCCCCCTTCTTCTCTGTCACAAACTCTGTGAGGGAGTGGTCCCACTTCCTAGTTTCCTGGCAGCACACTATTCCTCCTTGTTGGTCAAAGTTAGCTTTAAAACTGCCATTGTACTTCCTTACATGCTTCTACTTTCTGAAGGATAAAGTGATCATTAAGCTGAATTACAAATTGAACATCTGTTCTGATCTTCCCAAAGAAAGAACAGCAAGAGATGGCTATGTGGTTGTGGTCTTCTCATTACTACAGTATCCTGTTTCCATGTTAGGTCTGTGATCTGTTTCATACAATCCTCGCTGAAGATCACTTTCTGTTTGAATGGCATATGCTAGTACTATAACAATGCCTCTTCTCTTTCTGTTTTAGTTCCATCTAGACAACCTTTGTCATGTTTTTTTCCCCAATTCCTCATGAATATTTTTCAGTTATAATGTTACTACTCCCTGCTTTAATCAAGACCAGGAGTTTTTAACCTGGGGTCTGTGAACTTAAAAAAAATCTTGAGGGGTGGCTAGGTGGTGCAGTGAATAGAGCATGGGCCCTGAAGTCAGGAGGACCTGAATTCAAATCTGGCCTCAGACACTTAACACTTACTAGCCATGTGACCTTGGGCAAGTCACTTAACCTCAATTACCCTGCTTCCCCCCTCTGGGGGAAAAAAATTCTGATACTTATATTTCAGAATGATTGGTTTCCTTTGTAATCCTATGTATTTTAATTTATGCATTTAAGAATGTCATTCTCACAAAGGTTTTACCATGCTGCCATTGGGTTCCATAACACAACAAAAGTTGAGAAGTTCTGCCCTAGTTTCTTACTTTTGGATATTTTACCCTTTGTATGTCAAATTCTAGTCAAAAGCCCCATTCTGTTTAGGCTTAGTGATATTGATAAAGGTCCAATTTGTTTCCTTGCATTGGGATTTTATCACTAACTTAGATGAAGGCATGGATGGTATGTTTGTCACACTTTCAGAAGACACAAAACTGGGAGAGATAGCCAATAGGTTGGGTAATTAGAGTCCCAAAACAGAATTGGGTTATAAAATATCTCACTAAATTTGAATTGTACAACCGTTTTAAGTTTAACAGTTTAAAGAACAGATTAAGTAGGGACAAAGTTAAAATAATTCACGTGCAGTTAAGAAAAATAATTGTACATAATAAGGATAATTGTACAATAATAAGATGATGAAGAAATAACTAGAAAGCAATTCCTTTAAGAAAAGAAAAGAAAAAACTTGGAGGAGTTTGCTGACTGGGTAAACTCAGTATGAGTTGATATTTTGTTGACTGCCAAAAAACTGGATGCAAGCTTAGATTCCGCCAGTAGAATAACATGTAGAATTGATAGAACCACTGTAGTCAGACTACATCGAGAGTCCTGTGTACAGTCCTCATATCACCTTTCAGAAGAGACCTTAGTAAGCCAGATTATGTCCAGAACAAGATGATAAGGATGCTGAGGGGCCTTGGAACCATGTTACAGAAGGACTGTCACCCTATTTATTACCCATTCTTTGTGCCATTAGTTTTTTTACTCTTTTGCTTCTTGTGTATTGCATATTGAGGCAACCAGGTGGTGCAGTGGATTGAGTGCTGAGCCTGTAGTCAGGAAAAGCTGAGTTCGTGTGCTTATTAGCTACGTGACTCTAGGCAAGTCACTTACCTCTGTTTACTTCTGTTTCCTCAGCAGCATCTACCTTTCAGGTTGTGAGAATCAAATATGATAATATTTATAAAGCGCTTAGCACAGTGCCTGGCACATAGTAGGTGCTATAGAAATGTTAAATATTATTATAAATTGAAATTGTAAAACACTTAGCATAGTAGCTGGCACATAGTAGGTACTATGAAATTTTAGTTAATATTACTTTATTCATTGTAAAGTGCTTAGTACCATACCTGGCATATAGTAGGTGCTATAGAAATGTTAGCTATTGTAAATTGGAAAGCACTTAGCACAATCTCTGGCACATAACAGGTACTATAGAAAGGTTAGCTTTTATTATTATTCATTGTTAAGCACTTAGCACAGTGCCAGACACTATAAAGTGCTATAAAATTTTAGTTAATATTACTATTATTCATAGTAAAGTACTTAGTACTGTGCCCGGCACATAGTAGGTTCTATAGAAATGCTTGGTTCCTTGTCTCTCCCATTCCCTTATGTTCTATTTAGGTCTTGGTCTTCTTTTCTGCTATTCTTTCACTTACACTGTACCTGATTCTTTCTCTGGTACCAAGCTTGACAAGTCTTCATGGACAGTTTTCTGTCTTTCCCTTCCTTGTCAGTTCAAAGCCCTCTAGATTAGATCTGCTATTCTCCAGGCAAAGGTGTTTTTTTACTGAATGTTGAGCACATAACTCCTATATTTTGAGTCACCCCATCTTCTCAGCTAGCTGTACTTACTGAATAAGAACCTAGTGGAAACTATGTAGTCTGATTTCCTACCTACACTGGAGGAAGTGCCATGAAAACAATACATTAAATGCCTAATTATATTTGGAATAGATCTGTGCACTTACTATCTATGTGAATTTGGGCAAATCTCTTGACCGCAGTGAACCTTATTTTCCTCATCTATAAAATTGGATGATTGGAGTATATTATTTCAGTGGTCCTAAGCATGGGAATGCTTAGAGCCAGCTTACATTTCTTTATGAGAGATAATTGTTAAATATTCAGTTTGAGTTTCTGCACCAGGGGCCGGGAACCTGTAGCCTTGAGGCTAGTTGATTCATTTGTTTGTTCTCCCTCCCTTCTCCCCACCACCTCAGAACCTAATTTTATTTTTCTTTATTCCTAAGGGTGCTTTTAGCCGCCTTGACCCAACTGGAACATTTGAAAAAGAGATTGTTGCAGGCATTCCCTGTGGCCGACTAGGGACTGTAGAAGAAATTGCAAATCTCGCTGCTTTCCTGTGCAGTGATTTTGCCTCTTGGATTAATGGAACTGTAAGCTTGATTTTTCTTGGATTTTTATTATTTAAAAAAAATAGCTGAGATTTTATCCTGGGCATGTTAAATATAAGATTTTTACACACACACATATGTGTGTGTACATAATGCATATATATGCATGAACACACATGCATATATGTGCAGCAATATATACAAATGTATGTATTCATAGATATACATGTATATATATGCATATGGACACAAATATATAAACTTAAAAGATTACCTTAAAGTATTTAAATGTTTTGATATATTCTCTTTTCAGTCTTTATAGTTAGTTCATAATTAGATATTTATGAACACACCTTGATGTAATTAAGTGCTATGTAAATGTAGGTGATCATGATGCCTGCATGAAGTATTATGCAAATGTTAGCTATGATGATGATGATGATGATGATGATGATGATGATGTCAGTGATCTGGACTTTTCCCAAGTGTTTTACTCTATCATTACAGATCACATTCCCTTTATATCTTTGTAGACCATCTTTATAAGTTGCTGTGGGGGGAAAAAAAGATCACCCAGTGGCCAAACTTTTGGTAATAAGCCTATATGAATATCATTATTCTTGGTCCTTAAACAACATACATATATACTCTGCGTCTGAGCCTGAAGCCTTTGTAACTTGGTAGGTCCAGGTAGAGCATGTACTTGGTGACATGACCTTCAAGTACCTGGGCTCACCTCCATGTCACAGTTAGCGTGTAGAGCGGCATGTTAATATAATATCATCCATATGATCATTATTGTCATCATTATTACTACTGAAAAAATGTTTGTAAAGTGCTTTGAAAATTTTAAAGTATCAATTATTATTAATATTCTTGTTGCTATTACTACTACCACCACTGCCACTCAAAACAAACAACTCTTTTTAAAATTTAGACTTTGAGTGAGTAGACTCATTTGGGTTTTTTAAATAAGGTAGAAAATAGGAAATGACAAGTGTTTTAGAAACCTAAAGGAAAAGACTTTTCACTTTTTTCCATATTATTTTTTCTAGACCATTAGATTTGATGGAGGAGAATATGTATTTTTGTCAGGAGAAATGAACCGCTTAATTAAGGTAATGTTTTTTCCCAGATCTGATATTCATTCATGATGTTACTAAATCTTAGTAAATCTTTACTGGATCATATATATTTGTATTTTTCTTTTTATGTTAGGTAACCAAGCAGCAGTGGGACATAATGGAACAAATGATCAGGAAAACAAAAGGTTCCTAAAGCTACCCTTATCTTAATCCTTTGCTTGTAGAAAACATTGGAGCAAAATAAACAGTAACTTTAGTTACATTTTCTTTAATCATTTTATGTAACATATCCAATAAGAAAATCTTGTCATAAGAGATTGGTGTTTAAATGTCAAGTTTAATTCTAGTCTGTTCTCTTTGAATAATGTGTCCTTGTTATCCTGAGAATGAAAATGGTCTAATATGTGAGTTTGGAAAGGCAAGTATCATAGCTTCATTTTTCTAGGTAATTTAAGTAGAGAGTACAATCCTCCTTTTATGGAAATTAGATATGGGAGGACTTGGGGCCCAGATTACACATATTTACTATCTTAATAACATATAGGTGAGTTGCAATCTTTGTTAGTGGAGGAAGTTCCTAAGCTGATGAAACCTATACTTGATGTATGACCCATTTCCATTGGCCATTTCCATGAGGCCGCTTTCCATTTTATTGTTTCTGTATGCAGACTTGCCCATGGTTCATATATTGCATTCTTAAATTTATATGCATTAGAGTGCATACTAAAGTTCCATCTTTAACATGGGAGTTTAATACATTCATGAATAGATATGTCAGTTCTCTGAATGTTTATAAATACTTGGCCTCAATTTCCTCCTCTTCATCTACATACAAACTGTTTCTTTACCTACAGATACATGTCTCTACCTACAAACTATGTCACTTGCTACTAAACTTTGTTTCCTAACCTCCATAATTAGACACTGAACTCTCTTTTCTTCCTGTTTTACTTAGTCTCTTAGAGATTACTTCATTACCATATATTAGATAAAGATTGGATTAGGAAACAAAGCTTGGAAAAATGGCAGCTCAGAATCAGCACCAAGGATACCCCATGGTATATTCTGCCTGTATTGCAATTAGTAGCATTTTTTTCAACTCTGTACTTTATGACATGCAATTCTGGTTATGATAACATGAAAACTTACCTTCATTGTTTATTATTCACATTTTATTTACATTGGGAACGTCTGTCTTAGAGTCAAAAGATTTGGGAAGACCTGGGTTTAAGTCCCTGTTCTGACACATACTGGTTTTATGATCCTGGGAAAGTCCCTCAGGATCCATAGCCAATCTCCAAGGTGATAAGTTATGTTGATTTGCATTAGTAGAGGATTCCTTAATGGGAGTTCCCAATACCAATAAAATCATAGATCTGATTTTTTAAAAAAAAGTTTCTACTTGCCTCTTTTAATAGAATGTTTCTAATTAACTTAGAAGAGTAAAATATGGTTCTGTGAAAGTGGGAATTATTATCAACAATAACACTAATATTGCCATACCATTGGAATTTCTGTAGCTCATTGTCTAACCCCTTCATTATAGAGATGAGACAACAGACCCAGAAAAGTTCAATGACTTGTATACAAGAATACCTAACTAATTAGTTGTAGACTGGTGTTAGAGCCCAAATCTCTTCTTCATTATCATGTGGGTTGTTACAAAATTTCCTAATTTTATGGCATAAATCAGGGAGAATTTAGCAAGGTCTTTGTGATCAATACATATAAACTAGGCATTAGAGGGAAGATTACAGTGTGTTGGTTGGGGTTTGCGTAAGTTGGCAAAATGTTGACAATGCCGAGATATTTATAGTATTATATTTCCTTATGATATCATGTTAAGAGTATTATTATTGTGGGTCACAAACTAAGGTTTGAAAATACATTTATTACAGTGAACTCCATAATGTTGTTGATTATCACAGAACTTAATGCATATATATGCCATTTGTATTCATGTTGTATTCATGTAGGGCAGCTAGGTGATGCATTGAATAGCGCACCAAACCTGAAGTAAGAAATTCTCATGTTCCTTAGTTCATATCTGACCTAAGACACTAGCATGTGTGTCCCTGGGCAAGTCACTTAACCCTGTTTTCTTCAGTTTCTTCATCTATAAAATGAGCTGAAGAAGGAAATGGCAAAGCATTCCAGTATCTTTCCCAAGAAAGCCCCAAATGGGGTCACAGAGAGTTGGACACAATTGAATTGACTAAACAGCAACATTCATATTGGTGATACACACATATATGTATATGTATGCGTGTATAAGTATATATGTATGCATATATACTTATACACACAAACACATATGTATATGTCTTTCTATTTGCAGTTTGTTATTTGAAATGGATAACTGTATATGTGTGTGGGTATAAGTACAAGTATAGCTTATTCATAAGTATCTTGGTTCTATAATGTTTTTACTTTTTCACTGGTCTACTGTAATATTATGATTTTCTGAAACATAAGCATTATAGCACTAGTGAGCAAACTTTTCATCTTATGGAGTTTTTACTTTAATTTTGGTGGGGGGACATTAGAATCTTGGGATAAGGAAGCATAGACCATGAATATAATAAAGTGGGTATTAATTATTGCTGTATATATTACTTTTTCATTAGCACTTGTGGCTATTGTCCCATAGACTTTTATTCAGAATGATTCAGTTTCTTCATTGACAATAGAAATAGGACATAGTTAGAATGGGATCCAAATGCTTCCTAGAATGGAACTGTTTTTTTACCTGTATCTTAAATTTCATCATTATATGGAGCTCCCGGGTAAGGAAACTTCCATTCTGTTAATGCATATGATCTGTAACTTAGTTTAGAAAGAGGTTCTTGATCTGGAGTTCACAGACCCCTAAGAAGTCCCTGGAGAGTTTTTGGAGCTCTATGGACTTGGATGGGGAAAAAAAGTTACATCTGACTTTTAATATAATTGATTTCCTTTGTAGTCTGATGTATTTTATTTTAATTTATTTAAATTAGTTAAAAATAATGATTCTGAGAAAGTGTCCATAGGCTTCACCAGAATCTGCCAAAGGGGTTCATGACATAAAAAAGGCAAATAGCTGTACCTGGGGCCCTGAGAACTTCACTAGCTTGTTCAAGGTTACATGGCCAGGAGCTATTAGGACTGGGAGGGCTTGAATCTCTGTCATCTGAGTCTGGTGGTTAGTTCTCTTTCCATTAGTGGAATGCTGCTTCTCATGTTATTTTTATGTATGATAATATTGTGTTCTAACACAGCTTTATCCTTCTTTGCTGTGGTAGGTCTATTTCCTAATCCCAGAATTCCATTTACATGTGAAGATTGCCTTTTTTCCTGTCTACGTTTCTTTTTTTAATTAGTTAATTAATTTTGCTTTTTGGAGGGCAATTGGGGTTAAGTAACTTGCCCAAGGTCACATGGATAGTTTGTGTGTGTGTGTGTGTGTGTGTGTGTGTTAAGTGTCTGAGGCCAGACCCAAACTCAAGTCTTCCTGACTCCAGGGCCGGTGCTCTACTCACTGTGCCACCTAGCCACTCCCATGTTTACATTTCTGTTTGCAAAAGGCTTCTCAGGAATTAATCTCATATGATAGACCCAATATGCTTTCTCAGTGTCACTGTCATCGTGTACCCTTGGGTTCTTTATAAACAGGCTAAGTGTATCCATATGACTTGACTATGTAATTTATTCAAGTAATTCCAGAAACCAATTTCATCTTGATTTATAATGTTAGCTAGGTGGTTCAGTGGATAAAGCCCCAGACCTGGAGTTCATATTTGGTCTCAGACTCTTATTAGCTGTGTGACCCTGAGCAAGTTGCTTAACTCTGTTTGCTGCAGTTTCCTCATCCATAAAATGAGTTTGAGAAGGAAATGGCAAATCACTCCAGTATCTTTGAAAAAAAAAAGCACCAAAACCAAAAACCCAAATGGGGTCATGAAGTCAGAAAGGACAAAAAATGACTGAACTAAGTCCTGTCAATCAACTAACTTTAGGAATTCCACAGGTAAACTTAGAATAGGTAGAAAATGATATCATGTGGCTATTTCAAAAGGGATGAGAAACTTGCATTCTTATTATTCATGGTCCTCATAAGACCATGTAAATGCTGAATCCTAGCAGATGCCAAAGCCCCCATCTGATCCATCCAGGGAAATGTTTTAAAATACATTATCTTAAAAATGTTAGTTACTTTTGTTTTTATTCTTTTTTTTGGAGGGGGGAAGGCAGGGCAATTGGGGTTAAGAGACTTGCCCAAGGTCACATGGCTAGTAAGTGTTAAGTGTCTGAGGCTAGATTTGAACTCAGGTTCCTCCTGATTCTAGGGCCAGTGCTCTATTGACTGTGCCAACTAGCCGCCCCTATTTTTATTCTTTAAATGCAAATTTCCAATAAATTTATCTTGAATTTTAAAATTATATTACATATTATCAGAGTTTAGCCTTTTGAGGATTAAACTAGGAAAAAAAAATTACATTTCTAGACACCTAATTGCCTGGTTCCTTTTGTTTTTGTTGGATGAAAGGACATCTGTTAAGTATTCCTTGTTAGCTAGTGGCAAACAAACCATAGGTCCTGGCAAAACAATAAGGTCCATTAGCTCATTCCTGGATACAAATCTTCCTAATGTGAACAGAAGATAAATGTGAGCGACATCCATATCTCACCATATTTTTTAATATGTCAGTAATTGTTTTAATTTTTTTAAAGGAAGAGATGAGTAGAAAAATAGGATTACTAGCACATTACTTATAACCACCAAATTTCATTTCATTTCAGGCTACTATAAAGGAATTGTATGTTTGTGTGTGTGTACATATACATACATATGTATGTATGACAGTCTTTTATATCAAATATATAGTTACGTTTTAATTTTCCTGCTAATAGTGGGATCAGAGGTTTGAGTGATATAGAACAGTAGCAGAAATTTTTAAGAAATCATTTAAATTTGTTTTTTTGGAATACAAGTCAGAGATACACAGTGGGACAAACATGGAAGACATGAGTGCATACACTCAGCTATTAATCCCCTTTGTGTCTGTCCTAAACTCTAAAGCCTCAGATTTGGTGCTGATAGTAGTCTGGATCCAAGTCTGCAGTGGAGGAGGCTATGGTCAGTCCATAAAGTTGATAAGCTTATGAATAGAGAAATGATTGTCTTATGTTAACTAGCTGGTATTTACATCACACTTGACTGTGTTGGATCATTTGGAGGACTGAATCATTTGAAATTTACAGTATTAACCGAAGTTCCAGTGGAGGAGTCTATGATACAAATGTTCTTAATCTGGGGCCCATCAATCCCTGTTTCCCCACCTCTGCCTGGGATCTATACATAGATTTCAGAGGATTTGTGAACTTGGATGGGGAAAAAAACCTCCATCCTTATTTTCACTAATTTTTAACTGAAATTTAGCATTTACTTTGATTGATAATTCTAAAAAAATTATTCTAAGTACTCTGTTAGTTTCAGGTCCATGACATGAAAAAAGTTAATAAATACCATAGGATCATTGCAGTAAAATTGCAAGGGACCTCAGAGTCCATCTAGTTTCATTTTTATTTTCATATAAAACCGACTTAAACTTTTTATAAAATCCCACCTTCTCCAAGAATCCTCTCCTGATTCCCCTTAATGTCACTGCCTTCCCTCTGAAATTATATTCAATTTTTCCTTTGTAAATAGTTGTTTGCATGTTGTCTTCCCAATTAGAATGTGAGCTCCTTGTGGGCAGGGATTGTTTTTGCCTTTCTATCCCCAGGCCTTTGCACAGATGCTTAAAAAATGCTTGTTGACTTGCCTGTAATTACAGAAGTACTAAACAGCAGAGGTGGTATTTGAAGTCGGGTCCATTGCGCTTTCCACCTTACCACATTGCACCACTGGTATCCCCAGAGAACTGATTAGGCATCAGTCATCTAATTTTCTTAACAGTTATAATGCCTGAGGTTTTTTAACAAGAGTTTTTTGGTTGAGGGTTGGAATAAAAATAGTCCATTTGAAGTATTCTGGAGAATATATCTTTAATATATCATTTTGAAATGACATTTCCAGTTTGGATTGTTGAAATTTCCTGTAAGTCTTCGTAGTATCCATTCATTCTATGAATGTGTAGTAGAGATTTTAGCTCATTTAAATGTTTTGAGCTAGAGAAGTAAAACATCTTAGTCTGGATTGGTCACAGAAAGTCAGACACTTTATAGAAGGAACAAAAACTGCAAGACGAAGCTGGTTTCCCCCCTTTATTTGTTCTTAATAATTAAAATCAGCCTAAATTCAGTGTGTTCATATACACACTAAGAACAAAGCTTATCTACAATTCATTTAAACAATTTGGTGAATGATATCTCTTGGTAGATCTCTACCTTTCACTAAGTAACAGCACACCCATTTTACCTCTTTTAGATAAAGGGAAGAAATAATCAGTTGAAATATATGGAATCCAGAGCCATCATTGACTGTCTTCTCTGAATATACACCTTTATGTTTTCTCTATAAATAGCTCTTTTTATCCTTTCATTAGATCTGTCTTATGACTAGAGAATCAAAAGGCAGATGCTCTTAAGGTCCAACAGTAACCACCAGAGATTGGTCCAGTTAGTGTTATGTGATATTGTAAACCAGTTATGGGTAAAAGAATATACTAGTAAAGTTCATTTTGTTAGCAAGGTAATTGAAAGGAAATAAATCTTCCCCTCAGATAACAGTATTTTTAACTCCTTTTAAGCACAATATACAAATAGAACTCAGACTATTTTGAATGCTGTATTTCACAAGATGGAATATAGAGCCCATGGCATAAGCCAGAATATTGACAAGTTAACATTTAACCATTTTTTAAACATGAATCTTTAAAATTCAGTTACTTAGTAAAACAATTGTTAGAGCTAGGAAGTATTTTCAGAGGCAACAGAGACATTTGTTGAAGATGATACTACCTTTAGATGGAGAAAATACAGGAAGTATGGAAAACTAGACACCAGGCTGCTTAGTATATTAAATTTAATTACAAGTTACACAGACTATGATGTAAAAACAGCAGTTTACTAGAATAGTTATAATCTGCAACATGTGAAAATAGTTTAGAAAATGGATTAGGTTCATCTTTGATGGCAGGGTGAGAAATACATTTACAGAATGAGACAGATCCATGTTTCTACCCAAGTGCCAACTTTTCTAACCTGATCACCAAATTAATTGGGACCAAGAATTTTATGAGGAAAGCTTTATGTGATTGTGCATTTCAGAACAATGTAAATAGAGTGTACGTTTCAGTAGATTGTAAACTCCTTGAGGCAAGGACCATTTTTTATTTTGTATTTTTATCACTCTTACCTACCAGTGCCTTGCATAAGCTTCCCCACTAGACTGTAAGCTCCTGAAGGGTAGTGACTGTCTTTTGCCTTTTTTATATTCCCAAGCACCTAGCACAGTGCCTGACATATAGTAAGTATTTTATAAATATTTATTGATTGATTTTTTAAAAAATTTCATTTTAAGTGCTAATTGTTTTGAATAAATGCAGTGTTGTCATGGATTCTATTCCACAGAATAGATGTGTTGATTAATTTCTTTCTCACTGTGGCTGCATAGAGGTATAAGTAATTAGTTTTCCTAGATATTTATGTTTCAGTGAATGATTTAATTCTAAGAGCATTCTCCTCCCTATGACTGTGGACATGGCATATAAATGCTTTGGGTGCCAGACGTGTGATCCCTCCTAAAATAAGGCTTGCTGGTCCATTGTATGCAATGCTTCTAATTGGAGAGAAACATGGATTGAAATAGCAGAGGATAATTTTCACAGAATAGCCCTAAGCAGCTTTTTTTTTTCTTTTTGAAATCTTGTCCAGCTATATTTCAGAAAGCAAGAGCAATTTTAGGTGCTTTTATTGAATTTACAGACTGACCCAGACAGAAACATTCTTCTTATCGATTGATCATAGAGTTACAAAAACTGTACATTACAAACAGTATAGAAACAAACTGAAAAGAATGTGCCACACATCCTGGATAATCATCTATATGCAGGTAAATTTACAGATATAAAAGAAAGTACAGCCTACTCCCTTAATAGTGCACAGTTATTGTATAGATACAATGTATCACTAGTGAGTGGATATAATTGTAGGTCTCTAATTATCACCGGCACAGAGGATGAGAGCCAGATCTGTTCGGTACAGCTTGCCACCATCTGACAAAGCCATGATGCTTTTTTTGTATGTTGAAATGCTGTTAACATCCAGATCCTGTTCAGGGAACACATACTTCTTTATTAATCCGAAAGCCAATGAAGTTAATGAAAAGTGAAGATGACCTTTTTTTTTTAAAACATCAATCCATTTAAAGGGAAATTATACTCCATCCTTATATAAATAGAACTAAGAAGAATTATTTCTTTAAACCAGTGATTCTCAAACTTTTTCATCTCAATTCTCCTTTACATCTTAAAAAATTATTGAGGCCTCCATTATTGCTTTTGTTTTCTGGGTTATTTCTATCTATAATCATCATCAGATGAAAATTATTTTGGCTTTGTAGACCCTCTGAAAGGGTCTCAGGCACAGTAGGCACTGAGGAGGGGTTCTTGGAAGACCACTGTACTAAGCTATCAACAGCTCAATACCTTTAGAACAGAAATCTACTTCTAGTACTAGTCTCCAAATTTGTAAACATATTTCTAGCAATTATGTTTATCTAACAATTGCATCTTGGTGCCTTATTTTAACTGAGTGGACTTGAAAAATTTTTTAAAGAGCTAGTATAATCAATGGATAAAATTACCTGCTTATTCTTTTCACAGAGGTCTTTCAGTAAAGCATCTAATTCATTTTCATCTATGTATCCATTGCCATCCTGAAAGGGGGGAAAAAGCAAAAATACAGTCAACCATAATAACCCACAATTATATGAGCTGAGGTTTACAAAAACAATTGAAATTTGAGGTCAATATGTAGGTAGAACAGATAAAAAACTGACATGAGTATTAAGTGATTTGTCCTTCATTTCAATAGTATAATGGAAGAAATAGTATTACAACCCAGAGAGTACTGCTAGAGGAGAAGGAAGGAAATGAGAAAACAAACAAAAAACCAAAGGACCAGAATAAGAAACTCTTGAATAACAAAGAGTAGGCTACATGTTTATTTTTTATCTTTATACCTTTTAATCTGTGAATCACTATTTCCTAACGTACATTTTTTTTTTTCCTTTTTGGAGGGCAATTGGGGTTAAGTAACTTGCCCAAGGTTACATGGCTAGTTTTTTTGTGTGGGTTTTAAGTGTCTGAGGCCGGAACCGAACTCTGGTTCTCCTGACTCCGGGCGGGTGCTTTGCTCCCTGCACCACCTAGCTGCTCCTCTAACATACATTTTCAAAATGTCTCTCAGCAATTAAAGAAATAGACAGGGAAGACAAGTTACCTGATCATATAACTCGAAAGCTTTATTGAACTCTTTCCCACACATTTTGACTCCCTAGAAAACATGAAAAATGTTAGACTGAGGATTAAGATGACAGATTATGGCACTATTGCTATGCACATTGATATCTTTCATGTGAAAACTACAGATTTTTACCTTTAACAAGACAAATACTATTTCAAAGCTATATACCTGAAATTTAAGCAGGAAATTCTCTTGTACGGGTAGCAACCTTTGGGTTAAAAAATTGTAGTGTTAGTTTTTTTTAAGTCATAGTTGATATGAAATGACATTTGAAGAATTCTTAAACTTACCTGGCCATTTCAGTTAATTCCAGCTTTCCATCGTTGTTTGAGTCAAACATTTTCAGCTGAAAGAAAGTGTCATAATTATAACTATAAAACAGCAATTTTTTTGGATTGAGAAAAAGAAAATTCCAAGTAGAGTAAAAGCTGAGTTGCAGACACTTCATCGGCTGCGCAGTTCTAGAAATCAGCATTTCTGAAATCTTAAAGTACTAATACATTTCAGACACTGGCATGGATCTGAAACTAACTGAATGGGACCAAGCAAATAAATAGTATAGAATCGTATAAAAAGAGTGTCCTGGTTCTGAAGTTAGAAGCCAGAGGTCTGGATTCCAGTCTCAGCTTAACTACTTTTTAACTATTTGACCCTGAACAAGTCACCTTTTTTTTTGTGAGCCTCATTTTCCTGTAAAATGAGATTTATTTAGGTCAGACATTTAATGCTTGGCAGTCTGGTAAAGCTTATAAATCCTTTCTCAGAATACTGTTTTGTTGCCTACATGCCTAATCGAAGGAAATGTTAAATTTTATTTAGAGGTTAATGAAAATATTTTTTTTACACAAGTTAATTCCCTTTCTCCTCCCACCCCAGATTAAAAACTTTTTGTGATAGATGCTTTCTAAAGTTTTTTTTTATAGATCTAAACCTAAGATTTACTATATAGTATTCTTGCTATTGTGGTATGTAGAAGGTTTTTTTGTGGGGGAGGAAAGGGAAAGGAGAGGAGAGTTAGATATTTGTCCCTTGGGGCTTTCCCATATAATAGTATTTCAGTAAATATTGATTTGACCATTCATGAAGAGAAGTGAGAATAGCACTAAGAAGAGCAACATGAATTATGAATTATATATATTAATTCATATATATATGAATTAACATATATATATTGAGCCTTGAGAAAGACTACTTGTTCCCTACTAATACCTTCATTAAGGATAACCTTGATTCATGTATAGATGATTCTCATAAAGATTTTATATACATGAGAGAGTAGGCAGATTGAATCAGTAATTGATGTATCTTTAGTTGCATTTTCTGAAATTAGTAACATCTGAGATTTTTTTTGGCACACTTTTTGTATCTTCCATTTCCTTAAATATCTTATATATCAATCTTTTATGACTCTCACAATAATCTTGCCTCTAGTATGGATCATACTTGGTGCAATCTGGCTATTCTTCCCATCTTTGGAAAGTTTTCTCTCTCCTCCTCGCCATCCCCATTTTAATCTTCTTAGCACAAGACTATGATGAGAACTTTTTTTTTAAACTTCAATCCAATTCACATTTATCTAATGTATACTGCCTACAGTATGTTATACTTGGTGCCTGAGATAGAAAAATGAAGCCATACATGCATGACTCCAACCTGTAAGCAGCATATAGTCTAGTAGGAGGAAAAGATTAGACAAGTTATAATATGCTGAGTATATAGGAGAGATTCAAACATATTGCTTTGGGAGATGTAAGGAAGAGAAAAGTTATTGCTGGGGGGGGGATCTGAGGAGGTTTCTTGAAGGAGATTATTCCTGAACTTGTCCTTGAAGGAAGAGAATTTCAGCAGATGGAGATGTGTAGGGAGACCATGCTGGTCATGGAAAAGTCCTAACAAAGCCACAGAAATAGGAAAAGATAAGCCCTCTAATCTGATTTGATTAGGACATGTAGATGTGGAGGGCAGTTCTACATGAACAAAGCATAAAATGTAGGCCAGCCCCCAGAATGAATGTTAGACTAACTATATTTTTTTTAACTTCTATTTTTTACAGCTCCCTGAAAGATTTCTAATAACGGTCATAGTCTCCTACATTGGACAAGTAGATCAGAGTTTATTGTCCACAGGGAAATATTTCCCAAAATATGCATTTGTTTTAATTAGTTCTTGATTAATTTTGCTTACTGAATCTGAACTGGTTTATGACACTAAATAAGATATCCCAAGCCATTACAGCAGGGGAAAAAAATCCCATTTGAATAATTTTTTTTTCTTTTTTAAAGGCCAACCTCAGATTCTACCTGGCAAGGAGTCTTTACTTTAAATAGACTTCACTTAAAACTGGAACAAAATGGGAAATTAATAATTTTAGGTATTTGATATTAGCTGAGTTACCCATAGAGTAAATTTACCCATCATAACACCAAAAAAAAAAGATAATTTTCCCTATTTTAATTTGAGTGGGTCATGCTTAATGAAGGTAGAAAAAGATTTATTTTTTTCCTTCTGGGTTCAGTGAGACTCATATTAAGAAACACATTTTTTTAATGCAGGAACCTACTTTATAAGTAATTTCATGGTGAACAGTATTAGAGTAGGTCCCAAATGAGTGCAAATAATGACTCCCTCAAAGTCGTCCCATGTTTTAAAATATGCACTATTCAAAGTTATAATTATGTCAAATATGGTAAAGGTTCCAGCCCAATGAAACTATGCTGGATGAATTAGAATAATGTGGCCACTTTAGGAGAGTCATTATTAGAACTAATTGAGACCTAGTTATATTCTTCTTGATGTTAGAGAAGCCAAAATAGGACTTTGCTTGCAGCAAGTATAAGTGGAACCCCTTTTAAAAGACAAATGTTAGGGTCCTGTAAAGAGCAGCAGGAGGAACACCTGCCTAAAAGCTTAACCGTTGTAACAGAGAGCCATGGTATAGAGAAGAATCTATAGTCTGAAGACCTGGGTTTGTTTCCTGCCTCTGCTGCTAAGTGCTGTGTAAACTTGGATAAATCCCTTAATCTTTCTTGGTCTCAGTTCCTTTATCTATAAAGTGGCGTCTATCTCACAGAAGTATTGTGATGAATGATGTATATAGAAAGGGCTCTTATGCATCTTGAGAGATATATTGAGATTCATGTAGGTAAGGGCCATATTTTAGGGGCATCTGGGTGGCAGAGGGGATAGAATGTAGTACCTGGAATTAGGAAGACCTGAATTCAAATTTAGCAGGCATTTCTGAGCTATGTGATCATGGGCAAGTCACCTAGCCTTTATTTGCCTCAATTTCTTCAACTGTAGAAAGGAGATAATAACAGCACCTATCTCCCAGAGTTGTTGTGAAGACCAAATGAAATAATATTTGTAAAGCACTTAGCACAGTACCTGGCATATAGTAGGTGTTATTATTATTATTATTAGAGGCCTAACAACATGATGTACTTCAGTTGCCTACTTTAAATTTATAAAGATTTATACAAGAGTTCTCTGATAAGTCAGAACTTTGCATTTGGAAAAATAGGTATTGTGAAGAGGATGAGAATTGAAATCAATGAAGATTTATTAGGTACCTACTATGTGCAAGTTCTTAGAGATACAAAAAAAAGAAATAAAAGGAAAAAGAAACAGCCCCTGCCTTTAAAGACATTACATTCTACTGGAGATAGGGTAAGGAGGAAGAGGGAAGATGTGTATTGTAATATCATCTATCTATCTATCTATCTATCTATCTATCTATCTATCTATCTATC
>NW_027185779.1:10213925-10216848 GCF_028583685.1 Petaurus breviceps papuanus | reverse complement strand
ATCTATCTATCTATCTATCTATCTATCTATCTATCTATCTATCTATCCATCTATCTATCTATCTATCTATCTATCTATCTATCTATCTATCTATCTATCTATATCTATCCATCTATCTATCTATCTATCTATCTATCTATCTATCTATCTATCTATCTATCTATCTCTATCTATCCATCTCTCTCTATCTATCCATCTCTATCTATCTATCTATCTCAATCTCTCTCTCTCTATCCATATCTATCTATCTATCTAATATACAAGTAAGCAAATTTAAATTATATAGAGAAGTCAAGGCTAGTGAATTGTCTATTATAGCAAATTATCTTTTGCACCAAATGCCTGCTATCCAATTACATTTTTCAGAGGTCCAAACAATGTCCTGTTTAATAGAAGAGTTAATAGATCTTCTATGGGCCACTTACGTTGGTCAGTTTATCTTTGGATCTCTTTACCCAGAACTGAAAGCAGTCATTTCTAGGTAACCCATAAGAATCATTGCATAGCCATACAAGACTAAGAGTATAGAATGAGGGAGAAGGAAAAGATAGAGAGCATATCCAGTCTTATATAATTAAAAAAAGTGGTACCTAGAATGCCTCTTCTTACTCTAAAATTCTAGTATTCCCAACCCCAAATCTGATTAGGAAAATTAAATAATTATTTAATTTTGCTGAAATGGTTATAGTGATTTAAAAATAACAACTGAACTTTTTAAGCCTTCTGCAAGAAAAAAGTTCTTTTAGAACAGGAGCCTTTATCCCTTTTTGGCCAGGGTTATAGACCCCTCTAGCTATCTGGTAAAGCCTATGGACTTCTGTCTCTGAATAATATTTTTAAGTGCATAAAATAAAATATGTTGGATTAGAAACAAAGCTAATTATATTGAAATGAAGATGAATTTTTTTTACCTAAGTTCATAAAAACCCTGAAATATTTGGGGGCTCTTGGATAAGAACTCCTGCTTTTAGCAGCAATGCTGCTACTCCTCTGGTTTACTTGGAATCAAATGGGGAAGAAGAAACTCACTGAACATCTGGGTCACTAATTAGAGAAAGGGCCCTTATCTGTCCATTGCTGACTGCTTTGGGTGTGACTATTTGTGAAGAGGACGAGACATTTCACATCCTTTGGGATGTTATATTTTGGAAGTCCATCTTACCATCAAGTCTGTATATTCAGCTAATTTTGTGTCATCAAAAGTCTTGTTTGCTTTCTCCAGCAAGTCCTTTAGAAAGTTCTGTTAAGAAAAAAGAGACCCAGATAAAGCAAGCCAATAATGAACACCCTACATGTCAATATTTCTGAAAGTTGAACACAATTGATCTAGGATGGAGGTGGAAGGACAGGTGAAGAACCAAAGGAATAGGGAAACATTTCATAGCTTGAGACTAACTCATTCTGGTGGTTTTTTTTTTTTTTAATTTCATTATAAACTCTCCTAGCTGAATGGAGTTCAAGATTTGCCTTATGCTATAGCATGGGAATTACTGTGGAAATAGTGGAATGAGGATTGATTCTTGAGGTGGAGGACTTGTGTTCAAATTCCACTTTGGTGCTACCTGTGAGACCTTGGAAAAATCACTCTACATTTTATGTCCTCATCCTTATTTGTAAAATGGAGAAGATATCATTTTAGATCCCTTCCAGTCATATATTTACAATTTTATAAAATCAAGAACAATTAGTATTCTTATGTTTTCCTATTTTCTCTGAATAATTTTTACTTCAATGAAATCGGAATTTTATTTTAATTTTATTTTGAAAGTCTGAGGGGGGAATATTTTTTGAACTAGTCTAATGATAACTAGAGTGCTATATAATAGTGAGAGTTCCATAAATATTTGTATTTCTCTCCTGAATGAGACACAGGAACGACTCAGTGCCATAGTTGAATACCTTTTTTTTTTTGGTCTGAGGGAACAATTATTAATACTTACAAGAAACAGCAGATATAAACAGACACCCCCAGATTTATCTACATTTAGCTAATTCTACAAAGACCTGGAGTTGCAAGGACAATTCCCCATGAACTCAAACCAGCCAATTTATAATTGCCCTCACCCAAGGGCCACCTCTGCTTGAATATCACCACCTCACTTACTACCAGGATAATGGCAAATTTCACAAGAGATAAAGTCAGGTTAGACTGACACAAGCTCCTGCCTGGCAGTAGCATAGAGCAGAATGTGCAACAGAATTCATTACACATGAGGCAGCTTTATGCTTGGAGGATATGTGAATCGTAATCAAATAGATATTAATGTGGGGAAGATGAAAGAACATGATTATTAAATTGGCAATTGGAGTGAGGAAGTATCTATTTTTTTGAAAGTGGGATATGAAGGCTTTATAGAAGCTTGCCATAGTCACGACAAGGCAAGTATTTAAAGATATAATGTTTCCATTCCCTTTAATGATGTTTATTCCCAGGATCTTAACTTTATTTCTTGAAAACTAATGAATCAATGACAAATGTAGGTGAAATGAGCATTTATTGTGCCTGTAGATGAGGGTTTCAGTTGTCCTATGCATTTATGGAATTCCTTGCTGCCCTCAAAAACTCCCTGATTTTGTTGGTTATCCTGATTTTATCCTGTCAGGGCAGAAAGCCACGTCACCTAGTTTCAGAAGTTTATTCTTATCTTAAAATTCCACTTCAGAAACCAACTGAGGCATGAAAAGCTCAAAGGTGTCTGCTGGAAATAAATTTGTATTTTGCTCAGTGGAGCTTTGGTGCAAGATTAATTGGGTTAAGGAGTCTCATTAGAGCTGATATAGTTGTCCCAAGAATAGCCTGGGAGAAAACTTGTGACACTTAGCAAAATATAGAGATAGATAAAGCCCTGGCAATTGCAGAACTTAAAATGAGCTTTCTAGAGATATTCTCTCTCTCTCTCTCTCTCTCTCTCTCTCTCTCTCT
>NW_027185779.1:10203859-10213825 GCF_028583685.1 Petaurus breviceps papuanus | reverse complement strand
ATACTCAATAGGTAGTCATCTAGTCTTTGCTTATAGACTATCAATCTAGAGGAATCCATCATCTTCTGTGGCAGCTCATTCAATTTTTGGATATCTCAAAATGTTAGGAAGTTGTTCTCTGATATCAAGTCCAGATTTGCCCCTTAGCAACATCCATATTTTCTAGTGAAAACTCCTATTTAACATATTTTTCTAAGGATAAGACTAAAGGCAACAGATACAACAGATCTTTGTTGATGTTGTTGCTGTTCAGTTGTGTCTAACTCTTCAGGACTCCATCTAATCTTTTCTTGGTAGAGATACTGGAGTGGTTTGCCATTTCTTTCTTTAGCTCATTTTACAGATGAGGAAACTGAAACAAACAGGGTTAAGTGATTTGCCCAGGGTCATTGAACTCAGGGCTTCCTGACTATACCACCTTCTTGCCCTTAGCAGACCTTTAGAATATTATAAAGTCAGGAATGGGCATGAGATAAGAGTGAACTTGAATACATAATTTTGGGACCCAATGGAGGAAAGGTAGAAAATGGGAAAGAGTATTTCATTAGGCTATGATCTTGGGACCTGCCAATTTTTTTACATGGAACCTCCCTGGGCCTTGAATTCCTTGCCTGTCAAATGAGGAAAATAATTTTTTTTCAATGAGTAAAGGACAATGTAATGGAGTAGATAGAGCACTGGACCTGGGAGTCAGGAAGAGTTGGGTTTGAATCTCTCTCTCTTCTGATATTTACTTGCTATATGACCCTCTCTGAGCCCCAGTTTCCTTATCTATAAAATGAGCTGGTCTAAATGGTCTCTAAGGTCTCTTCCAGTTCAAAAACCTATACTCCTATAAGCACTTGTTAAGTATACAGTACACTGGCTACAGTACACTGGGCTCTGTGCGAGATGCAAAGGATACAGCAGCCAAAACAAAACTAGTCCTAGCCCTCAGGGAACTTGAATTCCACTGGCAAAAGTACAGAAATTAATGAAAAGTATATTCTAGAGGAGGTCAGGTAGCACAGCGAGTAAGAGCACCAGCTCCAGTGTCGGGATGACCTGGGGATCGAATCCGGGCTCAGACATTTAGCACCTGGCCATGTAATCTTGAGCAAGTTACTTAACCCCAATTGCTTAGGGGTGGCCAGGTGGCTCAGTGAGTAAGAGCACCGGCTCCAGTGTCGGGATGACTTGGGGATCAAATCCGGGCTCAGCTACTTAGCACCACACCCAGAAATAACTGGCCGTGTAACCTTGAGCAAGTTACTTAAACCCGATTGCTTTAAAAAAAAGAAAAAAGAAAAATATATTCTAAAAATATATGTCTTGGGTTAGTGATGATGGAAGGAAAGACCCTAATTACTAGGCTATCACAAAAAGTTTCTTGGAGGAGGCGGCGTGAGCTAAGCCTTGAAGGAATCTAGTTATTCTAAGAGGAAGATGTAAGGAAGGACTGTGTTCCAGGCATGAAGTGTCTATACAAAGGCAGAGAGGTGGGAGGTGGATCTCATCTCAATAGGTTCTCAAGTTAACAGATACAATATTAATAAGTGTGACCTAGTGGATCCACATACATGATTCAGATGTATTGCTAGTCTGTGTACAGGATCTGTGCTTTGTTTTATAGTTTTTAAGTTGGTTTGAAAAACAGCACCCTAAAACAACAGTCTTTTATCTTTGCAATAAGGGGAAAGAAAAAGACTTTCATTTCTATTTTTTAACACTTACTGCAGATGTGAAAGGACAGGTTAAAATAAGGGTTCTTCACCATTGTTGTGTCACTGGTCTCTCTGTCATTCTGGTGAAGCCAATGGACCCCTTCTCTGAGTAATGTTTTTAAATGCATAATGCAAAGCATGTAGGACTACAAAGGGGACCAATTATAAATCGTTTTTAAAAACAAGTTCCTAGACCTCAGGTTAGGAACCCTCAGATGCACCACTGGCGAGTAGCAGTTCACATAAGGGCTGCTCTGCCCCACCTCCACCCCATGTTAAGTCCTTAGTCTTTCAGAATTATGTTAGAAAGGAAAACTAGTTCACACTTTCATCACTTACCTTCAGTTCCTCAGTTTCTATGAAGCCACTGTGATCAGTGTCATACTTTCTCCATGTCTGAAAACAATATTGCACAATCGTTTGAGTAATTTACAAAGTGCATTCTTTCATGTGTCATTTCCTTTGTTCCTTAGAACAACCAACCATTGTATCATTTAGATTTAGAACTGGAAGATTAGACGTGCAACCCTTTCATTTTGCAGAGATTCTGAGAGGTTAAGTGACTTCTCCAAGGTCACACAATTAGGAAATATAGGAAGCAGAAACTGATGGTACTTAGCACCCTGGCATATAGTAGGTGCTAAGATGTTTATTGATTCTTGATCTTGGTAATTTCCCCTAAAGAGGCTTTTCCTGCATCCCAGTACCTGCATGAATTCCTCACATGACTTCAGCTGCTGACATCTAAAGAGAAGCAGGAAGTTCTCTTCCGTTGGTAATACATGAGCCAACTGTAAAAGATCAGAAAGGAAGTTATTGTTGTTTTGAGAAACTTGAGAGTAACACTCTTGCTTGAGTTGCTAGAGGAATAATTTACACCTATATGGCATTTCAAGATGTGTAAAGTGTGCTCTCACAGCACCTTGTAGGGTAGGCAATGCAACCATCCTGTTTTATAGATAAGGAAATTTGCCTGGAATACACACAGCTAAAATCAGTCAGTGTTGCAACAGGGTGCCTCTTTTTTTAGGTTAAATATTCTCTCCAATATGCCTGACATTTTTCTTTCCAGAATTAGTCTTACTAGCCAGAAATACAAGAGATGAAGAAAAAAATTGTTAATAGCTACTTTTTTTTTGGTATGTTGCTCTAGGAATTTTATTGGTATCATTTGGAATGTTTGCCCATGTCACTAGCAATTTATTTCCAAACCTTTTCTTTTCTTTTTTTTTCAAAGCAATTGGGGTTAAGTAACTTGCTCAAGGTTACACAGCCAGGTGTTTCTGTGTGGGTGCTAAGTGTCTGAGCCCGGATTCAATCCCCAGGTCGTCCCGACACTGGAGCCAGTGCTCTTACCTTCTGTGCTACCTGGCCACCTCGAAACCTTTTATTTTTAATGGTTTGAAAGTGGCCTATGCAAAAAGTATTTTTCTGTCCAGCCATACACACTATATGCTTTCTCCTTATTCTTTTAAATTATGATGGGAGTGGAGTGGGAAGGGAGAGACAGAAAGAGAAAGATTAAAAAAGAGATAGAGAGCTGGGAGAGAAGCCTTCTACCTTGGTGTATTTTATTATTAATCTGGTACACAAACCTATAGGTGCCATCAGAGATATTCTATACCCTTTGTGCCAGAAGTGTTATACTGCCAACATCATCCTCCCTCTTTCTTTTTCCTCCCCAATACAATCTGGGCCATGTAATCTTGTTTCTGACAAATCAAGAGGCAGAGTGAGACACAACAAAATAATTTTCCTTCATGTGTGAAGATGAGAGACCAAAGCCTCTATCTAAAGTTAATGAATACTTTCTTCAAGAAGAAAGTTAAGAATCATTGGACGTGGGTGGCCAAGTGGCTTAGTGAGTAAAAGCACTGGCTCCAGTGTCAGGATGACCTGGATCAAATCTGGGCTCAGATACACCCAGAAATAACTGGCTGTGTAACCTTGAGCAAGTTACTTAATCCCGATTGCTTTAAAAAAAAAAAGAATCATTGGACATGGCAAGCACCAAATGGCACCAGGGGAAAACAAATTGATAATACTTTAATAGGTCAGAAATGACCATTTGCTAGGTCACAGTCATTTCCAAATCAGCTATCTGTGTAGCATGGAATCACTGACTTGCTAGAACAAAGTAAAAAATGTCATATTGGAAAAATGGATAAATATTAAGGAGGAAGGTATCATTTATGATTGAAGTAACTTCAACTTAACCTATTTAAACAAATTATTAAAAATAAAAATGGGAAATGGATAAAAGAACAGAATTGAAACAGACTATCATCATTTCCTCAAGAGGCTTAACTAATATAAATTAGTCTTCACAATGAACAGAACAAAAAGGCTTAGATACTGCCTCACCTAGCAGACACTTAGTTTCTTTGTCAAGTCATGACAACAGTGGTTCATAATACAGACTCTTTTGTAAAGTCATATAGAAGACAATAGTGGAAGTCTATGAATGGTATCACCTCATGAAACAGTGAGAATCAGCAGAGGGAAAAACAAGTTTACAGAAAAGATGTTAAGAGATCCAGTTAAACTAGATTCTCCTGAAGGAGATGAAACTAGAAGGAATACAATGAGTATACCCCAAATGGGAAGATATATAAAGATTTCTCTAGTGAACTCTTTTTTTCCATTGATGATGGTGGACTCTAAAATCATAGTCTCTAGCATGTTGCATGAGGAAGGAGAATTTGCACTAAAAAAAAAATAAAAATGGGAAAAGTAGCCAAAATTATCCAATAAGATGTAGTTTGTAGAGGTGGGTCAAGCTGGGAGTGGTAGAGACATAATTTTGAGGATGCTGAAATATTAATCTTCAAGTTATTTGGAAGAAGAGAGGATACTAAATTCTTAGGAAAAGTGATGGGGTTTATGAAAAAAAAGAGATCAATAAAATATCAACAACTACTAATACATATGCCCATTTTATTTAGGATACCCAACATGCACACACTGATGTATTAGTGATGTATGTAGTGATGCACACACTATCCTTGATGAAGGTATGAAAAAGAAATAGACAGGTTTTTTTCAGATGGTATTCTACAGTTCACAACAAATTATAATCATATAATTGACCGAAAGGTGTAGGGAACATGGGATGCCACTATGCGTATGGTTTGTTCACTACCAAAACAAATTTTATTCAGCATAGAAAAATGCTGCCTTAAACACTCTCCAAAAAGATGTCTCATGAATATACAAAGCTCATAAGGAAACAACATTTTAAAAACTATCCTCTGATTATTAATATCAAATGAGGCCCCACCAGAGAGATGTATGCTTGCCGTGGTTATGAAAAGTATTTCAGTCAGTCAGTCAGTCAGTCAGTCAGTCAAGCATTTGAGCACTTACTGTATGGCAGGAACCATGCTAACCACCAGGGATACAAAGAAAGGTAAACACATCGTCCCTGACCTCAAGAAATTCTCATTCTGATGGGGGAAAAATAAAATACAAACAACTAAAGACATAAAGATATGTGCAGAGCAGATAGCTGGTAAACTCAGAGGGGAAGCACTAGCGTATATTTGTTACAGAGTCCAAATGTAAGAGGGATTCTTAATAAGTGAAAAAAAACCCTATTCTCCAAAGCTCTGTTTGCAGTGTCAGCAAGAATTCAGCATATACTAGAAATCCCTTTTCTGTTCGGAATCTGTGTGAGACATGAGTTGCATAAAACTTCTCAAATGAGGTAAACAATTACTCAAAGGAGTTGATGATATATATATATTTCCAAGTGGATGAAAATGCCTATTATTTGCATTGATCTTCAGAAGGATGGATAACCCATAGTTCTGGTCCATCATATACCTTGGTCAGACATTGTAGACAGAAAATTAGTTGGGTGCAGAATTGAACAGAAAGTTAAGTTGGATTATCTTTGGGAATTTGTTCAGTACTTTTGATAATCCTGAGCTTCTTCTTGAAACAAAGACTAATCTTTTTGACATCAGAATTCTTCTGGTAATATTGTATGACTGCTAGTCTTTTAACAGTTTTACCCCAGAATGTCTCATTAACAAGACTTTTCCCTGTCTCCAGGACCTCCTTGGTCATTAGAGGTGACACAATTTCATCACCTCAATGTTTGAAAAGTTAAGGTTGAGTGTAACCTAAAGGACAATGGAGAGATGATGCATGGTGGTTATGAGTAGTCTATAATGTATTACTAATGAATAGTGATGTAGCTGAAGCAGCATAAAATATTTCATTAGAGAGCTGTGTGATGTAAAAATAGGTTGGCTGATGATGTAGTGAAAAGGAGGGATAACTAATAAATATTCCATTCCATTGGTATCAACACCATTTCAGGAGACCTAGAAGAAAGCACCTAGAATGTTGGATTGAAATCTCTCTGTAGGACTTGGGTGAGAACATATACAAAAGGTTTGCTGGTTGGGGAAAACATGGATGTGTTGTTATATTTACTGTGGAAAGGAGTATCCACATGGATGAAGTCACCATCTTACTCAACATGATAAATATGATACCACTGAATATATTCTTGACCCAGTTTCTCACTATTATAGTAAGAGTTCATTAAGTTAGGAGAAAGAAAGTAGAAATGACAAAGAAATCCCAAATCCCTGAAAGACAAAATGGGTCATGGGGGGAAGGGAGGAGTGGTAGTATGTGGAGGTAATAAAAAACACACAGACAGGTTGTCACTAAAAAGATATGTAAAAGTCAATTGAGGAGATCATCCCTGCTCCAAAGTCTTTCATGATCCCCTATTATCTCTGAAGTAAAGCTCCAAGTCCTTTACTTGACATTTAAGGCCATACACAAACGAATATTACCCTAACTTTTCAGACTTCAGTCTCCTCTTCACACACTCTGCAGTTCATTTAAAATGAACTACTCCTTGTGATCTGCACACTCAATTTCCCTATGACTTTGCTTCAGTTGTTCCCTTAGTCTGAAATGTTTTCTTTCTTTTTACCTGTTGAATTCCCATCCTTTAAAACCTGACTCAAATGCCACCTCTTTCAGGAAGCTTGAATTAGTCACCGTGAAGGAAGTAATATTTCCTTGTTTTGTAATTCTCAAATGTGTATTACATAGCAAGTAGATATTAAATCCTTGTTGATTGACTGAATGACAGACATTGGATTTTATTAATTATTTGTACTTTTGTCTTGGCCTTTTAGTAAACTACTAAATTTCTTGAGAGCCAATGGTGAATTAAATTGATTCAACAAGTATATGCTAAGTGCCTACTATATGCATGGTGCTATTAATAAGGTTCCATAACTACTATATGTTATTTAGTGATAGGAAGGAAAAAATTGAAAATGATCCTGGCTCTTAAGGAGTTTACTTTCTATGTAGGGAGATACAACATATATACATATAAGTAAATACAAGGTAATCTGGAGAAAGAAAGATCACCAAGAACCAGGGGGATCAGGAAAGGCTTCCTGGAGGACATGGCACCTGAATTGATTCTTAAATGAAACTAAGAATTCTAAGAGGTGGAGATGATGAAAAAGGGCATTCCAGTTATGGAGGAAAGGCTCTAAGGGGAAGAGATGGAATGCTGAACATGGAGAACACCTGGTAAGTGTGCAAATTTGACTGGAAAATAGAGTGAATTAAGGGGAATAATATGAAATACATCAGGAAGGTAGGCTGGAGACAGACTATGAAGGGCTTTAAATGAAGACTAAGGTGTTTGGATTTTGCCATAGAAGTAAGAGGGGAGGTTTTTGAGCTGGGGAGGAATATGAATAGACCCTTACTTTAGGAAAATTATGATGACAGCTGTGTGGACAATGGATTGGAGGGGAGAAGACTGTTGCAATAGTTGAGAAGAGAGAAAATGAGAGCCTGAACTAATGTGATGGTCAAATGATATATCCAATATTGGTCTTGAAGGAAGAAGGACTTCCCTTCCAAAGGGAAGGTGGGAGAAACAAGGCCAGAGAAGTGAGTGCAAGTACCTAAATGTCTAATACTAAGCTTTGTTTTTGGAGTGCTTATCATGTGAATTAAGATAAAACTATGTTTTAAATGGGCAAAAACAATTAAAAGGAATAAAATTCAGTATTGGTAGTATTGTTGACAAATGGGTACTCATTCACTTCTGGTGAAACTGCAGACTTGTAGAATCTTTTAGGAGATTAATATGACAGTATAGAGTGAAAGTTACAAAAAATAGTCATCCCTTTGGCTAACAGTTCCGTTGTTGGTAATATACCCTGGAAATATTACAAAGAACAACCATAAAAGCTAGTATGTTCAAACATTTTCATAGCAGCATTAAACATAATTGCAAAAAGATTGGCATAACTTAATTGTCCAATAAGGAAATGGTTAAATTCATCATAATGCATAAACATGATGGAGTATTATGATTCAGTGAAGACTAACAAGTATGAAGAATACAATGAAATATGAAATGATGTGGAACAAAAAAAGACCCACAGTGGAATTAAGTCTTCATTAATTCCAACCATATATAAGGAAATGAATAAGAATGGACAAAGAATTCTGATGGGACCTTAGAGGAAGTGACTAATAAATTATAATGACACTTTATGCATTACTGTAAATTAAATTAAATTAAATGTAACTATTTGCTAAGCAACATCTATATTGAAGATCAGTGTTAAATTTTTAATATAAATTTCATTTATTTAGAAAGTTAAAGCTATGTCCATTAAGCTGACAAAATCATTTTCCTAAAATGTAGGTCTGATCCATGACTCCCCTACTTAATAAACTTCAGAAGCTCCCTGTTACTTCTAGGACCCAATTGGTTTCTGCCTGGCATTTAAACCTCTTCACCACTTGGGCCTTTCCTACCTTTGCAGTGTCCTTCCACTTCACTCCCTGCCACACACGCTGTGATCTAGCTACATTGGTCTACTTGCTATTTCTTGCACATGTCCTGGCTGTCCTCCAATCCTAGAATACTGTCCCTTCTCCCCTTTACCTCTGATTTCCTTCCAGACTCAGTTCAAACCCCACCTTCTATGGAAGAGATTTCCTAGAACCCCCATCTCCTAGTAACTTCTCTAAGATTACCTTTATTCTATACTGCATTTATACTATATATACCTAGTTATTTATATGTGGGGATGGTTCTTGCCTTCCTTTGTATCCCCAGTGCCTAGCACAGTGCCTGGAACATAGGAGGGAGCTATGTGGCAAAGTGGATAGACTGTTGGACTTGGAATCAGGAAGATGTGAGTTCAAAAGGTACAGCAGAAACTTACTGCATTGTTCTGAAATTGTCCCTCATTAACTAACTAGCTGTGTTACCCTGAGCAAGTTGCTTTAAAAATCTCTGTGCTTCAGTTCCTCATCTGTAAAATGGGGATGAAAATAGCACCTATTTCATAGGGATGTTGTGAGGATTAAATGAGAAAACAAAGCTTTTTGTAAAAGTTGTGTTATATTAATGCTAGCTATTGTTGTTATAGTAAGTGCTTAATAAATGCTTGTTGACTCATTGACTGACTTTAATTTATCTTCTCAAATAACTGAGGAATTTCTAGGATTGGAAGAATTCTGTTCTTGGTTGAGTGTGTGAGCATAGAATTAGAGGGAAGGACTCTTATTGTCTAAACCTATTTCCCACAGTGTCACCACTGATTTCCTAGGCTAATTTTCCTTTTGTCTGCATTATGACTTTAGTACTTAATTTATGGAGAGAACAAAAATAAAGATGTCACTATATCTTAAAGCCAGTGATTCAGAAAAAAATAAGGTGCATTTTTTGTGTGCACACGTGTATGTGTGTGGATGATGGTGCTGGGGGAGAATGGTTGAATAATAGGATCCTCAATGAGGTGGATGTGGACCATTGAATGAAGTGCTTGAGAGCTCTCTTAGGACAGGGAGATGTTATATACTGCTGGTGTCCACACAAAACAACTACAGGAGTAATTTTCTAATAAGGAATTATATAGAAAATTATTTTAAGACTTGCATAGTCACAAATTTATTATGCCGTTGCTGAATTACTTAAATACCAACTTGGAAAGATTCAGTTTGAGCTTTTTCCCATTTTGAGAAATAATTCCAAAAATGTGCCTGGGAGATACAATATTCAAGTTACAGAGTTCTGGGAATGGTAACGTAGAGCTTGCCATTCACCTCTTAAAAACAGCTTCTAACCCTTATGTGAGATAGACCCAGAACGTCACTGATTGGAAGTTCTTTAAATAAAAGATTTCATTTTTGCATAGCATTGTATAATTTCTAAAGTACAAGTACTTTTATATTTATTTACTTTTATTAC
>NW_027185779.1:10139959-10203849 GCF_028583685.1 Petaurus breviceps papuanus | reverse complement strand
ATCTATCTATCTATCTATCTATCTATCTATCTATCTATCTATCTATCTATCTATCTATCTATCTATCTATCTATCTATCTATCCCTATTTGTGTCTAACGGCAGCCATCTCTAGATTAGGGGAGGGGAAGAAAAAAAAGAAATATGCAAGATAATTTTGTTGTATATTTGAAAGGAATTCCAAGATAAACATAGTAGATTTGAAGTTTCATGTACAGTCATCTTTTTTATTGTACTATGTTATAGAAATACTTATTTTATTTCATAAATTAAAAATAAAATAAAAAATAAAATGCTTTAATATCTGTGACCTCTGTATTTTGTTGATACAGTTCTTGTTCTTATGATTTCTTTAATTACTATAACTTGTGGTGAGTTAATGCAGAAATACATTTGCTGACCATTGCAGCCTCATGGGCACAGAACTTGACTCAAATATCTTTCATATTAATTTTTTCCAACCTGTACTGCAAATATGCTTGGATGTATTGAATTACTGATTTTAAACTGGTAGTGTGAGACAGATAGTACTAACAAGGCCAAATTAGCTTTTTGTTCATTAAATAAAAGTACTCTAATTTTACATAAAACAACTCATTTCAGTTTCAGAGTGGCAGTATAGAGTGCTAGACTTGGAGTCAGGAAGATCTGTGACATTTATTAGCTGAGTAACATCAGGCAAGTCGGATTCCCTAGGACTTATCTATTAAGATATAGCTGTCATCTGGCTTCAAGTGGTGGACTGAATTCCCACACTGCTGAGCTCATAGATCCTTGACCTAAGCTTACTCCATTTCATACCATAATTTGACCTACCAATGAAAAGAGACTGTCACTGATTTTCATCTTTAAAGGAGCCAGATTTCAGATAACCCAATACATGATCTAAGGAATAAGCCTGGTCAATCTGGTCCCAGTTGGGGCACACTCCTTTCCTGCTATACTGGCCTACTTGCTATTCTCCATATGTGACATTCTTTCTCAAGTGACTTTCACAAATCATTTCTTGTCTCTGGAATGTTCTCCCTCCTCACCTTTATCTAATTTCTCCCTCTATTCAAAGCTCAGCTGAGGTGCCACCTTCCATCTGAGATCCATCCTGATCCCCTTACTTGTTAAGGCTCCTTCCTAAAATTATGTGGTATTTACTTTATACGTAGTTTGTATTTATTATGCATGGGCCATTTCTTTCAATAGAGTACAAACTCCTTAACCAGCTGTTTTCATTTTTGTCTTTATATTCTGTGTGCCTGGTACATAGTAGGTGCTTGGTAAATGTTTAACTGAACTGACTTGACAGGTGGCCAGCCACTCTCTGCTTAAGCACTTCCAGGGACAGACAAATCTCTTTTTCACAAGGCTTTCCATTTCAATTTTAGACAAAGCTGTTAGAAAACCATTCCTTATATGAATCCCAGATCTGTTTTCCTATACTTTGCCATTGACTGCAGTAATTGTGCCTTTTGGAGCTTCAGAGAATGTCAACTCCCTCTTCCAGATGATAGCTCTTCAAACATTTGGAGGCAGCTTCGTGTCCCACTTAGTATGTTTTTTTATGTCTCTACTCCTCTTTTTGTAGTTCCCCAAATGCTTTCTCTTAAACTTTTTTGATCATGTGCCCTAAATTTTTTTTGTGCATGCAGCTTATATATATACACAGATATATGTGTGTAAGTATATGCACATACATAACACACACATATATGCATATGTATATCTATGCATATATAATGTATACATACTCCTGTACTAATAATTTTGTATATTATAAAACACAAAAAAAGAAGAGAAAAAGTATGAGGGTGGCTAGGTGGTACAGTGAATAGAGTGCAGGCCCTGGAGTTAGGAGGACCTGAGTTCAAATCTGGCCTCAGACACTTAACACAAAAAAAAAATAGCTGTGAGACCTTGGGCAGGTCAAAACCCCAAATTACCCTCCAAAAAGAAAAAAAGAAAAAGTATGAGATAAATATGAGATGATATTTAATTATAGAGTCAACAGGAGTCACTGGAGTTTATTAGGTAGGGGAGAGGTGATGTGCTCAGACCTGTGCTTTAGGAAAATCATTTTGGAGGCTGAGTAAAGAGTATAATGGAATGGAGAGAAACTTGAGGAAGGGAGACCAATTAGTAGGGTATTGGAGTAGTCCAGAGTGAGAAGTGATGAAGCCATAACTAGTGTGGTAGCTGTGTGAGTAAGAAGAAAGGGACATATAGAAGAAATATTATAGAGTTGAAATAAGATTTGGCAGATGATTGGATATGTGGAGTGAGAGAAAATGAAGAGTCTGAAATAATGCTGAAGTTTAGAACACAGTTGACTAAAAGAATGTTGATATTTTACAGATATAGGGAATTCCAGAAAAGGAGTAGGTTTGGGAACAAAGGTAATGAGTCCTATTTTGGACACGCTGAATTTATTTATGTATGGAATGACTTAGTTAAAGTGTCTAATAGACAGTTTGTGAGGTTGGACTAGAGCTCAAGACAAAGATTAAAATACATATGTAGATCTAGGAATTATTTGTACAGGGATAATACTTAAACCCATGAGAGCTAATTGTCATCAAGTGAGAAAGTATAAAGAAAAAGGCCAAGGAAACCTTTGGGAAACTTACAGTTACATGGCATGATGTGGAAGATGATCCAGAAAAGAAGACTGAGAAGGGAATGATCAGATACATAGAAGAACCAAGTGTGTCATGATAACTGAGAGGAGAGATCATTTAGGTGGTCAACACTATCAAATGCTACAGAAAGGTCAAGAAGGATGAAGACGGAGAAAAGACAATCCGTTTTGGAAATTAATAACTCATTAGTAATTTTGAAGAAAATAGCTTCAGTTAAATGAGGAGTCAAGACTAAAGAGATAGTTGAGAACCTGGAAGACTGGAGAGACAGTGGTTAGAAAGAAGGAAGTTAAGAAGAGGAGTAAAATCTAGGGCAAAGATAATACAATCTGATATTAGAATACAATATATCCATCACTGCTCATCCTATGCTACTCACTCTTTCCCACCAAAAAACCAAAATGTTTATGGGGTATATGCATGTGTACATGTGTGTGTGTGTGTGTGTGTGTGTGTTTTGGGAGGGCTTATTCACTGGCCATTTCTTTAAGTAAATAGCCTGATATTATGGTGATCTGGTAGACATGGAAAGTGTCATGTGTGGGTCATGGGTGGTTGAAATTTGCATGATCAGCTACTGCAGGTGCCAAGTTAGATTAGGATACAATTATCTTAAAAAGCCTATGCCCAATATAGCCATAAAAGGCTGGCTATGGGAGAAGGCAAAGTGGATGAGAATTGAAAGGGTCTCATAACATCATTATGTTGGAGACAAATTCATGTTTGATGAAGGGGGAGAGATTGGAATATGACCTGTCTTTATACCCTTTGACTGGTTAATAACATATTACTTGGGGTCAGGCCATGGTCCTCCAGGGGCTCCAGTTTCTACTTTGGAGATTACTAGAAAAGGAGATGCCCGGAAAGGGTGATGGCAACAACATTAGTGGAACTAGGATAAGAAGGTTGACTGAGGAAAAAAATGAGCTAATTATTTCTCATAAGGATATGATATCCAAGATATTTAGGCAAATAATAGAAATAAGAACAAAAGTAATTTATCTATAGGCAAATGTTGAAAGAATATGAACAAATAGGTAAAAAAATTGCTTTTTATTGGGGCACCTAAGTGGCGCAGTGAATAGAGAGCATTGGCCCTGAGGTCAGGAGGACCTGAGTTCATATCCGACCTCAGACACTTGACACACTTACTAGCTATGTGACCTTAGGCAAGTCACTTAACCTCAATTACTTTACCTTCCCCCCTCCAAAAAAAAGAAAAATTACTAATGACCATATGACTAATGGCTCCAAATGACTTAACAATAAGAGAAATGAAAATCCAAATAACTGAGGTATCATATCATACCCAGCAAATTGACAAAGATGACAAAGGATGAGCATATTTGATATTTGAGGAGTTATGGGAGGATAGATACACTAGATGGTGAGGCTGTAAATTGGTCCAACCATTCTGGAAAGCAATCTGAAATTATGTCTGAACTCCTTAACACAGAGATCCCAATGCTAGGGACATACCCCAGGGAGGTCACCATAAAAAGAAAAGTTCCATATATACCATAATATTTATAGCAAAACTCTGTGTGTTAGTCAAGAATGGAAACAAAGCAGATGCCTATCAATTATGGAATGGATAAAGAAGTTATAGTACATGAATATAATTAAATATTACCGAGATCTAAGAAACAATGTAAATAAATATATAAAAGTATGGGAAGATACATTAATTGATGCTAAGTGAAGTAAACAAAACCAGGAAAATACCATACATGATGATTCCAATAATGTGAATGGGAAGAACAACCCCCAAATTGAAGTGGAATGCTATGAAATTATAATGGTCATGTTTGGCCCCCAAAAGATGTTAGAAAACACCTCTTCCTCTTCTTTGCAGAGATAGTAGACTCTAGGTATGGGCGCTCCAGATACTGGCAGACTTTTAATGTGTTGGTTAATTTTGCTGAACTTTTTTTCCCCTTCCTTTTTATTCTTTGGTATAAGGGATGTCTCTTGAAGGGTGAAAGGATAGGCAAAAGGAAACATGTTGATGTAATAATAATAAACAACATATAATTATTTAAAATTTATTAATAAAAATAATTAATAATAATAAACTCACATGGCATAGAAATACCTCAATTGGCTCAAATGGATCCAAAAGAATTGTGATATTTTGTCTCCTCTCAGTAAAGATAGTAAATTTGATATTGGACAAATATGTTTCTTTGTACATGCCATTTATTCAATAAAAACAATAAGGATCGCACAATAATAATAATGACATTTATGTAGCACTTTAAAGTTTGTAAAGCAGTATTCATACATTGTCTCATTTTAGTCTTAGGACAACCCTGTAAGGCAGGTAGGGTGGATTTTATTTATCCCCTTTTTGTAGATGAGGATACAGAGGCTTAGCATGGTTAAGTGACTTGCTTGATCATATGCAGGGTCATACAACTAGTTAAATGTCAGAGGCAGGATCTGAATTCAGATCGTCTTGACTCCAAGTTCATCACATTAGCTATTATACCACACTTGTTCAATTCACTAGACCAAAGTGCTAAGTCTCTTTTGGTCTTTTCTTTTTGGTTTTTGTTCTTTTTGAAATGTGTATGTTACGTGTATTAGGCAGAAGCATATGGCAAATCAGTATTGCCATATAATCATGAAAATTAAATCTTTTAAAAATCAAAAGAAAACTCACATTTACTTAATATCATATTGGTTGAACTAGATGACATTTAAGGTCTCTTCCAGCTTTGACATTCTAAGAACATTTAACAAGAAAGTATATAGGATATGATTATGATGACCCAAGAAAATCATTAAGTTTCTTTCAAGTTCATTGTACAAGAATGAGAATAATCAGTATTTATGTAACATTTGAAGATTTGTAAAGAGCTTTAGATATATTATTTCATAAATGATCATTGTGATTTTAGTAATATATATAATTTATAATATATAATTTTAATAATAATAATCTTATCTCTTATCTATATGTATGAAAAGCATACTTGCATTTAACAGATTATATTAATATGATTATCCTTATTTTAGAAACTGAGGCCAGTCAGACCCTTCTTTCTTAGGACCCTTAGCTCCCTCATCTTTGAAGTACAGGAAGGACTTCACCTCCCTTGGGGATGGAGTTGTTAAAACTTTTTGGATTAGGATTCAGCTATCACTTTTTTTGAGTTCCCTGACAAAAGGTCTCTGAACACATAATCAACTTCTTTCTTTGTGTATTCTGGTAAAGGTTCTGTTCCATTGGTACTCTTAACTGAAGGGTGGAGCCAGATGGCTCTTCTCTCTTCTTAAATCATGTCTAGAGGACTTTGAGAGGCCTTGGAGCCTCCAAGAAGAGAGGATAGAATTTCATAACTTCTCTTGAGTTATGGGACCTTGGATATGGAGTTGAAAGGGATTTTAGAGGTCATTTCATCCAGCCCTGTCATTCAGCAGATGAAGAGACTGAGGCCTGGAGAAATTAAGTGATTTGTTCAAGGCCACACAGGTGGTTTAGTGGCAAAGCCAGAATCTGTGTCCAGTCCCTCTGATTCCAAATTAGGAGCTCTTTCTTAGACTGGCCATTCTACTTCTTTGGAAGCTTTTTGTCCTTCATGACTTCTCAGACACTTGCATTTTGACTTTTGACTTCATCACTTAGCTAGTACTGCTCTTTCCAATGTGACTTAGTCATTGTCAAATCTGATGGGCTAATCCTTTTTGATTCTGTGTTATTTGATGTTGTTGAATGACCCCTCTTCTTCAATCTTTCTCTTATTACATTACTCTCTACTTGTTCTTCTCCTACCCTTTGAACCAATCTTTAGCCTCTTTTGTTTGGTCATCGTCTTTGCCTCCATCCCTGTGGGTGGGTGTACCCAAGGACATTATGTTTTCTTGCTATACATTCCCTCTGAATAATTTCAACAGCTCCTATGGATTCAACTATCACTTTATACAGCCTTTCTTCTGAACTCCATTTTCACATCTCCAAGTGCCTATTGGAGATCTTTACCTGAACGTTGCATAGGCATCTCAAACTAAACTTGTTCAGAACAAAACACAACCCATTTCCCCACTGGTGAGTTTTTCCTGAGGCTTCCATTTTGTTGAGGGACACACACCAGAATTCATTCTTTTCCTGGACTTATTCCTTACTTCTGAATTTTAAAACCATGCTTCTGCTGCAATCTCATCCTAGAAATTCTTCAGCACCTGGGATCTCTTCTTCCTGAAATGATCTCTGTGACTTTTTAAACCTAAAATATCCTTCTGCAAGACATGCCTCCCTTTCCCATTGGTAAGTCCCTCTTGGGTCTCCAGACCCTATTATTGACTTCCAGACTTCAAAACCATGCCCCATTCTAGGATCCCTCATCCTCTTGCCTTTCAACTCCCATTTATATGTTGTCTGCCCCCATTAGAATGTCAGCAACTTGAGAGAAGGAATTGCCTTACTTTTAATTTTTATTGGCATTCTCATTGCTTAGAACAGTGTCCTTCACATATTAAGCACTTATCATATGTTTCCTCCCTCCCTTCCTTCCTTCCTTCCTTCCTTCCTTCCTTCCTTCCTTCCTTCCTTCCTTCCTTCCTTCCTTCCTTCCTTCCTTCCTTCCTTCTTTACCTTCTTCCATTATGTTTTCCCCAATACCCTCTATTTTCTTAATTTTTCCACTTCTGCCAAGGGCAACATCATCCTCCCAGTAATCCTTGAACTCTTCCTTTTCTCTGCCCTCTCACATCCAAGCAATTGCCAAGTTTTGTTGATGCCACCTCCAAAATAAAACTTTCCCCTTACAAAACACTCAAAAACCTACTCTCCCTTATATTTACTCACATAACTATCATCCCATCTCAGGCCAACTCTCAGTTGGGCTATTATGATAGTGGGAAAGAGTAGGGAATAAACATTAAGCACCTACTCTGGGTCACATGCTATGCTAAATGCTTTACAAATATTTTCTTATTTGATCTTCACAACAACACTGGGAAGTAGGTGCCATTATTATTCTCATTTTACAGTTGAGGAAACTAAGGTAGACAAAAGTTAAGTGACTTGCTCAAGGTCACATAGCTAGTAAGTATCTGAGGCTGGGTTTGAACTCTGGTCTTTCTGAGAAGGTCTAGCAATCTATCCTATCTACCCAATTGGTCTCCCTGCCCCCATTCTCTCAATTTTCTAAACCATGTTCCACAGAGCTACCAAAAATCACATCCCAAAACTTAGATTTGACCATATTGCCATCTGCTCAAAAATTCTAGTGGCTTTCATTTGCCTCCAGAATAAAATACAAATTCAGTTATTTGGCATTTAAAAAAAATCTCTTCAGAGTCTTGGCTTCAGGTGACATTCCTAGGTGAACTGTACATTGCTTTCCCTAATACACTCTATATTCTAGCCAAATTGACCTGCTTGCTGTTGTTATTTCTATACAAAATTCCCTCTCCCTTCCCTGGGCTTTTAAAATAGGCTGCCCCTATTCCTGGAATATATTATTTTCTCTCCACCTCATGGTATCCTTGACTTTTTTCAAATCTAAGTTCAAATGCCATCTTTTACAGTAAGCCTATGCATCCAGTTGGTAGCTCAATTCTGCCAGAAATTGCTTTGTAGATAATTCATATCTATTTAGTATTTTGTCCTCTATACCCAGAACCTATCACAGTTTCTGGTATGTACTAGGTACTTGATGCATGCTTGTTTAAATAAATTAAAAGATGGTGCAGGGAGGGAAGAAAGAAAAAGAATTTAAAAAGTTACATGATAACTTTATTATCTATTTAAAAGGAATAGCAAGTTGTATAGAAGAGAATTGCAGCTTCATGTGCAATCATATTTTTAAAAATTATACTGTGTTATGGAAATGCTTCTGTTGTTTCATAAACTAAAAAAAAATTGGAAAGGAAAGATGGTGGGCCATTTGTCAACATGGAAGTTGTAGAACTGGAGTTGGGTACTAGATTCCTCTACAAGCCTAGGACAGGATGTGCTGAGTTGCCTGTATTCAAGTTATGTACACACACATAAACATATATCTATATCTGTATCTATCTGTTTGTATAGGTGGCACAGTAGATAGTTTTCTGGGCTGAGAGCCAGGAAGACTCCTCTTCCTGAGTTCAAATGTGACCTCGGACACATCCTAGCTGTGTGACCGTGGTCAAGTCATTTAATCTCATTTACCATAGTTTCCTCATCTGTAAAATAAGCTGGAGAAGTAAATGGCAAACCACTGCCAAGAAAACCCCCAGAATGGGCTCACAGAGTTGGGAATGACTGAAATGACTGAACAACAACAACTAGATGTGCCTGCATCAGGAGAAAACATGACCCTGTTCTCAGGAAATGATATCATGTTCCCACATATTGCCTAAGGGCACAAATTAAAAGCTTGCAGAACTGACACCCTCTTAGGAAAAATCTCTGTGCTTGAATGTGAATTCCATAGATGAAATTTCTATTACTTTGCTGCTAAATCATTCAGTCCTCATTTTAAATTATTTTAATCGGTCTCCTCTGTAGAAGAGCTATTAGTCAGAATATATTTAGTACATTTTTGACTATCGTGGTATTTGTTAAATTATCACAGAGGTTTGGCATGCACGTTTTGGATTCGTTTTCTGAACCTCAGTGTTTCTTGGCTGCCTTTGAGGGAGTCTATCCAATTTATCCACGTATTTAACTTTTAAAAAAGTATTTAAGTTTGGGTTAAACCATTTATGTAGGTTGTATCCTCTCTGATCACATTTCTAGGCAGTGTGTTTTCTGTCCTCTATGCCTGGAACGTGCTCCTTCCTTTCCTCTGCCCCTTAGATTTCCTAGAGTCCTACAAAGTTTAGCTTAAATGCTAACTCCTACTTATATAAGGCCTTTCTTGGTGCTGGTTCCTTCCTCCTGAAATGACCTTGTATTTACTTTTGATATACTCATTATTTGTGTGTGTTGTCTCCACCAACAGAATGTAATCTTGAAGGGAGGGTCTGTTTTGTCTTTATATCCCCAATGCTTAGCACAGAGCCTGACAATTAGTAGGTGCTTAATAAATGCTTGTTAATTTATGTAAATATGTCAGTTATAGATCTAGTGGAGGAAAGGGCCTCAGAACCCACCTAGTCTAATGATCTTGCTTTACCAGTAAAGAAACCATGGAGGGTAAAATGGCTTGCCCAAGGTTGTATTGTGGAGCAGCTAGGTGGCGATATAGTACACCAAATGCTCAGCCTGAAGTGAGGAAGATTCCTTTTCTTGAGTTCAAATCTAACCTCAAACACTTAGGGTCACTTAAACCCTGTTTGCCTCAGTTTCTTCCTCTGTAAAATGAACTGGAGAAAGAAATGGCAAACCATGCCAGTACCTTTGCCAAGAAAACCCAAAAGGCATCACAAAGAGTTGGACTCGACTAACAATTAATGAAGTCTGAAGGTTGCATAGATAGAAAGCCTCAGATGTAGCATTCAAACCAAAACCCTACAACTTCAGAGCCAGTACTTTGTCCATTGGGCCACACTGCCTCCTCTACTTTGACAGAATTTTGCCAGTTTTTAATGATAAGATTCAATTCTAGCGTGAATGACTCGGCCCTTCCCACTTCTAATGCAACCAGGATGATGATTGTTTAGTTTACTTTGACTTCTGGATGAGCACTTAAATATCAGTTCTAAATGAACATTAAATATCATCAGATTTAACTTGTACATCTCTATTGAAATATCAAAGTAATGCTATACTGAACATAATTAGATAGGTTATCATGATTTGGGGGAAAACATGCGGATCATTATAATATCAAGCTTCTCTGTTTCCTGGGGTGGGAGCTAGGGAAGAGGTCGCCTACTGGATTCTATTTGATTTTTGAATATGTGAGCTCTTTCTCTCTCTCTCTCTTTCTCTTTTTTCTCTCACTTTCTCTCTCATCCTTCCCCCGTTTCTCTAATGTAGTCTTATATGTAGTCTATAAGCATTATATATTATATACATTTATGCTCCTTCTAAGTTTGACTCACATCATATTTCATTTTTGTTTTTTGTTTTTTGCTTTTTTGGAGGGGGGAAGGCAGGGCAATTGGGGTTAAGTGACTTGCCCAAGGTCACACGGCTAGTTTTGTATTAAGTGTCTGAGGCCGAATTTGAACTCAGGTCCTCCTGACTCCAGGGCCGGTGCTTTATTCACTGCACCACCTACCTGCTCCCTTTTTGTTGGTGTTTTCTGCTCTTCACATTTCTCATATTTCAGTTGAATAAGGTAAAGGCTCATCTCTGAACTCTCAAACGCCTCACTAAAACTTTTCTATGGTACTTGAAGTCATCCTTACTCTGTCACTCTATTTACTCTTTTCTTTTCCTTCATCTCTATATCTAATGTGTGCCCAAACTTGCAATTCTTCCTTCTTAACATCTCTATTTCTTCTCTTCCTTTCTACTCCAACTCTATCCTCAACCAGGTCTTCATCATTTCTTCTCTAGGCTACTGCAAATCCTCTAATTGTTCTCTCTGACTCTGGTCTCTTGTCTTCCAAACTATATTGCACACTTCTACAAGACTAATTAAAAAAAATTATACCTGCACAAGGTTATAGTGGGAAAAATACTGCCAAGAGTCAGGAAACCTGGGTTTTAGTAGTTGCTTCTAGTATTCAGCTCTGTGACCTTGGGTAAGTAATTTAACCTCCTTTTGTTTTAATTTCCTCATCTGTAAAATGAAGGGATTGGGGTAGGATGTAATTTAAAGGTCTCTTTCAGGTCTAAAATTCTACAATTCTATGATCTAGTATCATTCCTTTGATTACAAACCTTGAACGACAATTTCTGCAGGATAAATGCTAAACTCTCCATCTTGACATTTAAGACTTTCTAAAATTTTACCTCACCTTTTCTTTTCAACCTTGCAATTTCTTACAATATCCTAACCCATGGCCTCTATTAGAGTTATGCAAACCTCATCACTATTCTTCCAACATTATGTAGAGGACTGGGACTGGAGTCAGGAAGAATTTGGCCTCAGACACTAGCTATGTGACCCTGGGCAAGTCAGTCTCTGTTTGCATCATTCTCTTCAACTGTAAAATAAGGATAATAGCACCTACTCTGCAGGGTTGTAGGATCAAGGGAGAAAGATATCTGTAAAGCATTTGGCTCAGAGACTGGCACACAATAGGCGCTATATAAATGCCCACTCTCTTCTTTTTAATTCTCTCTTTCCACGTATTTTAGCAGGGTTGGCACATACTTTTCTCTTTCCTTATCCTCCTCTATCTATGCAAATACTGGCTTCAAAGCTCACATCAAGTCCCTCTCATAAAGCACCTTATTATATTTAAAAGAGCATTAATAAAATAAATTACTGATATATTAAAACCACGGTATAACAAAGTTTCATCAAGAAGGGAGGTTTTAAAACAAACTTCCTGTAGAATGGAGTAAAAACTAAATACCATATAAAGAGACAGGAAACCTGAAATCTTATATTTAAAATGGTATTCATTTCAAAGCCCTGAATTGGCCCAAACTTGCCTAATAATAATTTTTGTTGTATTTTAAGTCATTTCAGACTCTCTGTGGCCCCATGTGGGATTTTCTTGGCAAAGATACTGGAGTGGTTTGCCATTTCCCTCTCCTGTTCATTTTACAGATGAGGAAATTTAAGGTCACACAGCTAGATTTGAACTCAGGTCCTTCTGACTTCGGGATTTGTGCTCTATTTACTGCATTACCTAGGTGCCCTAATAATATCTAGCATTTACACACGTGTGTTATCTCCTTTGATCCTCTTAATAACTCTGAGAGGTAGGTTCTATTATCACTCCCATTTTACAAATAAGAACATTGAGACTGAGAAGAGCCAGGTGACTTGTTTAGTGTCATACAGCTATCTGAGGCAAGACTTTTGACTCCAAGTTCAGCACTCAATCCACCGAAGACATTAACTTCCGCCATTTCTCTGCTTTCTGTTCCCTTTCTGTAGATATGAAAACTTTCTCTTTGCTTTTTCTCTAGTTATTGAATGGCTCATTCTTTAGTTACTGCACCTTCTTCCATCCAATGCCTGGAACACCTGCCAAGTAACTCTTGCCATTCATTCAACATAAACCCTGTACCATTCTGTGAATAAGTTAAATGTTAGGGAGTGTGACCAATATATCAGATTAAACATTTTAAACCTTGCCTCCACACGGACCTATCTAGTTTATAATTTTACATACACATACACACACTATACATATACATGATAATATAGGAAATACATATTGTGTAAGTATATGTGTATACACACATACATATGTATATATACATATATGAAATCTATGGGAACCAAGAAAACTATTTTTACATATTCTGTTCAATTTAGTGTCACTGACTAAGTTAAATGATAGAAATAATAGCTCAGAACCCTGGAATTCTTCAGGATGGAATATATTAAGTATAACATGACAGGCTTTCTTCCTCTTTTAGAATAATAAAGTATGTCAAACTCTGAAATAGCCACATCTATAGTTTTCCTAATTTCAGGATTTCCAGCTAATTTTGAATGATTCAATTTTATCCATCTCATTTATGTTCATTTTAAAGTAATTTTCTTATCTGAGATCATTTCATTTCCAGATTAGTTGGCCTCAATGTCAATGTGAGTCCCATTACTATTAATTTATCTATTCATCTAGTAATGAGTTACACGTGGGCATAAAGAGAAGCATATGCCCTAGGGAAAAATTTAATTACAGTGATGATAATAATAGTATTCTGTACCTACATTCTATTTATGGTGATTTCCTTTTTTTTCAAAGTGTATTTCATATATGATTGATCTCTCTAAAGCTATTTCAACCTACTGAGTCAAAAGTGTGACCTTATTATTCTTCTTAAGCATTCTTCAGAGCCAGGCTATTTCAGTCTAATAAATATGTGAACTTAAACTTAAAAAATAAGAAAAATATATCTATGCCTGTGTTTCACAGGAATCTTTTAAAGTCTGTCCCTTGGATGAGAAATCATGCCCTGGATTTCTTTAAGAGCCATGAAAGAGACAAGAAAAATAGGATAACTATCTAGTAAAGAAGAGACGAAATAAAACCTGCTGCCTAAATCTAAGAAGTCAAAGGGGGTTTCAAAGTTTTGATCTCATTTACTGTCAAAAGAAAGTCACACTCAATAAGAAAAGTCCTTGTCAGAAGGTAATATTTGCTACTTACAATTTTCATTTTTTAGAGTTTCTATAGAAACTGTTACCACTTGAAATCATAAAAAAAATTTAGATAGTTGACAAAAGGTACCTCTTTCCTTCCTGGAGTCAGGTCAACTGTCTGAATTCTAGAAGCCAGGGCATAGCCCTCCAGAATGACATTGTTACAGACAATGTATAAGAAGGTTTTCTCTTTATAGCAGGGAAATATTTAATACCAGCAAGAAAGAATTGAAACCTATACATGACTCATCGTTGTGGATGAAGGAGTAATATTAGGCAGCATGGTTTAATGGGAAGATCACTGAACTAAGCAGGTCAAGAGACTTGGGTCATAGCGTAAGATCTACAAACTGGTTATTTGAAATTGGACAATATACTAAACCTATCTGAATCACTCTTTCTTCATTTCTAAAGTGAAAGAGTTGAACTAAGAAAGCTCTATAGTCTCCTTCCAATTCTATGATTCCAAGTTTGTTTTTTTCTAGTAGATATTTTATTTTAAAGGTAAAGTTAACCACTGTGTAGTGTATTGGTGTGGGGGAGGATTACCATACACCATATTTGACAGTCTTGACTACCTAATGAAGCATATTTGTTATAACTATCTTCCAGAGAAATGTGCAGATAAACAAATTGGCTTACCTCTACCATTCCTATTTTCCCATCATCATTCTGCCCATATTGATCCACAAAACTTTTCATTTCAGGTGACAAATCCTAAAAATGGTCAAAAGGATCAGTTATTCATTAGAAATTAATAACTACTTTATTTATATATTAATGTTCATGACATGTCACAAAAATACCTAAAATTGACAGTATTTAGTATATGCTTTATTAATTATGCTATTGGAAGTGGAAAACATTGGGCTGGTGTAGAATTGTTGCAGATTTCAAAGGTAACATGGGAAGGCAGTGTGGTATGATTGGGAGAAGACTGATCTTGGAGTCAGGAATACTTGGGTCCAAGTCCTGACACATGCTGGCTATAATATATCAAAAGTAATTCAAAAGTATAATTTGGTAAATTCACTTAACCTCAAGGTGGGAGACAACTTCCTCAACTACTAAGTTATAGATAAGTTGGATGGTGTAAGGACTTCCCCACACTGATAAAATCACAAGTTCAAATAAGCAAACAGAAAAGGTTACAGTTATGATTGCCAGTTTCAAATATGTTTCTCAGGTTTTTCTACCATCCTTAGTTTTGAGAATTCAGAAGTATTAATTTTAATATTAGCTGATGTTTTATATACCACTTTAAGTTTTACAAAGGGCTTTTCACATACTATCTTCATTTGATCTTCACAACAACCCAACTTCAAATACAATTACACCTTTTTGCAGGCATGGAATCTGACTTGAGTGATTTGTTCATGGTTACACAACCAATATTTGACAGAGATGAGAATAGAATGTCTCTACTGGTTTCAAGTCCAACATTCTTTCCACCACTACACTACCCATTCTAAATTATTCAGCACGTTTAAAAAGAAAATATATATTGGTAATGTGCTTGGAAGCAATGCATATCCAGAATTAGATTTGAAACCAGTCCTGAATCCTGAGTCTACTATTTGTTACTTGTGTAATCCTGGGTAACTCACTTAATCTCTTTGAACCTTAATCTTTTTTAGCCCTAAAATTAAAGGTTTGGACAAAATGATGTTTAAGATATCTTCTGGATTTAATCTCTATGATATTTATATTACTTGCTCTTCTATGAATACATCTGTCTTTAACTCCACTATGTAATCTTGTCAGTTTATTTATCAGACATAAAGGTATTAGTTTATTTAAAATGTTGATATCATCATTTTTTTTAAACTTGGGAGAAATTAGAAGTTAGAAAGTTAAAGAAAATCCCTCTTTAAAAGAAAGTTAGGAATGTTTGCAACAAGGAGGAAGTCATAAAGGTAGATTACTTATTTTTACATAAGAGGGCTATGCACCTGAACAAAAAATACTTAACTGCTAAGCTCATCTGAGACAGACCACAGCTGAGATCTGGGGAAACTTTTTTCAACTTGCTGATAACATTTAGCTGTCAGAGTTTTGCCTAGCAACATCAACTTTAAGAAGAATTTTCCAATGTTCATTTGTTTTCAATTTTTCTTGCTACAAAATTCCCTGTTTTATGTATGTTAATAAATATGACCATAGAGCAGGGTTGAATTTGGAGTCAGAGGCCTTGGGTTTAAATCTTGATTCTGTCACTTCCTCCATATGTGATCTTGGGCAAATGACCTGAACCTTGGTTTCCTTATCTGTAAAATGAGGGGAGTTTGAGTTGCTGATCTCTAAAGTCTCTTGCAGCTCTAAATTTAAATCTGTAATCCTATCAGCTGGTTGAGGAATAATAAAGCTAATTTGTTTGGTCATGCTTTGTTTTGGTCTTTCCATCTGCACTGTAAGTTGTGTTAGCTCTCCAGTTCTAAGATTGCACACAGTCTTCTTATATTCTGAATATAGGCTAGAAACTAAGATGCTGACTTTGTAAATATTGTTCTCTAACATGGCCCATTTAGGTGGTTAACTAGGGCCAAATAAACCTTATTTCCCTAATTGAAGCCCATTTTAAATAGGCCACCATGTACTAATATCTTACTCTGTGGCCTTGGGAAAATCAATTAGGCCTTAGTTTTTTGATAAATGAGATAAATGTGGTATGACTTACCTTTTACCCAGATTAAAGGGGAAATCAATATGTTAATATAATTTTAAAAGTTCTATATTGAGGCTAATTATTGTTATTGAGTTGGTAGTATCACAATGTCAATTTTGATTCAGTGTTTACTTTTTTTTCATTAGAAGTGAGGTAACAAAGCAATTTGAAACCAAATATATTATTTTAGTTTTATAAACTACTAATAAGAAACAATTTGTAATTATTTAAATTTACACGAAAGAAAAAAGTGTCAAAAATTAAATGAGAAAGCTCACAGAGTGGGAATACTGGCAATAAAGAACTCTTAATTTTTGATAGAATCAAATTTGCAAATTTAATTTCCCCAGAGCAGTAGATGTTAAATTAGCATTTGGGAGAACAGAATTAGGAACCAATGGTTTTTAGCAACAGATCTGTAATTAAGAATGTGAAATCAATAGACGAGGATTACAGCCAAATAAATGTTTCACAGAGTGTACAGTACAGGGCAATAATATACTGAAACTTTATAATTTATAACTGAATCATGAATTCTATTAAAACTTGTTACCTAAGTGCCAATTTTGGTATGAAATACTAAACTTAAGACATTAGCTATTATATTTGACTTTAGACCATATTTAATACAAATAAAACACATAAGAGTTCATGAGTATTATGAAAAGTCTATTTCCAGACTCAGTGACCCTTTATGTCCTAAAACAGGATTGATATAGTGCTCTAGTTTTGACATTGAGTCTTCCAGTCTTTCCGTCTTGGAAAAGGACATGAAATTTTAAAAAGTAGAATTCAATGAGGCCTCTGGTGAATGTGAGCTTCCAGATCCAGAAAAAATTTGTTTAGATCTCAAATCTCCAATAATGTTTCTTCATAATCCAGAAAAAAGCCCAGGGTTCAGGATATCTGGCAACTTCAGATGATTCCTTGACAGTACTCAAGTTTATTATTGTGGGATGGGTTGCTTCAGTAGAATATTCCAGAAACATTGCCATGATAAAGGGGGAAAATAAGCACTAACAATTTTCAAAATATAACATAATATACAGGAACAACCTATAAACTGATATAAATGTTATAGTGGGAGGAAAGCAAGAATAATCTGCAAGTATTTCTTTTATAGTACTTGGTGAATATTTGAATTTCCAGGAGGCAAAATGAGCTTTAAAACATTACGCTTGTTTCTAGAAAATCTGGTTTCTTTGCAAAAACTGCAGATTTATTTATATGCATATTTAAGGACATCATTTTTTGCATAATTAACTCAAATATTCTCATTCTTAGATGCTATAGAAAAACTGAATTTTAACAACTGGTTAATTTTAAGTATATTTTTTTAAATGAGGAAGAGAACAATTTTCATTACTGTCGAGATAAATGCCAAAGATACACTGAGTTGCAAGGGAAGCATTATGACGGATTTATTCACATGATTATTTATCAGTTTTTTTCCTCTTTTTTTTTGGCAGGATGATAAAGACATAAAAGAGAAAAAAAACATTTTCTTTTTCAAGTTTTGAGTAATGTTATATCTGGATAACGTAGTCTTTATAGTATGATTTGGTTTCCAACACAATTGACCAATGACTTCCAAAGTTTTATAGTGAAGACCTCCAAAAGACTGATGTAAAGTAATATATGTCATATGTAGATTTATGTCATAAATTTGCAGTTAGGAAGTAGGGATTAGAGATAAAAAACCATGTTGAAATTGGAAAGAGTAATTCATATACAAATGCAAATTAATTATTTCAAATAGGTTTTCCTACTGAAATGAGTCTTATATACATTCCAATATATTAGTGAAATGTATAACCTGTTTTTTCTTTACATAACTACCTTCTCTATATTTAAGAATGTTTCTTAACATGGGAGGGCCACATTACAGTTGGCTTCTGGTTGTGTGCCCCTCCCTCCTTGAAGTGTTGTCTAGGTAACAAAAATAATTCCTCATTTGTTTAATAACTTATTTTAAGCATGAGCATTCACTGGTGATTTTCTAAATGTTATTATTGATATCAACAATCATAATGCCACTTTCTGATTCTTAAAAGCATATCATTTCTCACACTTTTAACTTCGGTATTATTCTCTTACAAAGAGATATGAAGACCTTTTCAAACTAAATGTTTTATTCACTCTTGGGCTGTTATTGCTCAGTTTTTCTTCCTGGAGATGGTCGAGGACAATGTCCCTTCTCCTCCCCCTCTCCCTCATTCTTTCTCCTTTGAACACAAGAAACACTACCTACTGCCACATAGAAAACCTGCAGATCTATTTCCTGACCACCAAGGGGCAGAAGTTTCTGCCCCCTCCACTTTCCACCAAGAAAGCAGAGTTAAAGATAAGCTCAACCAGCTAACACCCTGTTACAGGTACTGATGTGCAAAAGGATCAGAGACCAGCCGCTCTTCCCCTTGAGGCTTTTATATCACAAGTCGAAACTACATGATTTTAAAGCACCTTCATTTCAGCTAGTAGCTTTTTACCGTCTACGAAGTGACTTATTCCTTTTAAAGGTATTTGGAAAACACCCTGTTTTCAAGTAGCGAAGAAACCTTTAGATGTAAAATTAGTCGAAAAATAAGTTACTGGCACTCGTCTTTCACGAGAACGTGCAGATGCAGTTTTTTCCCCTCACAGTGGCGAAAGTATTTATTTATTTATTTTTAAAAGAAATGTGACGGACTTTTAAATAGAGGAAGGGAAAAAACCCTACACAACAAAAACAACCCCCAGACCTTAAAGAGCAGAACCTACCAATCCAGCCTTCTTCCGCGCCTGCTGCAGCTCCTGGATCAAGTTCTGTAGCTCCTTACCTTCCAGGTAACCACTTCCTGCAAACAACAAAGATATTTCACTGGTACTCCTGAGTTTTTCCTCCAACTCTCCGGTTAATTTTGTGTATGTGAGTGCTGGAAGGGAGGTGGGGTGGGATGCGCGGGCGGGTGCTGGTCAGAAAGAACATTTTCAGTCTCTACACTTACAAGCAACGGAGACATAATTACAGTTCTTAAAGGTAGTTAAGGATAAGCAGAGTATTTCTCAGACTTAAGGCTGAAGGTTTTTAAACTTTAATCCATACAAGGGGGGCAAAATAGATTGAGTCTCTGAGTGCAACCAGAGCTCGCAGAGAGCATAGCAACCTACTCCCCAAGATGAAGGATCTCTCCAGAGCAGGTTTCTCCCCCAGCCCCCGAACCCCCACCCCCAGCAAAGATCTTGTAAAGGCAAAAGTTTTGCGATTACATTAAGAACAAAACCCAAAACGACCATATCCATACACCCCTCAGACAACAACAGCATAAACTTTTGGGCTGTTTGTACAGCCAGTAGTGGGGGTGATGAAGTTAGAGAAAAGACAACCGCAAATCAGGGGCTGGGGGAGCAAGTTGAGACAGTAAAAAACTAACAAAAAGATAGTCACCATCAACGTCGAAATGGAGCCAGATCTCGAAAAACTGTGAGGCTGTGATCAGAGATGCTTGCAGGTGGGTCTCTGCCATTGTATCAGTGATCTCTGTGTGTGCCAGTGTGTATGTGTATGTGTATGCGTGTGGTAAACCAGTATGTATGAGAGACAGATTGTGTGTGTGTGTGTGTGTATTTGTGTGGGTGTGTGAGTGAAAGAGCAAGTGGCTATAAGAGAATTGGATCCTGAAACTGCCCGGCGCTGTCCACGGTGCTGCTCAAGTCGTTCTGTCGGTGATCCAGATTCTCTCCAGCACTCTCAGCTCACAGCTCTCTGAATTTATCAGGACAGCCTCAAGCCCAGCCACGCCTCCTCTTGCTTTCCATCCATCCCTCTCCCCTCATGTCCCCGCCTCTTGTTCCCTCCTGTCTCTCCCCTCCCCTACAGTTTGCTTCCTTTTCTTCACATAGAAGCAAAGCTGCGTGCTTGGTGTGGCAGGAATCATTAGGTGGTGGGAGACCCTGCCTGAAGGTGAGGCTCAGAGAACTTGAGTTTTCTTCTTCTTGAGTTTCCTCTGCCAAAAAAAACATGGCTAAAAGTCACTAATGCATACATAATAAAATTACTTGATAAATGTACTCACATTTTTTACTTAAAAAAAGGAAGTTGGTCAGGAGTTTTGCTGTTGTGGTGGTGATTATTTGGTCTAGAAAAGTGATTTCAATAGCTTAGAGAACTTCTCCAGCATTTATCACAGTGTCTGGTGCGTTGTAGGTGCTCAATAAATGTTTATTGACTAACTGGAAACTCCATCTTGAACTTATTCTTTAGAGACTTGTTTATGTCACCAAGCGCTTAAATGACTAACCCACAATTACACAGCTAGCATGTCGAAGATGTTAGACTTGAATCCAGGTCTTCCTTATTTGAAGACTTATACTCTACCCACTATTCCACTGGTCAAGAATATTAGAAAAATATAAATCACAACTCTTCACTAATATTAAAATAATGATAGTAATAAGAATTATTATTAAGACCCATTCGCATTTCAAGTGGAAAAGGTGAAGTGGTCAAAAGAAATAATTAAATAATGACTATGCACTGTTAGGAATGGCTCACTCTTCACTAGAACTTTTTAAGATTTACATAATCCTCTCAAAAAACACTATTTAGTAGGTAATTCAAGTATTATTACACTTCATTTGACAAGTGGGGGAATAGACTCAACGGAGGTCAATAACTTGTTCAGAGTAACATAACTAATTTGAATGAAGATTGCAAACCCACCTCCACTGATTCCAGCTCTAGAGCTATTCTCCACCACATCATACTACCTATCTTTGTCTTCACATTACAGAGTGAAGGAGTAATTTGGAAATCAGTTCATTTGACAGAGGTAGTTAATGGCCCTTTCTTTTTGTCTGAACTATTGATCTTCTCTTTGTGGAACAGATCATTGAACTCTAGGTCAAGAACACTTGAATTCAAGAATTGCTCCAGATACTTGCCATTACTGTGATTCAGGGCAAATAGCTTAACTTTTTAAAGACTCACTTCTTCATCTGTAAAATGGGAATAGTAATGTCTGTAGGCCTTACTTCACAGGGTTGTTATGAGGATCAAAGGGGATAATGTATATAAACCTTATGAATCATAAAGGCAATATCAATGTCAGCTATTATTAGTAGTAGTACTCTTTGCAGAGCTTCCTGTGATTTCTTATAGGGTTTGTATAGGTCATGCTTTCTTCATTAGGGGCTAATTCCTCAGCTTGATATGCTTTATAAGATCTTTCACAATCGAGTATGAGTTTTCTTCCAAATTAATGAATGAAAAAACATTGTGATAAGTTTGAATGATACAAAACAAAAACAAAAGTCTCTGCCCTTAAAGAACTAACAAGAAAGCATATAAAGGGAAACTGGTAAGGGGGTTGGGTATCGTTTGGAAGTGGCATGGTGCCTTTGTTCTGGGTAAAATAAAGTGAAAATTTATCATTTATCAGAACCAGAGGTCTAGGGGCTAAGTTCAGTTTGCAGTAGGAAGGGGAGAAGGAGAATGTCCAGTATGCAGATGGTATGGTTTGGAAATGGCTAAGAAGTGTCATGAGGCTTCTGCAACATCACTTCATACTACACCCCTTGACTTTTCTAGCTCCAGACAAACTATTTCAGGTCTACTTCAACCTGTCTACACTTTTATTGTGCTGTTTCTTATACTTATAATATTCTTCTTTTCTAGTCTTCATATATTGACATTCTGTCCATCTTTCAAGAACAAGTTTAAGTATTATGAGTATAAAAACAAAAGTCACCTTCTACATGAAGCTTTTCCTAACATCTTCAAGTCCCCAGTTTTTTTCTTAATCAGAATTATCACAGTGCATAGTATGGGCTTCTGTTATTTTACTAAAATTCCACTTTATATCATATTTATTGATGTATTAATCTTAATTCTTTTAGTAAATTGCAAGTTCCTTGAAGGTGAGAACTATGTCACATTTTTCTATCTTCCTCAGTGCCAAAATAGTGCATTGAACATAGTAGGTAAATGATTATTTCATTAACAGGTATTTGGTTATTGAAGATAATAGTGGAGTTAGAGTTGGAAAACTCTGTTAATAAGGCAGTAGCCCAAGGAAAATTTGAGGAACCTTTAAGTTACCAATAAGTGAAAGAAAAATTCCCACACAAACAAATGCTTAGAAAGCAAATTGTTATTTTTAAAAATTATAAATGAAATAGTCACTTCTATGATATTTGTTGCTAGTGACCCCTTTCAAATAGGAGACCAATTAGTTATTTCTCTTTATTACATTTTGAGACCATCTCTAATTACAATGAGGCAAGGTATGACACAGATACAAATGAAGTGTCAAATCTTGTCAATATTGATTTGATATTAAGTCACTAAGCCCTATTACTTTTCTGGAGTAAAAGCAGTAGGATACATCAATTTCTGTTTCTGGGAAATATGAGTAAACCCAATTGATAATACTGAGTTTTTAAAAATGTATTAGGCCCCCTTTAACTTGGCTATATTGCAATGGCTTTCTAACTCCAGACTTTTTCCCTCAATTCAAGGCTACACATAGAATTGTCAGAATAATGTTCTTTTTTTTTTTTTTTTAAAGCAATCGGGGTTAAGTAACTTGCTCAAAGTTACACGACCAGTTATTTCTGGGTGTGGTGCTGAGTATCTGAGCCTGGATTTGATCCAGGTCATCCCGACACTGGAGCCAGTGCTCTTACTTGCTGAGCCACCTGGCCGCCCCTAAGCAATTGGGGTTAAGTAACTTGCTCAAGGTTACACGGCCAGGAGTTTCTGGGTGGGTGCTAAGTGTCTGAGCCCGGGATTCAATCTCCAGGTCTTCTCAACACTGGAGCTGGTGCTCTTACTCGCTGTGCTACCTGGCTGCCCCCAGAATGATGTTCTTAAATCAACAATATGATTATGTCACTACACTGTTTAAAACCTTGAGTTGTTCTCTAGTATCTCCTAAAAGAAGCTAAAGTCTTTAGCTTGGAATTCAAGAGCCTTCTTTACTTGTCCCATATCTCAATGACTTTCATTCATTCACATATAAATTATATATATGCATACACACATATCCTAAAGTCTCACCAAACTAAACTGTTCTTTTTTTTGAGCATACTCCATGCATCTTCCCACTTTTATTCCTTTTGCTTGTACTAACAATAAATCTTATCACTCCTCATCATCACTTGTGAAATCTTAAATGCCACCTTGAAGAAGCTTTCCCTGCTTTTTCCAGTTTTTATGACCTCTCCCTTCTTGGAACTATTTTCTCCCTCCTTTACATTTGATAATTTAATCATAATCTTTCCATGACTTGTAGAACTTTTGTGTGCCTCTTTCATGGCAACTGTTATATTCTAACATATAATAGTTTTTTGTGTATTTGTTTATCCTCAGTATTAGACTGGAGCTCCTTTAGAACAAGTGGTATGTATTATTCATTGGTTAATCCCTTATAGTACCAAACACAATTCCTTGAAATTATAATGCACAATAATTATTTGATGAATGAATGACTGAAAATGAGAAAACCAATTTGCATGAATGTAAAAACTTAAAAATCTTGCTACTTGCTTTATTATACCACGTCCCAAATTCTATGAAGATTAATAATTTCTGATTTGGAAGGAATTATTGCTCATTTTCTTGACACTTGCATAGCCACAGTGATTGAGGTCAGGTTTAAACTGATATTTTAAAAGATTTGTTACATAATTGCCATGGGCACTGCTTTCCATGGTGCAGCTTAAAACCCTTCTACAACTTCTCATCCTGTGCTATTTTTGTCCATGTATTTTCACAAATTATCCACAAAGGAACCATAGAAGAGTTTGAAATGGTTTGTGGGCCTCCAAGTTGAGATCTTCATCCAAAAGACAGTTGGAGGTGTAGATTAGAATTCAGGAGAAGGATATAGGCTAGATATGCAGCTAGGTGAGTCATTTGCATAGAAATGATAATTGAATCCATGAGACCTTATGACTGATGTGAGTGTATATAAAGCAGGGCCCTCTTTTAGAGGGCTGAAGAGAGAGTGCTCTGAGGTATATTCACACATGGGAGTACCACATGGATGATGAGTCTATAACACAGACTGAGAATAATTGGTTTGCCAGGAAGGAAGAAAACACTTTCTATGTCAAAAGTGTCGCAAAAACCAAGGAGGAGAGAGTATATAGGAGAGGTGGTTGACAGTGTAAAATATTGCAATGAAGAGAGAATTAACAGATGAAAAGATAATTGAATTTAGCAATATTGAGATCATTGGTGATCTTAGAATACTTTCAATCAAGTGTCTGTGTATGTGTGTGTGTGCATGCACACAATTAGAAGCCTAGTTTCAAGAGATTTGAAATGTGAGTGGTATAAAGTGGAAGCAAGTAGTATAAAAAGTTTTTTTCTCTCTATAAGTTTGGCTTTGAAAAGGAGATGAAGGATGATAGTTCAAGAGCATGGTAGAATCAAGTTTTTCTTTTTTTAAATAATAGAGGCAGGGCAGGTATGTGGTGCAGTAGATAGAGCACTGGTTCTGGAGTCAGGAGGACCAGAGATCAAATCCAACCTCAGACACGACACTTGCTAGCTGTGTGACCCTGGGCAAGTCACTTAACCTTGATTGTCTCACAAAAAATTAATAAAGCAATAGAGGGATGTAAGTATATTTGTAGCAGTCAAGGAAGAATCAGTGGATAAAGATTAATCAAAAATTAATGAGAGAGAAGGGATGATTGAGGCAGTAAGTTCCTAAAGGCAATGACATCAAGCAAATACATAGGGGAGTGGGTGTTGTCAAGCAGATGGGAGAGGTAAGGCTGATATGGAAAAGCATGAAAGAGTAGGTAGGTAGAAGCCTAAGAAGATAACTCTTGCCTAGGAAACCTATTACTTTGAATCACAAGGCACGTACGTGAAGGAATGAGTTTGCTAACTATAGGTCATCAAATTTTCATACCCTTCTCAGTCAAAAAGGTATATTTGGATGGGGCTTGGGCCTGTGATTTCATTGGTAAAGGGAGACCCCAGGTGAGGAAACTCCTTTGACCAATACAAATTGGCAACTTCTTTGTGGTTCTTAGAAAGTTGCCTAGAGCCCTGAAAAGTTAAGTGATCTGCCCAGAGTCACACAGTCAATATATGTTAAAGGCAGGACTTTAACCATGGTCTTGGCTTTTAGACTGGCTCTGTACCATACTTCACTGCCTTTCATGAGGTCTGTATTGTAGAGGCCCTTGGCTTGGTCTAGTGGTCAGGGAAAGAGTCAGAGGCAAGGGAGAGAGATTAGATGAGAAAAGACCTTAATCTGAAGCCTGGCTTATTATAAAGGACAAAGTGACAACTGATTTACTTACTTTCAAAACATCAGATTAGGCATATATACCCTGAGGACAACCCCAAAGTTAAATTAATAAGTAAGGGTGCCTAGTGCTGCTCTAGGCCAAATGACTGGGCAGAGAGGGTCAGGGAGGGTAGGATAAATAGTCAAATAATAGCTAGAATAGGTAGTGTTTATATGACCCTTTCAGGTTTGTAAAGTGCTTTACATATATTTTCTCATTGATCCTTACAACAGCCTTGTGAAATAGAGTCTATTGTAGACCCATTGTACAGGTGAGAAAACTTATGCTGACAGAGGTTAAATAACTACCCAGTTATTAAAGTCAAGTGTCTGAGGCAGGATTTGAATTTAGGTCTTCCTGACTCCAAGTCCAATACTCTGTACCACCTAGCTGCCTACTGATTTGTTCTTCCTTGTGAAACAACACTTGCATTGCCCTTCTATCATCCCTTGCTCCCTTGCTCTTGTTGCATCATAACGTTTCCATTTCCAGTCCTATGTTTACTTGACCATATATTTTACTAATGATACAAGTCAGTTTTGGTAACGTGGCCCATCCATACTTCCATCCACCATGCATCTTCCCCTTGATCTTTGGGTCACTGAAAATTCAGATTCTGTTGAGATCATGGTATTCCATGCTTTGTAGCTACATAGCATTAACAAGAGACTATCATTGCAAAAAAAAGATAGGCTCCTGTAGTAGCAATAAGCATGGGATAACTTAAAAAAACATGTCATTTACCAGATTTGGAAAATGTTGCAGAGATTACACTTAAAATAATATTGCTATTGAGTCAAGTAATTTGGAGGTATAATCCACTTCAGCCAGCTGGGTGGCTTAGTGGTTAAAAAGCTGGCTTTGTTATCAGGAGGACATTGACATTGGTTAGTCATGTAAGGATGCATAAATCACTTAATTGTGCTGATTCTGTTTCCTCATCAGCAAAATGGTGATAATACCAGTGCTAGCTAACCCACAGATTTGTTGTGAAGCTCATAGGAGGCATATAAAGCACTTTGTAAACTTTAGCTCTGTATAAATGTTAACTACCGTGGTTCAAAGATCACAGACTTAGAGCAAGAAGGGATCCCAGGGGCAATATAGTCTAAACCCTTCATTTTACTGATAAGGAAATTGAGGCACAGAGAAGTTAAGTGACTTTTCCAAGGACATAGAATTAAGATTTGAACCCAAACCCTCTGACTCCAAAACCTCCACTTTCCCCCCCTCTGTACCACAGTGCCTCTGCTGATGGTCCTTCCTAAAATGTTGATGTATATAGTCCATATTATGTACAGTAGTAGCACTTGTATAGACCCGATCCCCTTTCAGTATCTCTCTGGGTTGGTTTCCTCATCTAAACTAAATTTATATTTTAGCAGCTTAAGAGTTCCCAGAAGGGGCAGTCACTTCTATAACTAACTCTCAGTGTTCTGTTGGTAATCTTGGTGGGGGTGGCTACCTACACGCTGTAGATTCTGAGGACCCCCTAATGTCCTTTTTCTTGGACAAATCAGCCAAGAACTCCATTAACTCTTAGAAAATAAGCTTTTATTGATATCTTTTGTTTTTTTCCATAGCTTACATCCTCCCCTCCCTAACCCCTTGTGTCTTTCCACTTTACCCTCCCAAACAGCCATTCCATATAACAATTTATATCTTTGGATTGGCTCTGAAGGGTTTCCATCTCTCAGTCCACTATTCAGTCTAGAGTAGGTAGCACTACCGGGAAAGGTAATGCCTGTCCTTCTCCAGTTCATTCCTCTAAGAAGCCTGTGGTATGGGAGGCTTTGTGGTATCTTCCTAGACCAGATTGGAGGCCTCTTCTGAGATCAACTCTGCTCTGAGATCAGTTTTTTTGAGCTATCCTGACTTCTCAGCTCTGAGACCTTGCTTAAGTTACCACACTGTTCCAAATCAGGGTGTCTTCAGTGACATGCCTCAACTCTGTTTTATGATGATAAACCAAGACCAATACTCCTTCCAGCTAAACCATAACTAGGCAAAATGCATTTCTCCTCCATAGTCACCAAACAATTCTAGGGATGTTAGTTATAATTAAGTTAGATGTTGGGAAACAAGACTTTTTGGCTATCTCTACCCTGAGTATCTTTTCTCTGTGAGGCTAATTTTTCAGTGTTTTCATACAACTGTTCTTGTTTCTGCCCCCTTTCAATGAGCATAATTGTCCACATATGAAAGGGATATCTCCTTGTATCACCAAAGAAGGTTATTGTTATTTGGTTCTTTCTCACTGATGCAAAAGAGGGTTCATTTTGTCAGTGAGTATATAAACCAAGTCATTTTGTGGTAGTTCTCTGACATCATTCAAAATTGATAATGAATACTTTTGGTTAATGGCAAAAGTGCTAGGTCTTTAGGAGACCAAAAGAGAATTATCCAGTTCAGAAGGTTAGAAAATAGTGCTAAGGAAGTCAAGGTTGTGGGTTCTGTGTCTGTGCAGGCTCATTAGCTTCTGCCAGAAAATAACTTCATGATTACCAATGACATCCCATATAGCAGTCACTTATTTCACAAATAGGTGCCTTTGGCCATCAGAAAGTCTAAGCAAAAGATTATAAAGTCATTAACCTTACTGAAAAAAAAAACAATTGACCCAGTAATTTCATCTTCATACATTTAGGATATTACATGTTCCATTTAAGATGAATGCCAAAAAAGAATAAGGGATCAAATGATTATAGAATAAAAGCATAGATTTAAAACTGAAAGAAACTTTAGTGACTCTTTTCTAATCTCCTCATTTTACAGATGAGCAAATTGAGATTAAATGATTTGTCCAAGGTTAGTCAGGTAGTCAGTCTCATAGGTCGGATTTGAACACAGTTCTCCTGAATGTAGCCAGAAGACTACTATGCTACAAAGCTAATAATTTCTAGCCTACTACAGTTCTGGGACAAATGTGAGTAACACATCAATGAAGAAAATGAAGACCTCTGGGTTGTATAAACTGCTGAAGAAAAAAATGTGAATTTCTATAATTTCCAATAACTTTTTTTTTGATAAAATGGACTATTATAGACAATCCCAGTAACAATAATAATAACAATAATAGTGATGACAATAATGATAAGTGTCATTTGCATAGAACTTTATCTAAAACAGTCTTGTGGGATAGGTGCTACAGGCATCTTATTTTCATTTTCAGATGAGCAAATAGTCTCAGGGAGGTTGAAAGATCTTTTGGTAACTGTCAGAGGCAAGACCTGACTCCAGGTCTAGCATTTTTATCTACTATACAATCCTACTTTTACTGAATAAAATTTTAACCTTATGTATTTTAGAATTGTTGAAATGCAGTATAATGTTTGATTTTTAAAAATGGTTTTCTTAAAAGTGATACTGGTGTGTTTCTGCCCTCTGGTTAATTTCTTTAGAGTGACATTTCAGATAAATTCCTCTACTAATAAGTTGATTCTGGGTCATTCTTAGAACATATCTTATTTTATGAAACCAGTAAAAATGTGAGTATTTTGAACATACTATGAAGATATATCCATTTGTATATGTCGTGGCATTAGGAAAAATATTCTCTCTTTCTTACCCTATTAAAAAGTATTTTTGGGGCAGCTAGGTGGCGCAGTGAATAAAGTACCGACCCTGGAGTCAGGAGTACCTGAGTTCAAATCTGAACTCAGACACTTAACACTTACTAGTCATGTGACCTTGGGCAAGTCACTTAACCCCAATTGCCCTCAAAAAAGCAAAAAAAAAAAAACCCACCCAAAAATAAACAAAAAAGAAAAGGATTTTGTTGGGAAGAGGGTCTAGATTGGTAGTTAACCGAGCACTAGTCTTAAACTTAAATGATCTGAATCAATATCTTGGATTTTCCACTGAGCATGTGACTCTGGTCAAGTTACTTTGACCTTCTATATTTGTTTCCTTACCTATAAAATAGGAATGCAAATATTTTTACGACTTTCTTTTTATAGAACTGTTCTAAAATAGTAACATACAAATATTATTTAAAATTTTATAGCAGTCCTATAGTATGTACTAACCATTCACATTTACCACCTATAGGCAAGTATTCAGATATAAAATAGAGCTAGGCAGATAGAGATAGCAGGAGAATGAGTGAATGAGAAAGATTTTTCCATAAGATTGGCATTTCTACAATCAGCACTAGAATCCAAGCATTTCTACGACATAACATTAAGGTGAATAGGTTCATGCTCCAATGTAAAAAACAACAAAAAAAAAAACAAAAACAGAAGACATTTATATGCAAAAACCCCCCACTGGAATAACTAAACCTCATTTTTTAATTTTCTTGTTACTCAATTACCAAATTTCCATGTCTACTAAAGTTACCATGTTTCCACTCACTATGCTAAGTGAAAAGCTGGAGGGAAACTTCCTAGGTTCAATGAACACCTAGCTTCCATTCAGAAAAGAAAGCTCTGAGAGAAGTTTTTTTTTTAAAAAATGTTATTGCTTCTAGAGAATGTAATGGCCCAGCCTATCTCCAGTGGTCCTTCACCAATAGCGAGGTTCTTGGACAGGTGCACTGATTCTGCCACAGGGAGACCATTTAGTTGCTTGCAACACTGTACCATTCAGTTATGAAGATTATAGTGCTGATCCACAATCATTAAGGGCTTGCTATTTGAATTGTTTTTTCCATTTGTAGGGAGTGGTGTGCACAGATTTATCCATACTGCACTCTGAGCACTGGTCAAGCCATTTGGAGCATTGTGTTCATTTCTGTTTTAAGAGGGGGGAATGAACAGAAGGGAATGGATCCACAGAGAAGAATTGAGTGGAATGAGCTTTGGACTTGAAATCAGAAAACCTATATTCAAGGCCTAGATAATAAACTTACTAGTTGCATGACTTTGGGGAAGTCCCTTGATGTCCACGAGTCTCTGTTTTCTTCTCTGGAATGTTCAGTACTCAGTTTTCAAATGAATCTGTGATCCTGAATTGGGCATTCCTTCAAATGATGTAGATCATAACTCATCCATGTCTACTCATCCACAGCCATTTTGTCTATTCCCTCTGATGAATTTGCCGCCTAATGTGCTGGAAGCATTCCTTGTTTTCTCCTGACATTGCCAGGGAAAGCTCCTTCTCTTCCTCTGTCATCCTCTATTTTTGCTCCATGACCAAGCATGGTCTTTTCTTCCTATTATACAATTTCTAGATGGCATTTTTTTACTCCTCTTCTTCTTCCATCATCTTTCTGGGTTCTGTTGCAGCCAGCTCACACCCACCATTGCCCCTGGTGTGGTACTCATGTTTATTTAGGTCTTTAGAGATGATTGTATCCTGTGTCTGGAAACACTAATAGAATATTAATATTTTATAATCTATGTAATGGGGATAATGATGTGTGCTCTGACTATCTTAAAAGGTGGAATGATCAAATGAGATAAAAGGTTCATAGATTTAGAACCAGAAAAGACTTCAGAGGTTATACAGTCAAACTCCTTAATTTTAAAAAAGATTAAACTTAGTACCAGGAAGTTTAAGGGACTTACTCAAGGCCTCACAGGTAGTAGGAGAAGGGGGAAAGGAACATATGTTTATAGAATGCCTACTAGGTGCTAGGCACTATGCTGAGAGCTTTGCCAATTTTATCTCATTTGACCCTCAGGACAACCCTGTGAGGTAGGTGCTGTTATCATTCCCATTTTACAGTTGAAGAAACTGAGGCAAACAGTGGTTAAATGACTTGTTGAGAGTCACACAGCTAGTAAATATCTGAGGCCGGATTTGATTCAGGTCTTTCTTACTCCAGGTCCAATGCTATAGCTACTGTGCCATGTAACTGCCAATAAATGTCAGAGGTGAGATTTAACAAAGGTTTTTTGACCCCAGAGTCAGTATTCTTTTCAATGGACCATGCAACACTCATATATGTAAAAGTACTTTAGAAATTTTATTTGCTAAGGAAAAGTTTTTGTTTTTATGTCAATGATAAGTGACTAGGAAATTTGAGGAGATGTGTAAACCACCTAAAGGCATTTATTGTTGTTGTTCAGTTGTTTTGGTAATGTTTGACTCTTCGTGACCTCATTTGGGTGTTTCTTGGCAAAGATACTGGAGTGGTTTGCCGTTTTACAGATGAAGAAATGAAGGCAACCAGGGCTAAGTGACTTGCCCAGGGCCACACAGTTAGTAAGTATCTGAGGTCAGATTTGAATTTCCTGACACCAGACCCTGCTCTCTATTCAGTGGGCCACTTAGTTGCCCTAAGGCATTTATTAAGCACCTACTACGTGCCAGACGCTATTGTAGGTTCTAGGAATGCAAAGATAAAAATCAAATAGTGTTTGCCCTCAAGGAAATAATTTTTTTTTGGGGGGGGAATTGTGGCAGGGAAAACAACGTATACACAGATAAATACAAAATAAATACAAGGCAATTTGGGAGGAAGGAAGAGAGAGATTCTAGGCTGAAGGAATCAAGAATAACAGCTTCATGTAGTGGGTAGTACATGACCTGGGCTTTAAAGAAACTATGTTTCTTAAGTAGTGTATATTGGGAAGGAGTGCATTACTGGCATAAGGTACTGCCAATACAAAGTTATGGAGACAGGAGATAGAATATCATATGTGAGGGACAGCAAGAAGGTCAATTTGATTAGATTGCAAAATTTGAAAAGGGAATAATATCTTCTAAGTCTTGAAAGGTCAGCTGGATGGCGTCAGATTGTGATGTGCTTCAAATTTCAAAGAGGAGTTTATATGTGCTCTTAGAGGAAATAGGGAACCACTTTTTGAATAGTGATTGACACAGACAGATGTGCTTTAGGAATATCATTTTGGCAACTGGAACCAATAGGTTGAAGTTGCAAAGTGACAAATTTAAGCTTGATGCCAGGAAAACTCCCTCATAATTAGAGCTGTCTCAGTGGGGAATTGGTTGCCAAGATAGGTAGTGGGTTCCCTTTCTGGAGATCTTAAAGTAGAAACTGGACAATCACCTGTCAGGTATGTTATGGGGGAATTCTTTTCATATGTGGGTTGTACCACATGGCCACAAGGACCCATTCCCGATTTCAAAGTCTGTATGTGGTTCTATGCATGGAAGGAAAAGAACATATTGGTTATGCAATGAGAGTGAAGGATTGGAAGTGTATAGCCCTCCCCATTGATATTCATATGTCAAGAAATCTAGAGGAAGGTTCCCAGCACTTTGGAAGTTTCCCCCAGTAGAGGATTTATTTGTGGACAGTGAAAAGAATCACAGAGAATAATGGGTAATGGTCTGCACTGGTGGAAGGGGCACATGCAGTGAAATCATAAATACATGGAAATCTTGATATTTTCAGGTAAGTTCAGTGAACCATGCTGGGTCTTAGTGATAGTTTTAGAAAATACAATCCCTCTTTTCAAGGAACTTACAATAAAGTAAGGGGGGAGTCCAAGATACGCAAACATGTAATTTTAACAGAAGGCAATATATATTAAGTGTATAGAGGAGGTTAAATAGGGAAGATTTGAAGAGGGACCTTGTCTAGGTGAAGAAATCAAGGAAGTCTTCATGGAATCTACTCACTGTTTCTCACCCACTAATTTGTTGCTAAGTCCTGTTATTTTCAATTTTGCAACTTCTCCCCAGTACACTCCTCTTCTCTACTCTGAAACTGCCACCACTTTTGTGTAGACCCTCATCACTTGATGCCTAGATTATTGCAATAGCCTGCTGATGGGTTGGCCTGCCTCCCTGCCTTCCCCACTCTACTTCATCTTCCACTCAAGCTGTCAAACTAACCTTCCTAAAGATCAGAACTGACCAAGTCACACTCTACCCCTTCATCCCCCATTCAATAAACTTTAGTGGCTCCCCATCATCTCCAGGATCATATGCAAAATGCTCTGTTTGGCATTCAAGGTTCTTTATAATCTAGCCCCTTCCTACATTTCCAGTCTTCTAATATCTTACTCCCCCCACATACTCTTTGATTCAGTGACAATAGCCTCTTCACTGTTCCAGGAATAAGGCACTTAACACCTCTCAGTTCTGAACATTTTTTATAACTATCTCCCATGTCTGGAATACTCTCTTGCCTCATCTCTACCTATTGCCTTCTCTGGCTTCCTTTAAGTCCCAACTAAAATCCAATTTTTCTCCAGGAAGCTTTGTCCAGTCTCCTTTAATTCTAGCCCCCTTCCCTATTCTTTTTTGAGCCAATTGGGATTAAATGACTTGCCCAGGGTCACACAACTAAGTCAGTGTCAAATGTCTGAGGTTGGATTTGAACTCAGTTCCTCCTGACTCCAGGGCCAGTTCTCTATCCACTGTACCACCTAGATGCCCCCTTTCCTTCTTTTATTTATTTTCAGTTGATCCTGTATTTAACTTGTTTGTGCATATTTGTTTGTTTATTGTCTTTTCTGTTAGATTGTGAGCTCCTTGAGGGCAGGGACCAGGGTTTTGTTTTGTGTGTGTGTGTTTTTTAGTATTCTGAGAGTTTAGCACAGTACCTGGCATATAGTAGTTTCTTAATAAATGTTTATTAATTGACTAACTCCAAGACATTATGTTTGAACTGGGTTTTACCTATGGAGGCTAGATTATAGTTTATGCCTTGGACAGGCTTTTTCTTTTGGCAGCTCTAAATGACTGGTTTGGGAAGCATTCTTCTGCCTTTGCTTTTATTAGCATAATTCTTTTTTTTTAAACATCTATGCTTTCTGCAGCTGTAATGCTCACTCATATTTCCCTTATGGCAATATCCTTTGAAAACTAAACAAAGGTAATGGAATCATAATAATAGTTAACATTTGTGTATCACTACCTTTTCCCCCCTTTCCACCCCAAATTACCTTAAATACATTATCTAAGAACTAAAGGTACTATTATCTTCATTTTTATAGATGCAAAAACTAAGTATAAAGCAGTTGTGACTTGTCAATAGTTAGTAAGAACCAAAGATTGAATTTAACTTGGGTCTTACCTGAACAAAGGGTCATGCATCAATTCACTATGTCAGCTGCCTCAGTTGAAAGTAGAAACATATTTCCTACATTCATTATGCTGTATTCTGAATGAATGAATCAATGATGGAATGAAAAAAGCATTTATTAAGTGTTTATACAGTGATAGATACTGTGCTAATTAGCAGGGAAACAAAATAAGAAAGTCCCTGCCTTCAAGTAGCAATATTTCTTAACTTGGGGTCCATGAACTTGTTTTTTTTTTTTAAGAAAATGCTTTTATAACTATATGTTAATATTGTTGGGTTCCTTTCTAATCTTATTTTCTGCTTTTAAAATATTATTCTGAGAAGAGATTCAGAGGCTTCATCAAATTGTCAAAGGAATCCCTACCCTAAAGAGAGAAGACACATATAGGGAAGTGGTGGCCAGGGAAGAGTTTTTGGTCTAGGAAGTCACTGGGAGTGGAACAATAGGCCAGTCAATTGACATTTTCCAGCATTGATTTGATTAAATTTCCTAAAGTAGGAAGTGTAAAATGTGTGTGAAGAGGGGGAAAGGTGTGATATGGATGGTGGAAGAGAAGTATTATTATGTATATATATATTATATACATATATATGTATATATTATATACATATATAATATATTATGTATTCAGGGCAGAAGGTCAAAAAATGGCCAAGATGAAAGCGCCATCTGGGTTAATTCCTTCTTATTTTATATATGAAGATATAGAGGCCCAGAGAGATCAAGTGATTAGCCCAAGGTCATACAGGGAGTAAGCATGAGATGCAAAATTTTAATCCAGTTCTTTTTCTTTCAGAGGCAGTGGTCTTTTAAATGAAAAAGAGGAATTTAGGAACTAGGGGGCAGGAAGGTTGCGACCTCAGTAAAACATACTAAACTCATTTTAAAGAATCAATTGGTCTATATCCCAAAGACATTTTTTAAAAAAGGAAAAGGGCCTATTTGTACAAAAATATTTATAGCAGCTCTTTCTGTGGTGGCTAAGAATTGGATATCAAAGGGATGCCCATCAATTGGGAAATGGCTAACAAGCTGTGGTATATGATTGTAATGGAATGTTATCATGCTATAAGAAATGACAAGCAGGTGGATTTCAGAAAAAACTCAAAAGACTTACATGAACTGATGCAGAGTAAAGTAAACAGAATGAAAATGTTGTACACAGTAGCAGCAATATTGTTCAATGAAGAACTGTGAATGATTTAGCTATTCCCAGCAGTACAATGATCCAAGCCAATTCCAAAGGATTAAGAATGAAACATTCTATACACCAGAGAAATATCAACTGATATTGATTGAATACAGATCAAACCATGTTATTTTTCACTTTCTTTCTTTTTTTCCTTTTATTCAAGTTGTCTTATACAAAATGACTAATATGGAAATGTTTTACATAATTGCACATGTATAACCTATATCTGATTGCTTACTATCCCAGAGGTGGAAGAGGAGGGAAGGAGGGAGGAAGGGAGCGATAGAATTTGAAACTCAAAACTTTAAATAAAAATGTTTTTAAAAATTTGGAAAAAAATGAATTAAGCCTTAATCAAATTACATTCTGTGTAGGTTCTGGTTTAGCTCTTCAGGTTATAGGCATGATTACAATGCTAGGTTTGAGGTGCCAGCATTTCCCCTCCTCTACCCTTTTCTTTGGGCCTACATCTCTGGTGTTTAGGTCCCCCACCTACTCAGATTATTTTTGGCATCTTATTTAATTGTAGCCCCTGTAAACTCTTAGAAATTAGGATTTGCATTTGTTTTGATTTGCTCATATAGCACTCAGCTGTGCCAGGTACATGTGGGAATTAAAAAAATGAATTGACATCATCCAATAGTATTTTGGAACTAATCTCTTGAGACTCCAAGTCTCAAAATGGACCTATTTTCATCCATGCCTATAGTGTATCCTTAGTAGTTCATTAAAGTTCCATGGATCTTCTTCAGAGAATCTCCCTGGGGAGTTTGAGAAGACAGATGGCAGTGGCCAAAGGCTTTACTATTTATATTAGCAAGTGAAAGCATGTGTTTTCCCCCCTTCATTGTCTTATCATCTTCTAGCTGGGGAAGGGTTGACCTGGTTGTAAATGGGAGTCCTTAGTTCCATCTCTGACTGCTAGGTAACCTTGAGTGGCTTTCTGGACTTCGTTGTCCTCTCTCTCCATCAGGGAAAAAAATAGCAGCTTCTAAAATGTTTTTAAGAACAATATACTAGCAATATGTAGATTTATCACATTTAAATTTTAATCTGAATTAATATTTGTTCTAGAAGAAAGCTCAGGTGTTAGACACTAATATCTGTGAATTACATCTAATTTTTCTCTCTGGAACTTTTGTTCCTTCTAAAAATTCAGGAAAGTGATATTGATCCGTGATGGGTAGCCATAATCCTCAGATGGCAGAGGTTTGATTGGCATTCACACAGCTGTCAGCTAACCTCTCTGTACCTCACTTTCTTCCTGTGTAAAATGAGAGGGCTAGATTGAATGACCTCTAAGGTCCATTCAAGCTCTAAATCTATGATATTTTGATCAATCTATGATTAAATAATTAAGTTCTAGAAAACTGCCCCAAACTCCCTGAACCAGGGTCACACAGCTAGTGAAAGTCACAGGCAGGATTTGAACCCAGGTCTTCCTCACTTCAAGTACAATATTACCATTTACAATGTCATAATGCTGTCTTGAATTTTGATAGGGAAGGAAAATACTCAGGTTAACCAGTAAGTCAATGAGATCTCTGCATGGATACCATGAGCAACATTTTGTATTCAATACTGAGATAGATAATGGGAGAAATACGGAGCTGGAACCGGCTTTAAAAGCCAAGTAGTGCAGTCATCTCATTTTATGGATAAGAAACTGAGGTCCAGGGGGTGAAATGTCTTTCCTACGTTCTTGCAACCAGTAAGTAGCAGATCTTAAATTAGAATGTAGGTTCCTAACAGAGAGAGAGACAGAGACAGAGAGAGAGAGACAGAGAGAGAGACAGAGAGAGAGAGAGAGAGACAGAGAGAGAGAGAGAGACAGAGAGACAGAGAGACAGAGAGAGACAGAGAGAGACAGAGAGACAGAGAGACAGAGACAGAGACAGAGACAGAGAGAGAGAGAGAGACAGAGACAGAGACAGAGACAGAGAGAGAGACAGAGAGAGAGAGAGAGAGAGAGAGAGAGAGAGAGAGAGAGAGAGAGAGAGAGAGAGAGAGAGAGAGAGAGAGAGAGAGAGAGAGGCTTCCTTTCCTCCAGGAGCTAAAAGTCAGTTGAGAAAGAGGGGACAAACATACATGGAAAAGCACATGAGACCAAGAACAAAGCAAATGGAAAAAAAAAAGCAAACTAAGATAGCCGTCTGTATAAACACGACTGCAGTGGCTGTTAGCTTACACAAACGACCAGATTGGAGCGGGATGGGGTCAGTGGAAGTTTCAGAGGGAGCTGAATCTCAATTATGGTTTTGAAGGAGGTGGAAGGGCATTTCACATAGCAGGGAATGCAAAGGTTCAGGAGCAGGCACTTTGAAACTTCCAATCTACAGCAGAGGCTCTAAGTACAACCAAAGGCAATGTCCCCATCCTCCCCTGAACGATTCCATTACTTTGATCCTGTACTTAATATCGTGCCTTTGGGCAGCGCAGCAGCTGAATGTAGAACACTGACTTCCTCTATCTTGCCCTGCAGAGCCCAGTTTGCAAGGAGGAGAGTTTGTTCGAGTAAATAAAAGAAACAGGGAGACAGAACAACCAGCCTTTCTTTTGTTGCCTTTTATTGGAACAGAAAAACAATCTGAGCTCATCAGTCATTTTTCATGAAGATCACAGACTCTGTAAGGGTGAAATATCAGGCAATGGAGCAGGCTGCCATGCCAACTAACACCTCCCTCCTACCTGGAGCTGGAGGGAAGTCAGACAGTAGGACTATAAGGCATTTAGCAAAAGATAGGCCTTGCTTTTCTATTCTTTTTTGGTCAGGATTTACTTCTCTCTCTCTCTCTCTCTCTCTCTCTCTCTCTCTCTCTTGTGGTAGTAAAAGATGAGGTATTGGGGGGGTCAAAGTTCAGAGTATATTTGGGACAAGCCTAGTTACAGAGATGTAACTGGGAGCAGGGCTGGAGAAGGGATAACTAACAGGTAGAAGGGTCATCAAGATACGTTTGCCTATCTGGAGTTTTTTTTAAATAAATTTTTACTTATCTATATATTTTTACATCATCTACATTTACCCCTGGATCTTTCCGTTTTCTCCCTCCCAAAGAGATACTCCATATAACAAAGATTAAAAAACAAAAAGAAAAAATCAGCAAAACTGATCATTACAACGACAAAAATGTGACCACACAGAACCATTGGGGGAAATGTCTTTTCATATCTTTTCTTTGTGGAGTTGTGTTCTTTTTATACTTTTTTTTAAAGCTACAGTTGGGGCTTACTGCCAACTTTTGGGAAGCAATGGGAGTAAGTGCTGATGATTACTGGCATTTTTATTTTTATTTTTACATTGTTTAATATACTCTAAATGAATATCTCTGATAAGCATCTCTATGTTATAGAATTGAAGTGTACAATTAAGTGTCAGGTCCTTGACTATGGTTAAATCTAGTACTAGACGATCTTACTAAGGGCTCATTATTATACCTATTTCTTCAATATTTCAGCTGTGGTTTTTTTTTGGGGGGGGGGAGGAAAACTAGATTTGTGATCTATGATTTCATGCCTCTACAGAACTATAGCTACCAATATAGACAGACAACTTCCAGTCTTAGAGAATTACCTGGGAACACTGAGAGATTAAGAAACTCACTCAGGATTACATAGCCAGTATGCATCAAATTTGGTACCCAACTCTATTTACTCTACCATGCAGATTCTTCAAAGATGTGTGATTTCATTAGTATGGCTATTCATTCATTCTACTGATGTAGATTAAAATTCTTCTTTGACTTTAGTAAGTGATCTTTAGTAGTCACAGTTGAAAAAAAATCACTTCAAGGCTATTTTCTGGTGATGAGGCTCTCTGAATTCAGCTAGGTGGATCCTCAGACATCCAGTTCATTGTTTCACCTGCACTCAAAGCCTTTCTAGCTTGGTAGCATCTTCTAGAAGTTGTGGCTTCTCTGACATAGCTTTTGAGAAGAACCCAGGGTCACCTCTCTGCCATCATGAAGTGTCAGATTAGGACGTCACTAGCAATCCCCTAGCAATTATGTTAACAAAATTCATTATGAGTTTTTGCCATTAAGAAGTATGGATCAAGACTATTAAACTCTATGAGTTATTAGCAGGATGTGCTATTCTGAATTATCCTGTTCTGTCACAATGTCAGCACTTAGTGGAGTGGAGGGTGAAGGTGAGGTCTAATAATTGAGATTCTCTCTCTTTCTCTCTCTCTCTCTCTCTCTCTCTCTCTCTCTCTCTCTCTCTCTTCTTTCTCTCTCTCTCTCTCTCATCTCTCTCTCCTTTAATTTGTTAAATCCTTTCTGATTTTTACTTAGATTAAGAATGTTGTCTTAAGTAACCCCAGGATACTTTTTTTTCAGTTAAGTCTCCTTATCAGAGGAACAGAGAGAAGAAGGTTTTAGGCTCCTCCTACAAAGAAAGGCAATCTAGCATGGTGAATAGAGAGCCCTACTGGAATCTGGGAAGAGCTAGGCTCAAGTCCTAGACACATACTGGCTGTATAATTCCGGGCAATTTAGTGCCCTAGGCAATTCTCTAAGACTATAAGTTCAGGTGCACTGGTAGAAGTATTTCCTTACCTGGGAGTTCCCTATATCAAGGAAATCACAAGTCCAGTCCCTTTCCCTACAAAGAAAAGCAATCTTCACATTGAGAATGGGAGAGAAAGGAAGAGGGCAGAGTAAAGAAATGCTGTTTCTGGTGTTAAATAAGTTTTCATAACAATCTTTTGGACTACTTTCTTTTGAAACAAATCATTAAACAGTGTTTTGAGGCCATGAGGGAAAACTTGAAAGCCTGAGCCTCCCATTTTTTTGCTCATTGAAGTTAGTAGAAACCTGATGCCCTTAATGTTGACATGAGGCTGAGAGATTTTTGCATTATGCCTTTATTTCCTTTAGGAAAATTGTTTTTGGTTTATTTGTGAAGATCAAAAGATATCATTATTGCTCAAAACAAAACAAAACTAAACATTTATACTCATGCCCAGGAAAGATAGACAAATGCTTTAATAGCGGAATGAAAGCAATTAGAATGTGCTTAGAAATATTGAACTGGATTCTATATTGAACGGTACCATGTAAATGAAAATTAACTAGGGCACTGATAATCATGTTAATGATGATAAATGTTGTTTAGTCATTGATCTGAGTAAAAATTTCAGATAAAGAGCCATAGCTATAGATATATAGTATACATGTGCACCAGCTATATAACATAGGTGTCCACCATTTTATAGAATAAATGCATTCTAATAAAAGGAAAGAATAACAAATCATGGAAGGAGCCTTACAAAATTGTTTGTAAAGCAAATATGTGCAAAGTAAATCCTACTTTCCCACTGACTTCCATTTAAAAATCATCAATGAATTTCTATAGTGGTGGTAGAAAAAATGCAGGTGGGAAAATTCCCCAATAGAATGAGTAATATAATTTTGGTTATATGTATATGTGTATCATAATATGTATTGTACTTCATTGTGGAATTTATTAATCTTTTTGGAAATCATGTTCAGTTCTAAGACTAAGAATCTTCGTCCTAGAGACTATTTAGTGTAATTTACTTATTTTGTTGATGATAAATATGGGGCCCAGACAGGCTAAGTGACTTGCTCAAGGTCACACAGCTAGCTAGTGGTAGAGCCTTAATTAGAATTAGGGTGTCCTGATATCTAACTCAGTTATCTTTCCTTTCTAGAACTTCTCTACTTTTCCATTAGGCACCTTGCCCCACAATGATTTTAGTCATGAGTAATATAGAACAAAAATCCCTTACTTCATTATAACTCAGTTGCACTATTATGCCTTATTAGTATGTAGAAATAATTTAATAGAATTCACTACAATCTACTAATTCCTTAGCTCAGTACTTTAAGTAGTTTAAACCAAGTTAATTCAATGCTTTATCAATTCTCTCTCTCTCTCTCTCTCTCTCTCTCTCTCTCTCTCTCTCTCTCTCTCTCTCTCTCTCTCTCAATTGCAGTTAAGTGACTTGCCCAGGGTAACACAATCAGTAAATGTCTGAGGTTGGATTTGAACTTCTATCTCTCCTGACTTCAGGGCCAGAGCTCTAACCACTATGAACCTAGCTGCCCCTGCTTTATCAATACTCTAAGTCTATTTAGTTTATCAAGTTTATGTGGACTTATAGGATTCTTTATATAGACATATTCTTGGTCTTCATTATAAGGTTGCCTTCCTGTTCAGAATTTATCCAAGTGGCATCCTGGGGTCAATTTCATAAAGCTGCTCTTAACTTCCTTTTAAAATTTTCAACCATTAAACAAATTAAGTGCCTGCCATGCAAAAGACATTGCACTAAAATTAAGCACCTGAATTAAACACCTCTCAGTCTATAATGGTATGTAAATTACTTGGGACAAAGTATAATAATTAAATTTATTGACATCCAATAAGTCTTACAACTCTTTTGCATAGCAGTATGTAATGTTTTCCTTTTGCAGCAGTCACTTACTTTACATGATTTGTCACTGAATTAACAAGATTTTGACACATTATTTAATTCTTTATCACGAAATTTTATCATGTTGAATTTTAAGTGTTCCTTTGATATACAGTTCCTTTCCCCAAATTTTAAGGCCCATAGGCAATCGATAGGGTTTAAATAAAATAAGATCCCACGACACTGAAGTTTGTCTCCATGTCTTAGATAAATTTTTTTAAGCTTTGGTAACGTGACATAATTCAAAGCCATTTTCAGTATTTCATCTCTATTTGGGAATTTCCATTATTTTGGAACATTTTTGCTTCTTAATATATCAATATCTTTATCAGTGTTCATCAGTCCCTCAATGAGTTCAAGACTCCTAGGCTCACTTGAAGTTAAATAAATTCACAAACATATTTGGGTAGGTGTTTTATAGTCTGATGAAGATGCCTACCTACATTTCTTCTGACAATGATGTTGGTATCATCTTAAATGAAAAAAATGAGTTTCATCAGCTCAAATGGCCTTTTTCTAATCATCATTATTCCAATCTTTATATCGTCTTGCCCATGACAATCATTCCTTCATAGCAAGAGTTAGCTGGTTTCTTTTGCTTGGTCTTCTCAGTTAGCTGATTTCTTTTTATTGGTCTTTTTCTTGTTCCTCCAGCTTCTAAGAAACCCATGTCAAACTATACAGAAATCAGAAACAACCTCTCCAGCTGCCAGAAATTGTCAGTTTTGGGCATTATTTTAAATTGTTTACTATATTTTGCACTTTGATGTGATAGATTGGGTTTCATTGGGGGCTTGAATGATAATGCTTGATTTTTGCCCACCAATACCTGCTGAAGTATCTCTAACAAGCATTGAAGTGTGTGCTTTAAGAGTTATAACTCTTGCATTTTTTCTTGAAGTTCTATCCATTCTTAAAAACCATGGAATTAAAACACAAAAATGGATAGTGATGAAATATGTGTGTAATGGTTCAAAATCAGGCACTCAAGTAACAGAGGTGGGAAAGCCAGCTCAATCTGGTTTCATTTGTTCAGGGTTAGACATTCTGAGCTACCCAAGTGCTAGTAGAAACCTCTGTACATCACCACTGATGTCAAGAAATGAATCTTATCAAAACCACCATTTATTCCAAGTAATTCACATGCTACTGTAATACTCAGTTTCTTTGTATTAGCTATGTGACTTCTCCTATGTTCTTTATGCCCCAGCCTCACATTTCCCATATGATTTCTTATAAATTAACTTTAAAACATTTCAAAATTTTCCTCTTTAAAAAGCCTTTTTTGACAAAGTAAAGTAAGACCTTAATATCTAGTAGTCAGTAATCACAATTACAACTAAGAACCTGCTTGCTATTCTGCTTTCCTGCTTTATACTTCTAAGAATAAAGGGGGATGGGCAGCTAGGTGGCACAATTAATAGAGTACTGACCCTGGAGTCAGGAGGACCTGAGTTCAAATCCTACCTCAGACACTTAATATTTACTAGCTGTGTGACGTTGGGCAAGTCACTTAACCCCAATTGCCCTAACCAAAAATAAATAAATAAGTAAGTAAATAAATAAATAAAAGGGGGAAAATAGAAAAAAAGAAATCATGGAAACTAAAAGTATGTGATGTTTGTTTTATTTGAAAAAAAAAAAGAGTGCTTATATTCAGAGTCAAGAAACTCAGTTTCGAATCCTTCCTCAGAGAGTTACTGGCTGTGAAACTGTGGGCAAGACATTCAGGACCCCAGTTTCCTCCTCTGTAAAATAAGCATCATAGCCCTTGCACTCTGAACCTCCCAGGGTTGCTGTGAGGAAAGATCTTTTGGAACTTTTAAGTGCTGTGTGAATTACTATTTAAGTAACACCCAAGAATCTCACAGACTACTGCTGTGCTTTGGGCATATTTTGTACTGTGCTCAGTGTGCTGAAAGATAATCAGAAATGTTATTAATATTTAGTACAAATAAATTTTTTTCCCCACAGATTGAATTGTATTCACGGAATATAAATTTTGCTTGCAAAGTGGTCATGGCCTGAAAGAAAATGTAAGGTAAAATATTTGTGTTAATTTGCAACTAAGAAACTCCCATTCCTTTAAGAACACTGAGATCTCAGTTGATGAACTCTTAAATATCCTTGTTTACATACTTCAATATAATTTCACTAGGCACAGTCCATAAGTTGTAGGTATCCAAGAGCCCATAATTATTGCTTTAGAAAATATTCATTATAGCAGTGTTGTGGAGCAAGAAGGAGTCTTAATAGGTAGTATCAGCCCTGAAATGAACTCTGGAAAAAAGTTGGGTTATCTCATTTTAAATGCTTTTATTACAGAGAGAGGTCAGATGCACATGACTTAAGAAGCAGCAAAATTATATGACTGGTGTTGAAATGGAGTGTAATATGGGGGAAAGAAGTAGTGACTAAAGTACATGATCTGAAAGGGTGAACTAGTTTCATCTTTCAGCACCAGTGAACTTGGACCAGCGTCAAACACGGGCTTAGCAAAATGATAATGAAACCAGACCTGTTTGGTTAGAATCCACCACTGCAAACCTGATGCTTAGCTTTGGAAACACCCATCAGAGATTTCTACACTCAGTGATTATCTCTGACCTCCCTCCTTTCTCCTTCTCTTTCATCCACAGAGAGGGCTCCAGTACCAAGAAGGACTGGCTCAGCATTTGTTTTTCCACGTGTCAATTTCATTAATTTCAGGGGGTGTGAAGTGTCAAGTGAACAGAAAACTTCCCTTTGCATTTGTGACATTCTCCAAAAATGAGGACTCCATTAAAATAATTAAAGCGTGTTTTACACTAAGCACTCTGCTTTTCTACACTTGTTGAGAAATTACTCCCTCAAAGTTTTTGTTTGAAAGTTAGATTATTCAAGTCTAGTTTTCTTTTTCACGTGGGTGACCTTTGCTCACTTGTATGAGGTATGTGTCACTCGGGAAAAAGATTAAGTACAGTCTGCTTTCAGAGACTGGTTAGCCAATCAAATCCTGACTTGATTATATGAAACAGACACTTGAGATCTAGCTGGAAAGAGGAATAGAAACAGGGTTTTCTGGGACCTGGAGTGAACTGGTTTTAACTGTCTTTTCCATCTATTGAGGTAATCTCAACTCTAACCAGTTAATATTGGTTTCTTGGTGAAACCATGGTAGTTCACAAGATCATAGACTTGAAGTTAGAAAGGACCTTAGAGGTCATTTAATCCCCCTCATTTTACAGATTAGGAAAATGAGTTCCAGAGAAATTAGTTACTTTCTCAAGGTGTGATGTGAAAGTAAGCAACAGTGACAAGATTTATGTATCCAAATCTCCTAATCCAAAGGCCAGCATTCTTTCCCCTTCACCTTGCTTATCCCTATTGTCACAAAGGAAAAGCCTCAAGTTTTATAATATAATTCTTTCAGGTTTCTGCCTAGATAACATGCTTGCTGCCATTTGAGTGAATTACATAATTTAATAATTTCTTAGTAGACAGCTGTGGGTGGAACAATGTCCCAACACTGTCACCTCCTAAAGCAACATCCAAGATAGGCTAGTTTTTATCCTTAAAAACCATCCTTGAAATGTTATTGGCTCAAGAGACTAAAGACTCAAGCTATTGATATTACTTTCTGGTCACCTGAGTACAAAACAACCATCAGGGGCTCTGGGCACTCTCTGTTACTTGGCTGGCAAACTATGATGAGTAACTCAGCTTCAAGGGAACTTCATTCAGCTGAATCAATTTGTGCTGTTCTCAGTACAGATTTTTGTTGAGTACCCTTCTACAATACCCAAGGGAATCTCCTTTTGTTAACTGGTTAATGATCTATGAGTGTCCCATTTCATTCCATTATTGAACATAAACACTAAGGGATTGGCCAGAGTTAGGCCCAGCCAAGAATAATGGTCTACCTACCTGAAAGGACTCTTTTTTTTGCTGGTTCTTCTAGAGAGGCTGGATAAACTCCTTTGGTCAGGTGTGAATTGGACTAGAAGGAGTCTGACATTCCTTCCAACTCAGAGATTCTACAAATTATTTTTATTTCAACTAACAGCGTGGGTACCAGTTTGGATTACATAAATCTAATTGTTAATTCATTTAGGGAACCCTTCCACAAAATCTGAATGTTTATAAAGAAATTTATTTCTTTCAAATGGCAACTAAGGCTAATTCCAAAAGCAGTCACCATCCCTCCTTCCACCCCCACCTTCTCCTCATTTGCAATCTGTGATTTATAAATTATCAGCATTTTTCTTCAGTAAAGAATTCTGTACAATTTTAAAAACTTGTTCTTCCCCCATTTATCTGCATATCTGGAACTCAGAGTTCAGAATTCTTTTCTTTCAAGAAAACACTAAAATTTGTGCAAGGGTATGTAGCAATCATGCACATCTAAAGTATAATCAGATCTCTGATGAGTAATGATCAGGGCAGGCCTCATGGTATTATTGGAAAGAAGGCACACAATTGCAGGAATTTTATAGGAATAAAAACCTTAATATAGAATCACAGTGCCCCTTGGCAGATGTAGCAGTGTCCTCATCTGCTAAGTGAGAAAGGAGCCTGGACTAGATGCCCTATAAAATTCTATCCACCTTGAAAATTCTATGATTCTAAAAGCAGCATTTAAATTATAGAAATAATATAAGGAATAGGAAATGTAACAAGTTCAAAACAGAGTTGAAATCTCAAAATTTATCATGGGGATATTGATTTATCAGGGTCTCTCAACTTCTAACTCAAGGGCCTATGGTCTTTGATGTAGTCATTCTGAGAGAATACGGGTGGCCTAAGAAGGTATTGTCAAGGATGCCACTGTTCACTGATCCTCTGCAATCAATTCATTAAAGCCAAACCCTTTTCCATTTTTACTGCTTAAGACCTACAGTAGATCAAAGGAAAACCCAACACACAAGACTTCCTCAGGGTCATAAACAGCTCAGGGGAGCCCACAGAAACAGGGAAAGCCATTCAGGAAAAGCATACTTCTGAAACTGCATTGTTCTGTCACATCTGCCTGTTTCTTCTTTCTTCAAGTAATATCAGCTTTGAAACAATTGTATAATGGACGTGCATTATAAATGCCAATTCAGAAATTTTACTTCTACCTTCTTTTATCTGCTGCCTACTGGCAGCCCAATGTAGAAGAGGGGCTATTGTAGTTCTCAGGGCTATTGACTGCAGTTTCTGCTTGCTGCCCTGACTTTCTTATTGTGGTGCCATGACTTTTTAAAATGAGTCCTCCCATCCATGTTTCTAAAATCAAAAATACTGTGTTTCTGTTTGATTATTTTTAATGAGAAGCAGAAGTGAAAAAAAAAGGTTTCCAAAAGAGAAAAATGTAGAGCTGAAAACTTGGGACTCACATATTTCTATTTTGGGCTCTGTTTTTGATTAGTGGTTCCTCAAAGGCTAGGACCAGATCTTATCCTTCTTTATATTCCCCCAAAGCAAATATACTCTTTCGTGTCTCTATTCTGAATAGTGTCTTAAACAGAGTAGGCACCCACTCAGTATTTCTTGAATAAGTGAACAAATGAATGAAAGAGAATGGTCAGATAATTTAAGCCAGGGGTGGCTTATTTTGTGATATGGTGCTAAGTCATTATGGAATTCCAGGAATGGAAGGGATGTACCTTCTTTTTCTAAAACTGAAGCAAATACATAGAAGTCTCTTTTAGACAGCTTTATGACCTTTTGGGTTATTGTTATGCAGAGAAGCAAAGGTGTTTCCCTCATAGTAATGCTGAAAGCTCTCTATTTCTACTCCTTATTTTCTTAAAGATTTACTGGAAGCACTATGTACTAATTACCCAGGTAACTTTCTTTGACATTCATTTTCCTTAAAATGAAGAGTTTGGACTTGGGAAACTCTAATATTCCTCCCAAATTTAGTATTTATGTCTATCATTCAGTTACCTAGAAATGGCAACTAAATCATCCTACCATCATCAAGTAACATGCCATCAAAATCATCTTAGGTGGTGGGTATCCATCTCATTCTTAAAGAACATCCAGGGAATGTCCTTCTATGACCTTTTGCCATCTTTCTTATAATGTTTAGGAACTATCTCTTATCTTAAGAAAACTGTTCTTTATTCATTATTATTTTAACCTATTTCCTCTTATTCTTTCTCTGTGGATGTGAAAGAATCTTAAAATCTAACAGTCTCAGCTCATTTCTTAAGAAAGATTCATGGTTCAATGATGTGGTGAGGTCCCCTAGCACTCTCCCTTCCTGATATTTCATTACTATAGGACATTTACCAGAACATGGTGAAGTTCCCTTAAATAGTTTGACCTAAAAGCTGCTTATCAAGATAAATAAAATATATTGGGTGAAACACATATTTTATTTTAATCATGTTTGTTTACATACCCTCTAAATTATAAAATGTAATTTGTAGTAGGATTTCATCATCATTACTCCAAATTGGTGAGTTTCTACTGTCTTTAATTTTGGGTGTATGATATCAAATACAAAATATGTTTCTAATAGGAAGGAGTTAAGTAGCTTTCCACTGCTGATGGGAAGTTGGGACATTGTTGGAGTAATTTTATTTAAGGAAATAAACGCATTTTCACTTACAGGGTTCATGCTTACAAAAATTGTGGTGTGTGGTTTCTGAAGAGAATGCAGTACTCCTTTGGGCTTTAGGAGATTCAGTAGTTCCCTAGAGAAGGTATTCCACTGGAACCTTGCAATTAGGGCATGTGTCCCCTAATTAAGTCAAAGATAGAATAATTGGCTTATTTAGTCTACTCTTCACTCCTCTTTTTTTCCTCCACACTCTATCCTCACTGGGGCAGGATGACACTGAAACCATCCTAGACATGCAATTGTTTTTATTCTTTAAGATCACCACAGAAGGAAACACACCGCAGAGGAAACTACCCTCTCTCTCCCTCTCTTTCAGAATATCCCATGTTCTTCCCATTGTCCCACTGAAATCCATCCTGATTCCATAACCATTTTACTTTTTCATTAGAAGAAAGAAAATGGGCCAGACCACATTGGGAGCATAAAATTAGATGGAGAGAATCAGATTTTAAGAATCTCCCTGACACCTGGAGTTTGCAACTTCTTTGCTGATGCCTTCTTGTAGATTGTAGCTTATCTTGGTGCCAGATAGATGAGACAGTGGATAGAGAACTGGACCTGGAGTTAGGAAGATCTGAGTTCAAATCCTGTCTCAGACACTTAGTAACTGTGTGACTTTGGCCAAATCACTTGATCTCTATCTGCTTCAGTTTCCATAAAATGGGCATAAAGTAGTACTTGTTTCCTTGGGTTGTTGGGAGGATAAAATGACATACTTTATATAAAGCCCTTTATAAACCTTAAAATTGTATAAATGCTAACATTATTATCTTGACTTCTCGAATCCACACCTGGTAGATGACATGTGTGTCTTATATATGAAGAAGCTAATCATCAGTAGTCTGGTCACTATATTTGCCCGTGGCAACCCATGAAACAAAGAATTGCAAAATGACTCCCATTCTTTTGTTTTCTTTTCTTCTTCTCCAGTAATGGTGACAAAGTGGTAGAAAAAAGGTTAGAATGTACTAAGGATCACATAGTTTTTAGACTCCCTATAAACATCATAACTTAAGTATTGTATTTTGAATGTGAGGTGCTCATCAAGTTTTATATATATATATATATATATATATATATTGCTCATCAAGTTATATATATATATATATATATATATATATATATATATATATGTGTAAAACCAGAAGACACAAGGAAGTTTCAGCTAAATGGGAGGATGGGTCATAGATTTTCCTTGGAGAGACAAAGAAAGCAATTCTTAGGACTGGCTTTACAATAATTCCAAAGGCAACAAGAGACATCATTTTGTGAGACATTTAATCATCTTGGTACTCTGGTGATGTTAGCCTATTTTTTAATAAAGATAAAAATTAAGATAGTTGCAGCCTATGAGCCAACATTTGTAGCAAAGAATAAGGAGGTAGAGAAATTTCATGAAAGACTCAATAAGGCTGTCCAGATTAAATCAACTTATATGTTAATATTTGATCGCTTTAATGGAAAGGCAGGTTCAGGGGAGAATAGTGGAAAAATATGCTAGGAATCTTGGTTAAGCAGTAAGAAATGAGAGAAACCTATACAAAAGTCTTAATCCTATATATAAAAAATATTTTCTCTAAGAGTGAAGAGGTACTAGAAATGGCAAGCCCCAAATAATATAACAAAAAATGAAATTGATAGTAAAGAGGGCAAACAAATACAATGAATGTTCCTAGTCCTTGTTTATTCCAGGCTCCAGATACTCTTTTTAGCTCATTTTCATCCCCACCCTCTGGCAAGTCCTTATCTTTAAAAAAAAATCATCCATTGCTAAAAATCATTTAAATTTCATTCCGTAGTAAAGAGCAAAGACACTTTACTTGAAATAGCAACGCATCATAAGATCAAGGAAATGTATCAGCAGAACTATTGGAACTGTCCACACATTTATGGTCCATGAAAGCCAACTCATCTTCCAATCACCCAGGGACAAAAGATGAAGTCCAATCGCTCTCCTACTTTCTTTCTGTGCTTTCTAGAACGCTGGCAATCACTGCGCAAAGTATATTGTACTTGACTCAGGACTAAGGTCCAAGATGATCCCTAGAACTCTTGACTATGGGTTATTCATCTTCCACTAAAGGACAAGGAGGGGACTTGGAAACCTCTGTCTCCTACTTCTTGGTCTTAACCATTCTGCAGGCTAGGAAGGGTAGGAGAAAGTCTCCTAATTTTGTATGGCCTTTCACCTTGATTCTTCCCTCAATTTTTTTTCTCATCAAATTAATTCTGGTGCTGGGTGCTCCTGAATCTCCAGTACCTAAGATTAAGTTCCTGTAATCATATTTCATTCTTGGAACTGCAGCAACATTGGGTTTTCTTAGTCTGGTAGGATTCACCATTTACTTTAGCCCTACCAGAAATATGTTCTGGGAGGAAAAAGGGCAGTAAAACTACAACACTGTCAGAGTTCTGGCAAAATACTGGGGTACCACTCATAATTATATTATAATGGACAGAAAATGGCTAATTAATGTTGTGGGAATAATTTTTTTAATTATTATTTTTTATTTTTTTTTTCATTTTTCAAATGCTTTATTAACTTCTGATTCACATGATTCATTTCCACCAGATTTTGAGTTACAAATTTTCTCCCCATTTTTCCTCTTGTAGCAGCAAGCACCCCAGGGTAGCTACCAACACAGGTTCTTGGATCTGCTTTGATAAAGGAAAGCAACTCAAAATGGGTTAACAAGCTTACTTTAATCTGTCAAACATATGTATTGTTTACCTAGTTCAGGGGAAAAAGGTCAGCACCCCAAACTTCAGAATATACAGACAGAATTATCAAGACAGAGAAACAGATCAAGTAGACAGTTTCCAAACTGTCCAACCATTACATTCATACCAAATCAACAACTGGGTTTCAACATCTGGGTTTTTCAAAGTGGGGGGGGAGGGGCCTCTCAACAACGGCTTCCCAAAATCCAGATGAAATCACAGAACATTTCTCAAAGTGAGCCCCCCAAAAAAGCTACACATCAGGGCTTATATAGCCCTCTCCTGGCTCAGAGAATATAACAACCTTATTGACTCACTGGCCAATCAAGAAGCATCTACTGAAAAACAAGCCTCCCACCCCAGGCTCCAGGTGCACTTTAGCCTAGGGGCAGGGAAGATATTTAAATTGACACCCCTACCCACAACCCCAAAATAGCAGTCCCATAGGATATCCCCTCCTCCAATCTGCTCTCTCCCATATCTTCTCCCATACCCCTTTTGACTTTTCCAGTAGGGCATAGTGGGTTTCTATGCCCCAGTACCTGTATGTCTTATTTCCTATTTACATCTAAAATGGTATTAATAATAGTATATGTATTTTAAATTATGTATAAATTTATATATAAATATTATATATATTATGTATATATAATATATATTTAAACATTTGATTTTAAAACTTTGAATTCCAGATTCATTCCCTACCTCCCTTGTCACCCACCCTTACTGGGAAGATAAGCAATTCAGTATAGGTTGTACATGTGTAGCTAATGCAAAACATTAACATAGTAGATATATTATAAAAGACTGACTATATTTCCCTCCCTCCTTTTCCACTACCCACTTGTTCTATTCTCTACTTTGATCCCATCCATTTTCAAAAGTGGGTGCTTCCAACTTCCCTCTCCCCCCAGCCTGCCCTTCCTTCCATCATCCCCCCTCTCATCCTCTTCCCCCCTACTCTCTTGTAGGGTGAGATACCCTATTTAGTGTGTATTTCATTCCCTCCCTGAGACAAATTCAATGAGAATAAGGTTGACCCATTCCCTTTTGCCTTCCTATTCTTCCCTTCCATTGTAATCATTTTCCCTTGCCTCTTCTATATGAGATAGTTTACCCCATTCTGTCTCTCCCCATCTCCTCTCATTATATTCCTCTCTCACCTCTTAATTTCACCTTTTAAGTATCATCCCTTCCTATTAAATTGGTCCTGTGCCCTCTATCTATGTATACCTGTAAACATATTACACACATTCACATATGTATTCATACGCCTGTATACCCTCCAATATCGACACACACACATATATACATATATATGTATATATATATATATTCCCTCCAACTATTTTCATACTGAGAAAGATTTAATCAGTTACAAGTATCGTTTTTCCATGTAGGAATGTTACTAGTTCAACTTTGATAAATTCCTTATTATTTCTTTTCCCTGTTTATCTTCTCATGCTTCTCTTGCTTCTTGTATCTGAATGTGAAATTTTCTATTCAACTCTGTTTTGTTCATCAAGAGTGCTCGAAAGTCCTCTGTTCCACTGAATGATCATATTTTCCCCTGAAACATGATACTCGGTTTTGCTGGGTAAGTGATTCTTGGTTTTAATCCCAGCTCCTTTGCCCTCCGGAATATCATATTCCAAGCCCTTTGATCCCTTAATGTAGAAGCTGCCAGATCCTAAATTATCCTGATTGTGTTTCTACAATATTCAAATTGTTTCTTCCTGGCTGCTTGTAATATTCTCTCCTTGATCTGGGAATTCTAGAACTTGGCTATAATATTCCTAGGAGTTTTCTTTTTGGGATCTTTTTCAGGGGGTGATCGGTGGATTCTTTCAACCTCTATTTTGCCCTCTGGTTCTAAAACATCAGGACAGTTTTCCTTGAGAATTTCTTGGAGGATGATTTCTAGGTTCTTACTTTGGTCATGGCTTTCAGGTAGTCCAATAATTTTTAAATTCTCTCTCCTGGATCTATTTTCCAGGTCAGTGGTTTTTCCCATGAGATATTTCACATTACCTTCTATTCTTTCATTTGTTTTGGATCTGTTTAACAGTGTCTTGATTTCTCAGAAAGTCATTAGCTTCCATTTGCTCCAATTTAATTCTGAAGGAATTATTCTTCTTAGTGAGCTTTTGAGATTCTTTTTCCATCTGGCAAATTCGGCTTTTTAAGGCATTCTTCTCTTCATTGCCTTTTTGAGCCTCTTTTGCCATTTGAGTTAGTCTTTTTTAAGGTGCGATTTTCCTGAGTCAGGCTGTTGATTCTCATTTCGCAATTTTCTTGCATCATTCTCATTTCTATTCCCAATTTTCCCTCCACTTCTCTTATCTGCTTCTTAAGGTCCTCTATAGCCTGTAGCCAGCTCATATTTTTCTTGGAAACTTTTGGTGCAGGAGTTCTGACTGCACTATCTTGCTCCTGTTTCATGCATTGATCCTTTTTGTCCCCAAAATAGGAGTATAAAGTTGGGTTGTTCTGTTTATTTTGTTTCCTTTGCCTGGTCATGTCGCCACTCAGTCACTTGACCCCTGGCTTTTTTGTCACAGTAGGACTCTGCCACCAGACAAGGGAGCTTTCGATCCAAACATTGGGGTTTTCTCAGCTGCTGGAGGTATTAGTTGGGTGCCCTCTCTGAGGCCTCTACACACTCTGGCAAGCTGGTCATCCACCCCAGGACCTCTACCCTAGACCGCAATCCAGATCCAAGCAGGTTAAAGCAAGAGCGATTACCCTTCAGACTGGTGCTTGGTACCCCTACACTTTGCAGGCCCGGAGCTGAAGCTGCCATGTGGGGGTGGCTTCTCTGCTGCACCTCAGTGGCTTTTTGCCCTTGGGGCAAAAGCCAATGTACTCCCAACTACTATGTCCCAAAGTCCACACTGCACTGACCTCTCACTTTTTCCTTAGTATCTATGTTTTGATAATTTTGGAAACAGCCACAGCTGCTGGTGATCTGGAGTCCCTCCAGCCGGTGGTTGGTCAGGCCTGCCCTGAGGTTAAAACTTTTGGCTCATGGGGAGGGAGGGGGTGGAGGGGGAGTGGGGTCAGCTCTCAGAGTGCTGCACTGGCCACTTGCTGCCAGCATGCCGGGCTGTCTTCAGCAGGAGGTTATCTTCTCTGTGTCATTTTGTGCATTCTATAGCCTGTGGGAATAATTTTCAAATTATTTGTCCATATACACCAAAGTAGATTGTGGAATCCTTATGGTAAAGATCAAAATCAATGCCAAATTAGAAGGAAGAATGAAAAGGAAAAGACATTATATATTTGAGAAAGTTTCAAAATGACACATTTAAACAAATCATTGTTTATGCTATTCATATTTGCCACCCAATCAAAATCATGGTAGCCATTGTCTAAAGACTCCTAGGTCACTCTTCTTTCTTCCTCAAATAGTTTAGGCTTAAATTTTTTCTCTCCTCTCCAACTCCTGCCCTCATACTAAGGGACTTCACCATATATGTTAATTCTCCATCAAATTACCATAACTGCTCAGTTCCTCAACGTATTAACTTCCTATGAGCTACTTTTTTATTTTACCTCAGTCACACACAAAGATGGTCATATCTTTGAGCTTGCCATCACCCACAAATGTATCTTCTCCATGTTCTTCAAGAACTCTGAAATTCCATTATCTGACCATAATCTATTGGATTTTCACCTCTTCCTCTGCCTTCCTTTACAAAACCCTATCAATCATCTACACTATGATGTCTAGTCCCTTCACCCCTTAATTTTCTCTCAGGTCATCTTTTGGGCATTAACCACTCTCTCTTCTTTTCCCCATCTTGACTCCTTAGTGAGCCATTTCAACTCTACATTGTCCTCCTCTCTTGAATCCCTAGCCCCTTTATCATATTGCCTATTATACCAGTCAAATCTCAGCCTTGGATCACTCCCATCATTCATAGTCTTTGTGCCTACATGTGTGCTGTTGAGCAAAGATGAAGAAAATCACACAACTGCTGTGACTGTATCTACTACAAATTTTTGTTACATAATCTCAACTGGGCCCTTACTGCTGCTAGGCATTCTTATTATACTTCTCTTGTAAATTCACTATACCATTTTCTACAGCATTTCTTCTAAACCTTTTTTTACCCCTTCTTCAAGCTCCCATGCCTTTCCTTCTCCCACTTCTCTCAGATGAGAACCTTGCTTCATATTTTACAGAAAAAATTGAGGCCATTTGCCATGAACTTCCTCTTCTCCCCTCTGCCTCATCTTCTATCACTCAGGTGGCTTCTTCTATCCCTGTTTCACATGATGAAGTGGCCTTACTCCTTCAAGCAGATCCCATTCCATCCCATCTCCTGCAACAGATCACACCCTGTTATCTCCACTCTTTCACTTTATTTTCAATCTCTCTCTGTCTGTGTCTGTCTGTCTCTCTTTCCTCTCCTGCCTCATTTCTTATTACCTACAAACATGCTCATGCCTCCCCTATTCTGAAAGAAAACCCACTTGATCCTCTTACACTTGCTAACTATTATCCTTTTCTCTTCTGTCCACAATAGGTACCTCCACTGTTTTTCCTCTCAATCTTTTCTTAACTCTGCACAATCTGGCTTTTATCCTTATTCTATCAATATTGTTCTCTCCAAAGTTGCTAATGATCTTAGTTCCTAAATCCAATGTTCTTTTCTCAACCCTCATTCTCCATGGCCTTTGGACAACTCTTGACACTATTGGTCCCTCTCTCTTCCTTGATACTCTTCTTTTCTCCAGGTTTTCAGGATATCATTCTGTCTTGGTTTTCCTACCTATCTGACTGCTCTTTCTCTGTCTCCTTTACTGGATCATCTTACAGATCACACCCTCTAACAGTAGGCATTCCTAAAATGCTGGTCTGATATATCACACACACATACTCCTCCCCACTCCTCATAAACTCTTGTGGCTTTCTGTTGCCTCCAGGAGTAAAACCAAAATATTCTGTTTGTCATTCAAAGTCCTTCATAACCTAGCTCCACCTTACTTTTCCAGTTTTCTCATACTTTATTCCCCAACACATACTTTTCAGTCCAGTGACTATTCCATGGACAAGACATTCCATATCTTGGAATGGCTTTGGGCATTTTTTCTTCCTGTTCTTCATGCCTGGAATACTCTTCCTCCTCTACTCCAACCACTGATTCCTCTGTTTTTTTTTTAAGTCCCAAGTAAAATTCCACCTTCCTTAATGTCTCTTAATTCCATTGACTTCCTTCTTTCAATTGTTTCCTACTTATCCTGTGTATAGTTTACTGCATATGTATTTCTTTATACATTGTCTCCTCCATTAGACTGTGAGCCCCTTGAAGGTAGAGATTGCCTTTTGCCTCTTTTTGTACCCCTTGTGCTTAGCACAATGCTTGGTAGTAGGTTAAGCACATAGTAGGTACTTGATAAATATTTAAGGATTGATAAAAGAACAAACATCATCACTTCCTAATAAATCAAAAAGACCAATATAGCCTAGAAATCACCTCAGTCATCAAACCATTGAGCTATTTATCAATCAGAGAGATATGACAGCCAAAGTCAACACTTATATAAACTACAAACTTGTTTGTAAAAGCTTATGGAGGAGGATGATGGAAGATTATGATCAATAATGAAAGAAGAAATGGTAAAAAGAACTAGTTCAAAGAAAGCTTAAGAGATATAATTAAGCAGATTATCCCAAGAACATAAAGAGGAACAAAAAAAGTAAGGGATAAAAATGGAAAAGAACTGACAATATTTTTTACTCTTTTCTCCATTACTTAAGAAGAGCTACTACATTTGGATACTCACATCACAATGTATGATATGTTTTTTTCTTCCTTGATGAAGTAGATATTGTTCTAAAGAAAAAAAATAAAGGAAATACAGTTGGACTAGGCTAACTTTGTGCTGAAGATAACAATTTGTGGAACTAAGAGATCATTTCTCTTGACATATGGAGAAAGGCAATATATGTAACACTTGGAAAAAAATCATGGACCTTGTATTATCAAAAAAGAGGGCTACCAAGAAACTATTAATAATTATTGACACAATAAAAAAGTTATGAATGAAGGGGGAATAGCTCTTTCAGATCTCAAACAAATAAAGCAATGTTCAGAAAAACCATTTGAAATTCATTAAACAATAAAGGAATAAATCAAAGGAACCAACTAGACATGGTATAATTAGAAATAACATAACTCAATAACACAGTGTCTGATAAAACCAAAAGCACAAATTACTTGGAAAGAACTCCCTGTTTGATAAGAACTACTAGGAAATTGGAAAAGTAGTCCAGTAGAAATTGGGCTAATCATATTCCAGAGTAAATTCAAAATAGGTACATGACAAGAATATTAAATATTATAGTACAAAGAAATCAGAAGAGAAACAGATTATATATCTTTCAAAGCTAGGGGTAGGGGATATATTTTTAACCAAACAAGGGATAGAGGCAATTCCAAAAAATAAAATAGATTATCTTAATTACATGAAAAATAAAAACTTTTGTACAAACAAAATTAATGCAGCCAGATAGTGTAGTGGACAGAGTATTGGGCCTGGAGTCAGAAACACATAAATTCAAATATGGCTGCAGACACTTACTAGATGTTTGACTCTGGCTAAGCCATTTAACTTAACTGCCTCAGTTTCTTCAACTGTAAGATGGGAATAATAATAGTACTTACGTTCCAAGGTTATATGGATCAAATGAGATAATATTTGTAAAGTACTTAGTACAATGCTGCACACAGAGTAAGTACTATTTAAATACTATTTATTTTTATTATTATATTGTCAAAAGCCACCCCAGATTAAGTGGTAAGATGTGAAGAAACAGTTCTCAAAAGAATTGCAAACTTTTAACAACCATATGAAAAGATTCTCAAAATCACTAATAACAAGAGAAATTCACATCAAAACAACCTTGAGGTTACACCTCACACAGTGCAAATTTCAAAAATGATAATAGATGGAAATAGTCAATGTTGGAAAGGTTGTATGTAGGAAGATAGCCCTATTAAATGCATTGCTGGTGTAGCTGTGTACCATCATTTTGGAAAATAATTTGTAATTATGAAAATAAGCAATTAAAATGCCCATAGGCATTTACTTAGAGAGTCCGCTACTAAGTATATACTACAAGGAGGTCATTGACAAGAAGAAAGTCCTTATAACCACCCAAAAAACTACAGCAGGACTTCTTTTGGTAACCATGAACTAAAGAAAAGAAAATTTTCATTGATTAGAGAGGATAGCTAAACAAATTGCAGTCAATGAATATTGGAATATAATGGAATATTATTAGACTATAAAAATGATAAATATGAAGAATACAGAGAAGCATGGACTTATATTAATTGATGAAGAATGAAGTAAACAGAGCCAAGGGGAGTAATATACACAATGACTACAACAAGCTAAATGGAAAGAATCATTTCCACAAAATAATTTGAAGTGAATGTTGCAAAATTACAAAGAACAAGCTTTAAATGAAAGATTTTTAGAAGATTCTCCTACCCCAATTCCTTGCAGAGGTGTGGAACATGCATATTGTCAGGTTTTTTTCAATATATTGACTGGTTTTATTTACTTTTTCTTTTCTTTCTTAAAAAAATTCTTTGTTGGGGTGGCTAGCTGGTGCAGTAAATAGAGCATTGGCCCTGGAGTCAGGAGGACCTGAGTTTAAATGCGACCTCAGACACTTAACACTTACTAGCCATGTGACCTCAGGCAAGTCACTTAACCTTAATTGCCCTGCCTTTCCCCCTTCAAAAAAAAAAGGCAAAAAAAATTCTTTGTCACATGGAATGGCTTTCTGGGAGGGGAAAAGAAAGGAGTATGGGGGGAGGGTGGGGTTGGGCAGTGTAAAAGCTAAAGCCTTCCACATCATTTTATTTTTTAAAAGAAAATGAATTGTGAAAGGATAAAAAGCAAATTATTATAAGAGATGAGATATGAGAAGACTCCTCCCCCTTCTTTTTTATATAAGCTGGGATCTACAAACACAGAATTTTGCATATACATAAGATTTTTTTTTAATGTGTCAATGTCTTTTGAAAAAATTCTTTATGATAAAGGATGAGTCTTTGGGAGGGGAGAGGGAGAGATAAGGTGAAAAATTTAGCCCTCTAACAGCAAAAAATGAATAAAAATCCATGTTAAAAAAGGACAATGCTAAATAGAAGCATCAGTGTGCTAGCTGGAAGTGGAAATTTACTTAGTGTAATGGGAATGGGAATTTGAAGATTTCCCTGACCCTTAGGGTCCCCTCAGGGGGAATTTGAAGACCTTCCCTGCTTCGAAAGTGAACTCTGTCATCTAATAGGCTGAATGTAGTCACATGGAGCCTGTGGTGGGAGGAGTATGTGGAAGGGTAGAGTAGAGCCTATAGGAAGCTGGGAATTAGAGCTAGACTAGATGGCTTGGTGAGAGGATGCTCAGGCAAGAAATCAGGTTTGTCAGTAAATATTGATCTAATATTGGTTTGTGGGAAGACTAAAGGATGCTGTGGCTCTCTGTGCTGCTATGGCCTGTTAACTTCTTTACCACTATGATGGAATTGGCTTACTGGTTTTGGGATTTGATTTTCTGGTGTCTAAATAAATGCTTTGCTTCTGTCCTCTATATGGAGAATTTGTTATATTTTGTGATCAAGTGCCATGCAGGAATATTTATAGTCACAATCTTTAGTGTGTTCATGGACATTGTAAATGTTGCTTTGGCACTACACTTAGCTACCACTGACTTCATTCATCACCCTTGAGCATTTTATTGATTTTGATTGGGTGCTATTTGACACATAACTGAGGTCCAATAGACTAAGATATTGTTAACCCAAGGTTGAAATATCTTGAAAGTGGTAAGTTCAGTCCTTCGTCTTGTTTTGTCTGTATGGTGTCAAATAACCTTTGGGATTTAATTTTCACAAAATTAATTAATATTTTTATACTGTATTCGCAGAATTGTCATGTTGTTTTAGCTTTGAGTGAACACAACTTATATGCTTTAAGTACTGGTTATAAAAATAAAGCCAAAACTTGAGATGAATATACAGATGAACTTATCAGGACAAGGAACCAGTTATCATTGCCATTTACAAAATGAAAAGGATTGATTAAATGACTGTTTTAGACTCTCTATGATTTATTATGCGAAATAAGTTAGTGTTTATAACTGCATGGTCTCCATCTTCTTCTAGACAAATTTCACATGACCCCACTGGGTCAAAGACAGAGGAGAGTTTGCTTTCAATACTTCTGCTCTTACAGAAACTTCTCAGTACATGCTTAACATAAATAGTAATATATTGCTTATACTTCTTGTGGAAACCCATGTTATTAACTTACCCAGATTTACTGTGAGATTGGTTTAAGAGGTAATTATATACCTACACACTTTTCAACACATTAGTTATCCAGCAGACTGTAATAATTTTTTGGGCTGCTAGGTTTGAGGATATAAATGTGTGTTTGGAACATAATACAAAAACATTTTTTCACAGTACGAAGCACATATTATTTGCTCACAAATACTCATTAGTTGGTTATGGATACATTTCATAGAATTACAGCAAAGAAGAGGACTACAAGTATTTGGAAACTCCATGACAATGTATTTAGGCCTACACTTAAATTATCAGTAGAATCTTTATTATATTTCTTTTTTTTCATTTTTCAAATGCTTTATTAACTTCTGATTATTAATTTCTGCCAGATTTTGAGTTACACATTTTCTCCCTGTTTTTTCCTACCCACCACCCCAGAATAGCAGTCCCACAGGATATCCCCTCCTCCAATCTGCTCTCTCTCATATCTTCTCCCATACCCCCTTAGACTTTTCCAGTAGGGCATGGTAGATTTCTATGCCCCAGAGCCTGTATATCTTCTTTCCCAATTACATGTAAGATAGTATTAATAATAGTATATATGTATATATAATTTTAAACATTTGATTTTAAAACTTTGAATTCCAGATTCATTCCCTTCCTCCCTTGTCACCCACCCTTACTGGGAAGATAAGCAGTTAAGTACAGATTGTACATGTGTAGCTAATGCAAAACATTAACATAGTAGATACATTGTAAAAAAACTGACTATATTTCCCTCTCTCTTATTCCACCTCCCACTTGTTCTATTCTCTACTTTGATCCGATCCCTTTTCAAAAGTGAATGCTTCCAACTTCCCTCCCCCCCCCCCCAGCCTGCCCTCCCTACCATCATCTCCCCTATCATCCCCTTCCAACTACTCTCCTGTAGGGTGACATACCCTATTTAGTGTGTATGTCATTCCCTCCCCGAGCCAAATTCAGTGAGAATAAGGTTTACCCATTCCCTTTTGCCTTCCTATTCTTCCCCTCCATTGTAACCCTTTTCCCTTGCCTCTTCTTTATGAGATAGTTTACCCCATTCTGTCTCTCTCCATCTCCTCTCATTATATTCCTCTCTCACCTCTTAATTTTCCCTTTTAAGTATCATTCCTTCCTATTAAATTGATCCTGTGCCCTCTATCTATGTATACCTGTAAGCATATATACACACATTCACATATGTATTCATAGGCCTGTATACCCTCTGATATAGACATACACACACACACACACACACACACACATATATATATATATCTATTTATTTATATATTTCTATTTCCGTCAAATGTTTTTATACTTAAAAAATTTTTATCGCAATGTAAATTTTTTCAACCTTGGTTTTTTTTTTTATTAAGAATGCTTAGCAGTCCTCTATTCCACTGAATGAGCATATTTTCCCCTCAAAGATGATACTCAGTTTTTCTGGGTAGGTGATTCTTGGTTTTAATCCCAGCTCTTCTGCCCTCTGGAATATCCTATTCTAGGCCCTTTGATCCCTCAGTGTAGAAGCTCCCAGATCCTGTGTTATTCTGATTCTGTTTCCACAAAATTAAAATTGTTTCTTCCTGGCTGCTTATAATATTCTCACCTTGATCTGGGAATTCTGGAACCTGGCTATAATATTACTAGGAGTTTTCTTTTTGGGATCTTTTTTCAGGAGGTGATCGGTGGATTCTTTCAACCTCTATTTTGCCTTCTGGTTCTAAAACATCAGGGCAATTTTCCTTGAGAATTTCTTGGAGGATGATTTCTAGGTTCTTTCCCTGTTCATGGCTTTCAGGTAGTCCAATAATTTTTAAAATTCTCTATCTTCCAGGTCAGTGGTTTTTCCCATGAGATATTTCACATTGCCTTATATTCTTTCATCTGTTTGGATCTGTCTAACATCATCTTGATTTCTCTCTTTTTAAAAATTTTTTAAAATTTTATTTATTTTATTTTATTTTTTTAATGCTTCATTAACTTCTGATTTGCATCATTCGTTTCTGCCAGATTTTGAGTTACAAATTTTCTCCCCGGTTTTCCCCGACCCATCCCCCCAAAACAGCAGTCCCACAGGATATCCCCACCTCCAATCTGCTCTCTCCCATATTTTCTCCCATACTCATTTCGACTTTTCCAGTGAATCTCTATGCCTCAGTGCATGTATATCTTATTTCTTAATTACATGTAAGATGGTATTAATAATAGTATACACACACACACACACACACACACATATATATATATATATTTGAATATTTGATTTTAAAACTTTCAATTTCAGATTCATTCCCTTCCCCCCCTGCCACCCACCCCCACTGGGGAGAAAGTAGTTCAGTATAGGTTGTACATGTGCGGCTAATGCAGAACAATAACATAGTAGATATATTGTAAAAGACTGACTATATTTCCTTCCCTCCTATCCCACCTCCCACTGGTACTATTCTCTACTTTGATCCTGTCCCTTTTCAAAAGTGGGTGCTTCCAACTTCCCTCCCCCCCCAGCCTGCCCTCCCTTCCATCATCCCTCCTCTCATCCCCTTCCCCCCTTATTCTCCTGGAGGGTGAGATTCCCTATTTAGTGTGTATTTCCCTCCATCCTCAACCCAGATTCAATAGGAATAAGGTTGACCCATTCCCTTTTGCCTTCCTATTCTTCCCCTCCATTGTAACCATTTTCCCTTGCCTCTTCTGTATGAGATAGTTTACCCCAATCTGTCTCTCCCCACCTCCTCTCATTATATTCCTCTCACCTCTTAATTTCACCTTTTAAGTATCATCCCTTCCTGTTAAATTGGTCCCATGCCCTCTATCTATGTATACCTGTAAATGTATATACACACATTCACATAGGTATTCATATGCCCACATACCCTCATATAAAGACATATATATATATATATATATATATATATATATATAT
>NW_027185779.1:10138078-10139559 GCF_028583685.1 Petaurus breviceps papuanus | reverse complement strand
TTTTATTAAGAATGCTTAGCAGTCCTCTATTCCACTGAATGAGCATATTTTCCCCTCAAAGATGATACTCAGTTTTTCTGGGTAGGTGATTCTTGGTTTTAATCCCAGCTCTTCTGCCCTCTGGAATATCCTATTCTAGGCCCTTTGATCCCTCAGTGTAGAAGCTCCCAGATCCTGTGTTATTCTGATTCTGTTTCCACAAAATTAAAATTGTTTCTTCCTGGCTGCTTATAATATTCTCACCTTGATCTGGGAATTCTGGAACCTGGCTATAATATTACTAGGAGTTTTCTTTTTGGGATCTTTTTTCAGGAGGTGATCGGTGGATTCTTTCAACCTCTATTTTGCCTTCTGGTTCTAAAACATCAGGGCAATTTTCCTTGAGAATTTCTTGGAGGATGATTTCTAGGTTCTTTCCCTGTTCATGGCTTTCAGGTAGTCCAATAATTTTTAAAATTCTCTATCTTCCAGGTCAGTGGTTTTTCCCATGAGATATTTCACATTGCCTTATATTCTTTCATCTGTTTGGATCTGTCTAACATCATCTTGATTTCTCTCTTTTTAAAAATTTTTTAAAATTTTATTTATTTTATTTTATTTTTTTAATGCTTCATTAACTTCTGATTTGCATCATTCGTTTCTGCCAGATTTTGAGTTACAAATTTTCTCCCCGGTTTTCCCCGACCCATCCCCCCAAAACAGCAGTCCCACAGGATATCCCCACCTCCAATCTGCTCTCTCCCATATTTTCTCCCATACTCATTTCGACTTTTCCAGTGAATCTCTATGCCTCAGTGCATGTATATCTTATTTCTTAATTACATGTAAGATGGTATTAATAATAGTATACACACACACACACACACACATATATATATATATTTGAATATTTGATTTTAAAACTTTCAATTCCAGATTCATTCCCTTCCCCCCCTGCCACCCACCCCCACTGGGGAGAAAGTAGTTCAGTATAGGTTGTACATGTGCGGCTAATGCAGAACAATAACATAGTAGATATATTGTAAAAGACTGACTATATTTCCTTCCCTCCTATCCCACCTCCCACTGGTACTATTCTCTACTTTGATCCTGTCCCTTTTCAAAAGTGGGTGCTTCCAACTTCCCTCCCCCCCCAGCCTGCCCTCCCTTCCATCATCCCTCCTCTCATCCCCTTCCCCCCTTATTCTCCTGGAGGGTGAGATTCCCTATTTAGTGTGTATTTCCCTCCATCCTCAACCCAGATTCAATAGGAATAAGGTTGACCCATTCCCTTTTGCCTTCCTATTCTTCCCCTCCATTGTAACCATTTTCCCTTGCCTCTTCTGTATGAGATAGTTTACCCCAATCTGTCTCTCCCCACCTCCTCTCATTATATTCCTCTCACCTCTTAATTTTACCTTTTAAGTATCATCCCTTCCTGTTAAATTGGTCCCATGCCCTCTATCTATGTATACCTGTAAATGTATATACACACATTCACA
>NW_027185779.1:10122810-10137978 GCF_028583685.1 Petaurus breviceps papuanus | reverse complement strand
AGAAAAGTTTCATAAGTTACAATTATTGTTTTTTCATGTAGGAATATTAATAGTTCAACTTTGATAAGTTCCTTATGATTTCTTTTCCCTGTTTACCTTCTCATGCTTCTCTTGCTTCTTGTATCTGAATGTCAAATTTTCTATTCAACTCTGTTTTTTTTCAGCAAGAATGCTTGAAAGTCCTGTATTCCACTGAATGACCATATTTTCCCCTGAAACATGATACTCAGTTTTGCTGGGTAGGTGACTCTTGGTTTTAATCCCAGCTCCCTTGACCTCCGGAATATCACATTCCAAGCCCTTCGATCCCTCAGTGTAGAAGCTTCCAGATCCTGAATTATCCTGATTGTGTTTCCACAATATTCAAATTGTTTCTTCCTGGCTGCTTGTAATATTCTCTCCTTAATCTGGGAATTCTGGAACCTGGCTATAATATTCCTAGGAGTTTTCTTTTTGGGATCTTTTTCAGGAGATGATTGGTGGATTCTTTCAACCTCTATTTTGCCCTCTTGTTGTAAAACATGAGGGCAGTTTTCTTTGAGAACTTCCTGGAGGATGATTTCTAGGTTCTTACTTTGGTCATGGCTTTCAGGTAGTCCAATAATTTTTAAATTCTCTCTCCTGGATCTATTTTCCAGGTCAGTGGTTTTTCCCATGAGATATTTCACATTGCCTTCTATTCTTTCATTTGTTTGGATCTGTTTAACAGCATCTTGATTTCTCATAAAGTCATTAGCTTCCATTTGCTCCAATCTAATTCTGAAACAATGATTCTCCTCAGTGAGCTTTTGAGATTCTTTTTCCATCTGGCAAATTCGACTTTTTAAGGCATTCTTCTCCTCATTGCCTTTTTGAGCTGCCTTTGCCATTTGAGTCAGTCTGTTTTTTAAGGTATTATTTTCTTCAGTCAGGCTGTTGACTCTCATTTCATAATTTTCTTGCATTGTTCTCATTTCTCTTCCCAATTTTTCCTCCACTTCTCTTATCTGCTTCTTAAGGTCCTCTATAGCCTGTAACCAGCTTGTATTTTCCTTTGAAGCTTTTGGTGCAGGAGTTCTGACTTCACTGTTTTCCTCCTGTTCCATGCCTTGCTCCTTCTTAGCCCCAAAATAGGAGTGTAATGTTGGAATCTTCTGTCTGTTTTGTTTCCTTTGCCTGCTCATTTTGCCACTCAATTATTTGACTTTTGGGCTTTTTGCCACAGTAGGACTCTGCCACCAGACAGGGGAGTTTTCGTCCCAAACACTGGGGTTTTCCCACCTGCTGGAGGTATTAGATGGGTGCCCTCTCTGAGGTCTCCACACACTCTGGCAAGCTGGACACCACCCCCCCCCAGGACCTCCACCCTAGACTGCAATCCAGATCCAAGCAGGTTAAAGCAAGAGCGATTACCCCTCAGACTGGTGCTTGGTCCCCCTACACTCTGCAGGCCAGGAGCTGAAGCTGCCACGTGGCACTGGCAGGCAGTGCCAGCATCTCAGCGGTTTCTTGCCCCAGGGATAGAAGCCATGCGCTCCCACTTACTGGTCCCAAAGTCCAGACTGCACTGGCCTCTCACCTTGTCCTTCGCATCTATGTGTTGATAAATCTGGAAAGGCCCACAGCTGCTGCTGATCTGGAGTCCCTCTGGCAGGCGGCTATCATCTTGATTTCTCTTAAAGTCACTAGCTTTCCTTTGCTCCAATCTAAATCCGAGGGAACGATTCTCCTCATTGAGCTTTTGAGATTCTTTTTCCATCTGGCAAATTCGACTTTTCAAGGCATTCCTCTCCTCATTTCCTTTTTGAACCTTTTTTGCCAATTGAGTCAGTCTGTTTTTTAAGGTGTGATTTTCCTCAGGATGTTGACTCTCAGTTCGTAATTTTCTTGCATCGTTCTCATTTCTCTTCCCAATTTTTACTCCACTTCTCTTATCTGCTTCTTAAGGTCCTCTATGGCCTGTAACCAGCTTGTATTTTCCTTTGAAGCTTTTGGTGCAGGATTTCTGACTTCACTGTCTTCCTCCTGTTCCATGCTTTGCTCCTTTTTGTCCCCAAAATAGGAGTCTAATGTTGGAGTCTTCTGTTTGTTTTGCTTCCTTTGTCTGGTCATGTCACCACTCAGTCACTTGACCCCTGGGTTTTTTGCCATAGTAGGCCTCTGCCACCAGATAGGGGAGCTTTCGTCCCAAATGCTGCGGTTTTCTCAGCTGCTGGAGGTATTAGTTGGGTGCCCCCTGTGAGGCCTCTACATGCTCTGGAAAGCTGGTCATCCACCCCAGGACCTCCACCCTAGACTGCAATCCAGATCCAAGCAGGTTAACGCAAGAGCGATTATCCCTCAGACTGTTCGCTTGGTCCCCCTACACTCTGCAGGCCAGGAGCTGAAGCTGCAGCATTGCTCTGGTGCAGAATCTCAGCAGCTTCTTGCCCTGTGGGCAAAAGCTGACACACTCCCAACTACTGGTCTCAAAGCCCAGACTGCTCTGACCTCTCACTTTGTCCTTCGCATCTATGTGTTGATAAATCTGGAAATGACCACAGCTGCTGGTGATCTGGAGTCCCTCCACCCAGCGGCTGGTCAGTCCTGCCCTGGGGCTAAAATCTCAGGCTCTTAGGGGCCTGGGCTCGGCTGCCAGAGTGCTGCGCTGGCCGATTCCTGTCGGCCTGCCGGGCTGTCCTCAGTGGGAGGTTAGCTTCTCTGTGTCATTTTGTGGGTTCTGCAGCTCCAAAGTTTGTTTAGAGTCCCCTTTTACTTGGATTGGGGAAGGTGGAAGCTGGAGCCCCATGGAGGTCTTGTTTCTTCCTTATTATATTTCTTACGTTAAAGATCATTCAGCACCAAGTACAATCATTAACTTGAAGAGAAGGTAACGGAAGGGGCTTGAGGTAAAGGAGCTAATGGTTCTAGACAATAAGAAGGGACCTTATAGATCACAAAATATCAGAGTTGGAAGCAATTTCAGGGGCTTGTCATCCAACTGATAACTAAAAAGTAAATTCTTTTACAACACACTTGAGAAATGTTCATCCAACTTTTTGCTGAAGACTTCAATAAAGGGAAACCCTCTATTTCCAGAGGCAACACATTCCACTTTTGGATAGCTCTAACTGGTAATAATAATAACAATAATGAATACATTTTTATATATACATATACTTAATAATATACATACTATATGGTATATAGTACATATATACTATATATGTGTTGTTAGTAGATAATGCATACTATATATAATATAAACATAGATAATAAGTATAAAACACTTTGCAAATTTAAAAGCTATATATTTAAAAAATTCATAAGTGACATCTGAAGCTACATATAATATAACTTTACTATATATAATGTATGCATTATATTGTTTTACTATATATGCTATAAATAGTAAAGATATCTATCTATCTATCTCCTTATCTGTAAAATGAGAAAAATAATAGCACTTACTTCACAGGTTTGTTTTAAGGATCAAGTAAGATAATATGAGTAAAGCACTGTGAATTTTAAAGCTATATACATATATATATATACACACACATACATATATATGTGTGTGTATGTGTACCATTATTTAAAACTTACATAAAGCACTGTGAATTATATATATATATATGTGTGTGTGTGTGCATGTGTACCATTATTTAAAGCTTACATATTATATAGATTTACTCTGTATACTATATTAAAATCTATATACAATATAGCTTTACTAGATATACTACAAGTAGTATATCTAATAAAAGTATACCATATGTAGCACATGTATGTTATAAAGTATAAAGTATATCATATAGTATTTACATACTTTAGGTTTTGGGGGGAGGGATATAGGATGTGTTCAGGGAAGACTAGTACCTCTGGTGTGATGGCTGCTTTCCACCTTTGGTGTCTGCATGATCCAACTAATTCTCACCTGTGACTCCAAGAAGCTGTAGTATGCACAGTGGCCACACTCCTGTAAACTGTTTGGGCAGACAGGCTAAACCAGGTTGAAGGTAACACAGGGGTCTCAAACCCACTGGTGAATAAGGGGGGGTTTCTAAATCAAGCATGTGAAGACTTCACCTGGCAGAATGGGTAGATGAGAACAGTTTGTTCCATGAAGGCAGCTGAAGCAGGCACTATGGAGTGCTTAGAGATTGGTTAGACACCAAAGACGCCAAAGTCATCCACTTCATCTTAAACCATCGCCAGTCATCTTGACTCTGTCTTGCCACTAGACTTTGATGACTCTGGAAGATAGAGTGAGGCCAATAACTTCGTGCAACTCTGTCCCACATAAATCCACTTTAGGATATATCAAAAGACATCACCCATACCATTTCCCCATTTTTTCCTATCTCAAGGTCCTGTGGCAGCAGTTAAGTTATGAAGCAGCAGGTGCAGATGTCTATAGTCATAGACTTGTACACAGGTCATAGGGTTGCCTTCTCACTGGAAGTAGCAATGAGATTCAGCAACCCCTTGTGTCTGAGCAGCTTTTTATAGATTGCACTGCTCATCTCCTGGTGTGAGGAAGGGGAGAGAAAAGGTGCCCTAAAATTGTCTGCTTATTCAATCCTGGCCTGATTACAATGGCAAGCAGGGATTCTACCCTGTGGTTGAAACACAAAAAAATATGAAAAAACATCTGCAAAGATGATTCCACTCACCATCAATATATGGAATATGTACACACAAAATCCAATAGACCTGAAAGCTGAATAGCTCTTGTCTCAAGAGAACTCAGCAGGTATCAAATTCAAATAACAGCGTGAGTGAAACAAGGCTGGCAAATTAAGACTAGCTTCCTGAAGGCAGAACTGATGCATGTTCTTCTAGAGTGGCTGCAGTGACAGGGAATGCCATGAAGCTGGTGATTTTGCCATCAAAACTAATCTAGTCAACAAACTTGTATGCCTACCAAAAGGAGTGAATGACAGACTCATGACAGTGTGATTGCAACTTGTAGAAAAATGGAACACCAGCATCATCAGTGCCTATGTTCCTCCCCCCCCCCCATGAGGAGCCCCGATGAGGTCAAAGAAAAATTTTATGAAGATCTGGAGATTCTTATCATCAATGTGCTGAAAGAGCACAAGCTTATAATTCTGGGTGACTTTAATGCTAGGATAGGTTCAGACTACCAGAAATGGCAGGGAGTTCTTTTGACGAATGGATCTGGAAACAGCAACAATAGAAACTTATTACTGGAGACTTGTGCATCTTGTGATCTCATCACCAACACTGTCTTCCATTTACCTAAACACACTAAAACTTCATGGATGCACCCTTGCAGCAAACATTGGCATTTAATAGATGATGTGATTATAAGAAGAGATAGACAGGATGTATGAGTGAGAAAGGCAATGTGTGGTGCAGAGTGCTGAACTGATCATGGACTTATCTTTTCCAAGCTAAGTATTCATACTCAACAAAAGCAGCAGTCCCAAGGTAAAATGACTACCAGAAGAATTAATATCAACAAAGTAAAGTGCTTCTCTGGATAGGAACAGTTTGTTGCTAAATTGGAGGGAAAGTTGAGCCAATACACATTGGCAATAGTGGAGCAGAAAAGGAGTGGTAAACTTTCAGAGATTTGGTGTACAGCACTGCATTTGCTCATCTGGGTCAGAAAACTGACAAACATCAATACTGGTTTGATAAAAGTGATGGGGAAATTCAGAAACTGCTAAATAAAAAATGAGAACTCTACATGGTTTATCAGCAGGATAGTTCATCTATCTCTAAGAAGGCAGCATTTAATTCTATCAAAAATAAAGTACAAGCAAAACTTCAAGAGATGCAGGATTCTTGGCTCAGTAAGAAGGCAGATGAAATTTAGTTTTATGCTGATAGTAATAATCCAAGCACTTTTATGATGCCCCTGAAGGCTCTTTTTGGACCACATTGATTAGTGATAAGGACATGATCCTAGAGAGATGGGCTGAATACTTCCATAGTGTTCTCAACACACCATCATCAATCAATGTTGAAGTCATTGACCATTTACCTCAAGTTGAAGTCAATCCTCCCCAGCTGAAGTTCCAAATGGAGAAGAGGTTTTGAAAGCCATTAGGCTCCTTTTGTGTGGCAAAGTGCCTGCAGTTGATTCTATTCCCACTGAGATTTACAATGTGCTCATATAAAATTGCTCACATAAAAGCAGACTGAAATTGTCCAGGTTATATGGAAAGGTGAGGTTATCCCCCAGGAACTCAAGGATGCCTCCACTGTTCATCTCTGTAAAGGTAAAGGAAATAGATTGTCCTGTGACAATCGCAGGGGCATCTCTCTCTTAGTCACTCCTGGCAAGATTCTTGCCAGAGTGCTCTTAACAGGCTGATCCTTCACCTGGAAGACGATCATCATTCTGAGAGCTAGTATGGTTTCAGAAAGAGCCAGGGAATGGTTGATATGGCAATTGCTGCCTGACAGCTCCAGAGAAAATGCCAGGAGAACAGAGGTCTTTCTTTACTCAATGTTTATAGATCCGATTAAGGCCTTTGATACTATCAATCATGAGGGCTTATGTAAAAATTTGGTTGCCCAGAGAAGGTCATTATTATTATTATTTTTTTAAGCAATCGGGGTTAAGTAACTTGCTCAAGGTTACATGGCCAGTTATTGCTGGGTGTGGTGCTGAGTATCTGAGCCCGGATTTGATCCAGGTCATCCCGACACTGGAGCCGGTGCTCTTACTCGCTGAGCCACCTGGCCGCCCCTAAGCAATTGGGGTTAAGTAACTTGCTCAAGGTTACACGGCCAGGTGTTTCTGGGTGGGTACTAAGTATCTGTGCCCGGATTCGATCTCCAGGTCTTCTCAACACTGGAGCTGGTGCTCTTACTTGCTGTGCTACCTGGCTGCCCCAAAGGTCATTATTATTGTACAACAGTTTCATTATGGAACGCTTGTCTGGGTTCTGGATAATGGACAATGCTCTTGTGCTTTCCTAGTTACCAATGTAAAGAAATGACTTTGAGTCATGTTGTTAAATGCCTTCAATGAGGATGAACAGGAATGGCAACAAGCTACTACACTAATGGTAAATTCGTCAACTTGAAAAGGCTTCAAGCCAAGAATAAAGTGGAAGGAGTGTTGGTGTATGATTTTTTTTGTTTGCAGATGATTGTGTATTCAATGCAGCTTCTGAAGCTGAAATACAACAAGGTATGGATCAATTCTCTGAAATCAGATGAAAAGGGCAGGTGGGTGCCAGGTTGTTTCAATCTCAAGCTTGGAAATATCTATTTTGACAATTCCCCCTCTAAGCAGTATACACATATACATATGAACACACACATATACTTACATATGTTTATGTACATGTATTTTTATATGCCTTCATCAACTAATAGTGATTTTAGACAAGTAGAAACACATTGAATTTGATTGAATCCTAGACCTTGTGATTTAACCATTGAAAATTCACTTTCTTTTGATTCCTTAAATGACTTTTATATATTACAAAGAAAAATAAAAATGAATGATCAACTTCTATACACCAACTAGCTAATATTTTTCTGGCTATGTGGTCTCATGGGGTAGGTACTTTTGTAACAGGCCCATATCATAACTTATCCATGTCTTCTAATCTTGTGCTATTAGCTTACAAGGGAAAGGAAGCAAGCAAATTAGTCTCTATGCCCAAAGTAATAAAAGAGGGAAAATGCAATTCTCTCATTTACATGACGCCAAATTACCAGTTTTATTTTTTCACTAAATTACATTTTGTTCACTTGACATAGAAGCAAAATAATAAGAAAAATGAACTAGCTTCCTTGCAAAATAAATAGCTCTTTAATGTAAGCAAAATACATTACATATATGCATATACACACACATCTATATTACATAATTTGATCCTTACAACGCTATGAGGTAGTTGCTATTATTATTCCCATTTTACAGATGAGGCAACTTAGGCTAAAAGTGTGGAAGTGACGTTCTCAGAGATATACAACTAGTAAGTTTTAATGGTGAAATGTGAACTCCTGTCAAAAACTGGCTTGAAATCCAGTGCCCTATGCACTATACCAAGCATTGACTTCTCAACCTTTGTATTCTCTGCAGATTATAATAGTACACAGTAGATGGTCAATACATTTTCTTTTGAAGTGAGCTAGGTTCCATATGAAAACCCTGCTTTGTTTCAAACCTTATCTTACTATGTTGATTAAATGCAAAGAACAAAACCATTTGTCCTATTTTCCTGATGTTTAATTTGGTGGTGTGGATGTTTATCTCTGACCTATTGTACCAATGAGAGGTCAGCCAGAAGCAGTAATAGTATCCAGGATGGCTTCTCTGGAAATTTTAAACCTTTGGTTTCTTTTTGCTCAAGGTCTCCATGAAACTAAGAACTAACAGGCTAGGTTTCACAGTCAATAGGAAATAAAAAGGTAAAGCAATTACCTTGATAGTTTAGGTAAAATTGTCATTCTTCCCTGTGTCTCTAGACCAGGTTAAAATTTCCTTCCAAATTTATTAGGATCATTCACTACTCATTTAAAGTGCATTTAATGAGTGCTTATAATCTACTTCATATTGAATAAATACTTGCTCATTTAATTAATAAATCAATATTTTTATATTTCATAATTCATTTATTTCAGAGCTTCTCCCAATCATATGGATCATAAACTTTTTATGCCTTCTTATTCTGTCCTCATCATTCCTTGTCCATTTCTTTTCATCAATCCTTCACAGAGGACTTACCCAATACATTGAAGGCCTTCCTCTTGTTCTATTAATATGTAGGGGTACTTACCCTATTTCTTTGCAGAGGGGGAAAGTTCACAGGTCTGGTACATTACACATATTTTCATATCTTTGATATATTGATCAATTTTGCTGATGTTCTTCCTCTTCCTTTTCTATTCTTTAAAAATATTTGTTATATGAGATGACTCTTTGGGAGGAGTGAAGGGGCAGGATACTGGCATTAAAAACATCACAAAAATTTATTTAAAAAATAAAAATAAAGCTACCAGTGATCTATATGTTATATCCACATGTTGTCTTGCATTTTCACTACATGACAGACTCACCTTTCCAATCACATATGTTCTTAATAGTGACTTTTATCTAACTTTTCAGAGTCAAGTAACCATTGGTAACACAGCACAGCCTACATATACCCACCATGTGCTTTTCCATTGTCCTTTCGATTATTTTTTATTTCTCTTAGATTTTCTTGTTCCATGATATAACCTGATCTTCTCATCCTTATGGCTCCTTGTTGATTTGTAGAATTTCTCCTTATTGTTGAACAAACTCAACTCTGTAGTCACTTCTGTCATAACTTCTTATATATCACTACAGAGGTAGCAACCTTGTTCAACAATCTGATAAATATTGAAAGCAAGCAAAATATCAAAGAGGCATTCCCACTTAAAGTTTTCCCCAATATCATAGAAAATAATTTTGCATAAACTATAGAGAAAGATTCCATATTTATTGTGTTGTTCTTCAAAGCTTTGGTTTAAAGATGGAATATACCAGTTTTATTGAGCCTTGGGATACTTAATGAAATAATAATATTCTGAAAGAGATTGATTTAAATGCATCCTGGAAAAAAAACAAAATGCATGAAATACAAAGATCAGGGAATTTAGGTGGCACAGTGGATAAAGTGCCAGCATGGAATCAGGAAGACTCAACTTGGTGAATTCAAATCCAGCCTCAAATACTTATTAACTGGGTGACCCTGGGAAAATCATTTAACCCTGCCTGTCTCAGTTTCATTATCTGTAAAATGAGTTGGAGAAGGAAATGGCAAACTATTCCAGCATCTTTGCCAGAAAACCCAAAATGAGGTCATGAAGAGTCAGACATGACTAAAAAACAGTTGAACAACACAAATGTCTTCTATATATTTTACTACCACAAAGAATCTGACATAACTGAAAAATGATTCAACAACAAAAACTCATAATAGTACATACATGGGTGGTCAATTGAGTTGATTAGATGTTATAAAACATCTATGTTTTATATATATATATAATGAGCAATGAGCCACCATGAGGAAGAGATCAGATCAGACCGCATCATAGAACACTAAGATCTCAGAAGAAGAAAAACAAATGCTAAATACCCAAAGGCTAATGGAAAGTTATATGGTGTATCTCTGTTAGCTGTGGATGTACCTAAATGAGATTAAGTTATTTAACTGGGTTAAGTTAATTGAGATGCACTTTCATATATTGATGGCCAAATCCTTACCCTATCTTGTAGCACTCAGCAGATAAGAACCTGATCCCCTACAAAATTACCTTCAATTAATTTTGTGTATAATTGTTGTCCCACCTTGAAAGAAGGTAAGTTCTTTTAGATCAGGGATACATTATTGTCTTTATGTCATTAACCTCTTATGCTTAATATATGTTTGTTCATATTTATTTCATGAATCCTAGTACTGTACTTTTTTCATTGTACTACATAATAACTAATAAAGCTTCATTCCTACCAGAGTGCTTACAAACATAAATTAAATTAATTTCTCTTCCTTTTGTTTTCCAGACTGAATAACTTGACTTTTCCTCATAATCTTAACTCTTAAGTCACTCTAGCTATTTATACCTGGGAGTGTGATTGTGTCATGATTTCATAGCTAGGTATTTCCCATCCTATTGAATCAAATAATCTTTTTTTTCTGGTCTGACTTTGTGTTATTTAGAAGGGATATTTGTGTGTCCAAATTTTTAATGCACCCAGGGGAGAATATTTAGCCTTCCAAGGGGATTCAGAAGCTTGATATACCTTGAAGCACAGTGACATGATATATCATAGAAAGGCAGAATGGCATATTGGAAACAGCACTGGACTTGGAGTTTGAAGACCTGGCTGCTTTAAATTCTGGCTCTGCCCCTTATTTGTGAATGGGAAAACCCCTTAATCTTCCAGTTTTATCACTCATAAAATGGGAATAATGTTTGCTTTACCACCCTTCAGAGCTGTGAGAAAATAAAACCTTTACAATTAGTAATATGATATATTCATGTATCTGGCTTTGTGAAAAACTAAAGGCTGAAACTCCAAGGAAATGGATCAAGGAAAGATGGTGCAGTTTTGAAGCTATTTGCTGTTGCATGTGATGGGAAAAGGCTTTTCTTTTGTTGTGAGAGAGTAGGGATGAAAGTATTGGTTTTAGTTTATGCTTCACTACAGATTGTGGCTGATATATATTTCACCACCCCCTTTTCTGTTAGGATTCAATATTTTATCAGTGTAGGAAAACTTTTAGTATTGAAATTGCCTCTGCTGATAAAGATCAGCAATTCACTTGCAATGTAAAATTTTAGAGGATTTCCTGAGGCACTGAGTTTAAATCACTTGCCAGTGGCCACCTGGCTAGCCTGCATATGTGCACGTGCATATATGTGTGTGCGTGTGTGTGTGTATGTTTGTATGTGCAGGTTTGAACACAGGTCCTGAATCCAAGGCTGACCCTGTATCTGCCACACTATATTGACCTTTTAATTCCTTTAATATAATTAAATGTTTCAATATTCATATGTATGCATTAATTGTGAAGTAGATAAGGGTTGGCATGGATCCATTGTTTCAGTCTTCCATTGAGTGCCAAACAGTAATTTGTAATCTTTGATAGATAACTAATGTGAATAATTGATTTACTTAATAATTAATGAGCTCTGGTTTCAGATGCCAAATCGGAGGCTGGTAATATGTAGGCAAGTCTGAAATAATTGGATATGTGAACCTGACATAGTGTGTCTTTCTTATCAACTGAGAGAAATACTAATTCCTACCCCAAAAGTCTTCAGGCTAATAGAAAGTAGGGGTTCTATACACTGAACATGAATGACTTTATTAGGATGGTGATGTAGTGATGATTGATTTGGCATCTGTATGACCCATTACTAAGGAGTAGATTTTACACCACTTCGTGCCATTCATTCTTGCAATTGCTCAACCATTTGGTAATCTTTACTGAACAGTATTATAAAAATATTTTACATTTTAAAAACAATTCTAGGAATATCTGAATCGAATGGAATTGAATTAGTCATTACACCCATAATTTAAGCGAATATATTATAAATTCATGTATTAGAAAAACATTTAAAAAGAAATATATAATTAAGTTATATATTATATATTTATTATCCATATATTTATTTATAATATATTATATTATATATTAAGTTATTAATCCACTATAAGAAACCATTTTAGTTCAGTAGGAAAAAATCTAGATTTGATATCAAAGGATCTTAGTTTGAATCCTGGCTTTGTCATTTATTAGTTGTTTGATTTTTTTTGTTGGCACTCAATGCCAATAAGCTCCAATTTCCTTATCTGTCAAATGGGGATAAAATGTTGCACTGTGAACCTCTTAGAGTTACTAAGATCATATGATATAACGAGTAAATACCACATGACATCCATGTCAGAGATTATTATATTAGATATACATATACATATATGTATTGTGCATATACAAATTTATGTACAATGGGTATCAATATAGTATTTGGTTTGTCCATGCTCTCAGTCCTTGCTCTTGTTATGCAACTGACCAGTCTTCTTTTCTTGATATACAAGTTTTATGTCAAGAGGCAATATAGTAGAATGGATAGATCACCACCTTTTGGGTTAGGAAGATCTGAATTCAAATTCTTTTTCTGACACATATTGTCTGTAGGACCCTGAAAAATCAAAATTAGGACCCCAAAAAAATCATAGGGAACTTAAACTTAGACATTGCTGCTCCCTCAAATACCTTTGCCATCCAACTCTTTATTATACCCCTTTTCCCATGATTTGTCAATCCACTCCACTTTAGCTACAGGCATACATACATACATCCTTATTCATCCACTCCACTTTAGCTATATACATACATACATCATACCCTTGATCTTGCTGTCAAACACATGTTCCACTTCCATGCTCATTCTGTTATCTGATCATAATCTTATATCATTCAATCTTTCCCATCTCTTACAACCCCAACTTTATTCTTAGTCTTTACCAGGACCTCCAATCTTTGCAACACTCACTTTTTGAGAATTTTACCCTTCCACTGGATTCACTTTCCTTCCTTTCCTACCTCAATCTTTTGGTGAATCAAGTCAACCTTACACTATCTTCTTCATGAAATCTCTTGTCCACTTGTCCTATCACTAGACATGTCTTTCCAAATCCCATCCTTGAATTACTCCCATCATTCATCTCTTAGGAGCTGGAGAATATTAAAAAAGTGCTTATTGGGTCCACTATGAATTTTTGCTACATAATCTAAACTATGATCTTGTTACAGCAAGACAATCCTTATATACTTTCTGATCAGTTTACTATCCCATTCATCATAGTAGCTATTCCAAATCTTTTCATCTTTCCTCAAGCTTCTTGTAACATTCTCCCACTCCAAGTTGGTTTTAGTTTGTGTTCTATTGTAACTGCTATTGACTATGGCTGATCTACCATTTCACCTTTCTTCATACCTTACTGAAAAAATTGAGGCTATTCACTGAAAAATCCTTCTCTCCTCTTCTTGCATATGTCAGAATCTACATCTGCTTTCTCTTTTTACCGCTACAGTCCTTCTTCTTAATGTAAACACTCCTACATGTACTCTCCTGTCTTATCCATGAGATTACCTTCATATTATCAGCTCAACTTTCTCTTATTTTCAATCACTTCCTATCTAGTGACTTCTTCCTTGCTACCTGTAAGCACATCCAAGTCTCCCTTAACTTAAAAAAAAAACAGCTCTAAGGGTAACCAATCATCTCTATTATCTATAATTTTATATCTTTCTTCTTATTTTCAAGAAAACTCCTTGAGAAAGTCATTTAAACTAGGTGCCTCCACTTCCTATCCACTCATTTGTTTTTAATCCTATGCAATCTAGCTTCTAGCTTCAGCATCCAACCAAAACTATTCTCTCCAAAGTTACAATTGTTTCTTAATAATCAAATCTATGGCCTTTTCTCATTCCTTATCCTTCTTGACTTTACATTCTTCTCCTGTATTTTCTCTTCTCCATGTACTTTCTCCTGGTTTTCCTCCTACCTTTCCCACTCCCCTTTCTCCTCCATTGATAGATCTTCATTTACACCAAGTTCACTAAACATGGGTGTGTAGCACCAATGCAATATCCACAACCCCAACAGTGACTATAAATATGCCAGCACAGTTCTGAATTGCAAAATAAAACAGACTCTTTTAACAGGATATAGTTTCCTTCCTTATCTCTTTTAATTAGGTCAATTTTTGCTTTTGCTTTATCTGAGATAAGGATTGCTACCCCTGCTTTTTTTACTTTAGCTGAGGCATGATATATTTTATTCCAACCTTTTACCTTTACCTTGTGTGTATTCCTCTGTTTCAGATGTGTTTCTTGTAAACAGCATATTGTAGGATTATGATTTCTAATCCATTCTGCTATCCATCTCTGTTGTATGAGAGAGTTCATTCCATTCACATTTACAGTTATGATTGTTATCTGTTTCTTTCCCTCCATCCTATTCCTGCCCCTGTTAATGTTCATATTTTCCCTCCCTTCTCCCTTCCCTCCCTTAATAGTTTTCCTTTTGACCACCGCCTCCCTCCGTGTTCCCTTTTCAACCCCCCTCCCTTTTCCTCCCCTTTCCCCTTACTTCTTCCTCCCTACAAACCACTCCCACCCCCCTTTCGTAACCCTTTCCCCCTCCTACTGCCTGTAGGATATTTTTATACTTAATGAAGTATGTTATTTCTTCTTCGCACCAAGAGTGACAGGAACAAATCTCATGCAAAGCTCCTCACCCTCCCCTCTTTCCCTCTAAAATGATACTTTTTGCGTTTCTTCTCCCTAGAGTTCTCCCAGTCACCTAAATTCATAACCTCAATATTTTCTTCAACATTTCACTCCTGCATAACTCGTATATCAAATATGTTGTTTTCTTTTCATTTTTACTTTCACAATGCCTCTTTTATATATTTCTATAATCAAATAACCTCTAAGCTGATGCTGGCCCTTATCATATCATGCCTAGACCATTGAAATAACCTTCCAATATGTATTCCTGCCTTAAATCTTCTCCTCACTTCAATACATCTTCTCCTCTGCTGCCAAAGTGATTTTCATAAAGCACAGCTATGACCATGTCATCTACCTACTCAATAAAATTAGCTGGCTATCCATGTCTTCCTTCCTTCCTTCCTTCCTTCCTTCCTTCCTTCCTTCCTTCCTT
>NW_027185779.1:10090220-10122800 GCF_028583685.1 Petaurus breviceps papuanus | reverse complement strand
ATCTATCTATCTATCTATCTATCTATCTATCTATCTATCTATCTATCTATCTATCCATCTGTCTATCTGTTGATGCCTATCATAACTATTTTTAAGATGAAAAACAAGGATCAGAAGATAGTAAGGCACAGGAGGGACCAGTAAGATTTCCTGTCATCATTCAGTGCTTTTCAGAACATGATGATAGGATCACAAATCTAGTCCTGGAATAATGATAATAACATTATCAGTAATAAGCATTTGTATAGTGCTATAAGGATTGCACAATGCTTCATATCTGCCATCTCGCTCAATCCTCACAACAACCCTGTGAGCAGGTGCTATTATTATCCGTATTTTACCGATGACAAAACTGAAGCTGAGAGGGCTTTAGTGTCTGAAGCAGGCATAGAACTCACGTTTTTCTAAATTCAAGTCCAGCCTTCCTCTGTACTATCTCAATTTTTGTTCAGTTATTTCAGTTGTTTCTGACTCTTCAATACCCCATTCTTGGCCAAGATATTGGAGTGATTTGCCCTTTCTCCTTCAGTTTATTTTACAGATGAGAAAACTGAGGCAAACAGGGTGAAGTGACTTACTCAGGGTCACTGCCTCAATTTTTTTTGCTTTTTGGATGGTGGAAGGCAGGGCAATTGGGGTTGATTTTTCCAAGGTCACATGGCTAGTAAGTGTTAAGTGTCTGAGACCGGATTTGAACTCAGGTCCTCCTGACTCCAGGACCAGTGCTCTATTCACTGCGCCACTTAGCCATCCCCCACTGCCTCAATTTACAGATGAAGAAACTGATGTCAAGAAGCTAAGTGACTTTTTCCATAGTCTTACAGGCAGGATTTAACAGAAGCAGAATTAGAATCCAGGTCCAATGACTCTGATTAACCTAATATAGGTTCAATTTCCACTTCATCATTCTCTTTCTGTACATAATCTGGAATAGGGAATAAAATGGAAATAAATTGCAGACCACCCACATTCATCACACATTGCTTTCTGACTATGAAACAATAAGCTGAGTAGTTTGTCTAGAGTGGGATGGGGAACCTGTGACCTCAAGGCCACATGTGGCCTTTAAGGTCCTCATGTGCAGCCCTTTGACTGAATCCAAATTTCACAGAACAAATCCCCTTAATAAATGAATTTGTTCTGTAAAACTTGGACTCAGTCAAAAGTCTACACCCAAGGACCTAGAAGGCCACATGTGGCCTTCAGGCCTCAGGTTCCCCACCCCTGGACTCTAGAGTAGTGCTTCACAACCTCTGAGGTTTGGCCCATGGGCCAAATCTCACCCACTGTCTTTTTTTTTTTAAATATGGGCAGTGAACTGAGAATGAATTTTATATTTAAAAATGAAGTATAGTTTGCGGACTCCTGCTCCAGACCTTTGAAAATTCAAGTCAACAAACATCTACTAAGCAATTCTTCTATGTGAGGCACTGTCCTGGGTTCTGGAGGTACAGAGATGAAAACAATATGGTCCTTTTCCTCAGAAAGCTTGCAACCAAATGGTCTGATATGGAAGGGGAAGGAAGAGTCATATATGTACTCAAATGAAGAATGTGACGAGGATAAAGAAGACATTAAGACAAGTTCTATGAGTACCTTGAACAAGGAGAGATAATTTTTGGCTGGGGAACTTCATGTAGGCAGCAGCAACTGAATTGGTCCATGGAGGAAGCAAAGGATTCTGGGAGAGCTCAGGATGCTAGTAATTTAGTTTGTCTGGAACAGAGTGTTTGAAAGGAGTAGAGTGAAATAAGATTAAAGAAATAGGCTAAAAAAGTAGAGATTTTGGGGGCCTTAAATGCCAGTTGTTTTGGAGTTGGTTTTTTTTTGCAGTGTGTGTGTGTGTGTGTGTGTGTGTGTGTGTGTCCCACGCCAAGTGGTATGTGCTGGCTTGAGGGCATGGTGTAGAAGTTCCGAAGTCAGGAATAGGACTAAGAAGGCAATGAAGGTTGGCCTGGTCACTTCCACAAAATGGAGTCTCCAGGAGAAGCTCATCAATGGGAAAAGAGGGACAGATCTCACAGAGGGATGTTCCAGGTTGAGATGTCCATGAGAATAGTTAGATGTTTCAGGGTGAAGAGGATCCAGGAACTGAGGAAAGTTCTGGGATCAAACAGTATGTTCTGGAAGTCTGGGAGCCAGAAATAGTGCTGGGAGGGGAACAAAAACTGGCCTAGTCCTCTCTAGAAAATTAAAGCTTCAGGAAGAACTCAAAAATGGGAGAAGGGGTAGTCTTGGTAAGAAGTGGTGAAAGCATCCAAGAAAGAATGGATGAATGGGATGTTGTAGAAATAGAATTGACAGCAGTTGACAATCAGATGGATGACTTGGGGGCCCATCTGTTTTTAACAGCCACCTCAATTTTCTACTTCTTTGCTCAAAAGTATGACATTGGGCAGTGATTTTCTGGGAGAATGTCTAGCTCTCTATTATTTCTCCTGTTGTAAATCTTTACTGACATTTGGATTTCTCTGTGCATGCTTCTTCATGACTAGTTATCTTGGGTCTTGCCACCATTATCTTTGAGCATATGGACTCTAGGGACTGGTTCAATGCTTTCATATGATACAGCAATCACAGCTGTAAGAAGACAAAGGACAAGTGAGTAGTTTCTAGCAGGAGGCCATTAAGTACTGTGCAGACCATCCTAGGACTAGTTTGATAAGGATGACCTGGATGTTGAGACTTAATCTGGTAGTAAAATAAGACATGCATGATTGATACTTTGCTGCTCCTCAGGAGCCAGATAAACGGGAGGATTGTAAGAGGCTTGTGTATTTATATCACAGACGAGCACTCATAGTAAAGGATACTTGTTAAAGTTTCATAAGTTGAATTTAACATATTATTAAATAAAATAGGTTTCTTGGCACAACCTATGATTCTAATTTCTTTTGAGGAGTGAAAAGGGAATGTGCTGAATTGCAAAGGGCATGGGCCTTAATAATCTAGAAATAGGCTTTTGTGTTTCCATTTTATATGACTTCTACAAGCCCAGCAATATCTAGTCATTGAGATGAGGAAAAGATTTTATTGGTATGATCACAATTCTCAGTTCGCTTTACTAATAAAGTACCTTCTTATCTTATTCTTAACTTTTTTTAACCAGATGTGTTCTTTGGGGTGGAAAAACAAGGCAGAGAGCCTACCAAATTGATGATCATTCTGAGATGTCTTAACCTCCCCAACTAGACTTTATGACTTTATTTCCAACATCATCAGGATTATAGAAAAGAATCTAAGGATGATGTTACCTTTGAGGACACTCTTCTCATGCCAATAACCCATTCAAAATGGGAGGTGGGGGAGTGAATTCTGTGGTTTTTAAAGCCCCTCCAGACCTAAAATTCTGTGAAAATATTGTAAGAAAGGTTGCATAATTATTGCAAAGAGCACTGGTCATGGAGTGAGAGGATCTGGCTTTAAGCCCCAACTCATGCATATTATTCATGCAACAAGCATATATTAATCATCTACTAAGTGCCAGGCTCTTTGCCAGGTTAGATGTTGCCAAAACAAAACAGACAGTTCCTGCCCTAAAGAAACTTATATTCTACTAGAAGAAAACAACATGAACCCAGCTAAGTGTATACAAAATATATACATAAATGTTTGTGACCCTGGTCAAGTTCCTGAACCTCTCTGATCCTTGTTCTCTCCCTCTGAAAAAATGAGACTAATTTTGAGACTTTTTTGCCCCCTTTCTCATAGGATTATAGTGAGAAACAAACATAATAGTAGATGTCCCAGTACTTTGTCAAATGCAAAGCCTTATACAGATGAATATTGTTATTATTAATTTGTTACGGTTATTGTTATTAATTTGTTATCCTTATGTTCTCAAGAAACAAATAATATCCCTATTTTTCAGATACCATCACTGAGGTAACTGTTGTCTTATAGGAAGTCAGTGGTTGAAATCAATGGAATACTGTTGATTGTGTTTACAATAGCAATGAGTGTCATTAGATGAAGCCTCACAATACCCATTATTATGTTCCACTGGGGAGGTGGAATAATCTTCATCAGATCCTAAACTCTTCCCCCTTCTGAACCATTTGCTGTCCAAGGACTTACCAGGGAGTCTACCAAACTGCTGATCATTCTGAGATGTCTTAACCTCTCCAGCTAGACTTTGTTACTTTATTTCTAACATCATCAGGATTATAGAAAAGAATATGTCCAAGGATGATATTACCTTTGAGGACACTCTCTTCAATTGCCATGGGCAAACTGGGTTGCTTTTTTCCACCCCAGAGAACAAATCTGGTTAAAAAATGAAGAATAAGTTAAGAAGGTACTTAATTAGCAACGTGAACTGAGAATTGTGGCCATAACAATAAAATCTTTTCCTCATCTCAATGACTGGATATTACTGGATTTGTAGAAGTCATAAAAAGTGGCAACACAAAAGTCTATTTTTAGATTATTAAGTACAGCAAACTTTTAAAAAATCCTTTTATTGATGTCCTTTATTTCTTATTTCTGTATGTCTTGTTCCCACCCCCAATATGTTGTCCCTTCTAACAAAGAAAAACAGGTAAGCAAAACTAGCTGACATACTGCTGGCATCTAACAGGGTAGAGTATATAGCCTTCTGCACTTATAAACACCCTCCACCTCCCTTCTCTCTCTCTCTCTCTCTCTCTCTCTCTCTCTCTCTCTCTCTCTCTCCCTCTCTCTGCTTCAACATCTTTTCTCTAGGACCAAAAATGACCATTATAATTACTTTGAGAATGGCTTTTTAAATTTTGTGTGTGTGTGTGTGTGTGTGTGTTTATTGCATTGTTGTAGTCAGTCATTGTGTATAGTATTCATCAGGTTCTGCAAAAGAACTTAGCAAAGAAACGGTTGATGATGTAAGAATATAGAGATTAAGTAGTGCAAATAAAGGGATGGAAGCCAAGGCTTTAAAAGTAGAAAAGCAAGCTTCAGGAAAAACCCAGTTTTTGTTTTTTTTTTTTTGCTTTTCTGGAGGGTAGTTGGGGTTAAGTGACTTGCCCAAAGTCACACGGCTAGTAAGTGTGTCAAGTGTCTGAGACTGGATTTGAACTCAGGTCTTCCTGACTCCAGGGTTGGTGTTCTATTCACTGCGCCACCTAGCCCCCCCCAAAACCCAGGTTTTTTCAAGGTCTACCAGCCCCCTTGTTGTATAATTTCAATGTGAATTGTAAATAGACAACTGCATATTCCAAATATTTCAGAAAAAAGTAATATATAGTATTTAACAGTGATCATGAGTCTTTGTATCTAGTAGTTGTGCTCATGCCATAAGAAATTGAGCCACCCTCTAGAGCTATGCGACAGATTTATTTTCTCTCTCTAATCACCTTGTCCATGGAGACAGCACACAATATTCTTCTAAATCATACCGTGGGCTAATGTCACAGTACAGGCCAGGGGTCAAGTAAACCTCAGCTCTCAAAGGACCCCCAATGTCAAAGAAGGAAGAAATTAATTAAAACAGCACCAGATATAATACCAATGTAGACAGCAGTCTACCCTTTGTTATAAATAAAAGAAACCCCCCAGATAGTGAGCTCAGGATATCTTATATTACCATCTTCTCATACTAATATCACCAAGGCTGGATAGATCCTGTAACTCAAGCCTCAGCTGATGTATGTGGTAACTCAGGAACACATAAAATCCCCTGTCTTTGTAAGATTCAGGCCAGCTTTATCGGGAGCTTGTTCTCCTCTGCTATCACCTGGCACGATCTGTTAGGTGATAGTGAAATAAAGCCCCTTTGGCAATACTCTAGCTGTATCTGTATTCTGTGAAACTATGTTAAGATGCAAGTTGAGCAATGGGGTCTACGAAGCAGGCAGCGAGTTAAATCAAGGCAAAGACCAGCCCTGCAAAGCACTATTAGTATCCCTGGAAGTAGCTACATACTCTTTCTTGGGAATAGCAATGAGTATGGGGCTCAGCACATAGGAGATGTTCTGTGAGTCACTGGTGGTTTTATCTAAGCAACTTATATCAATGCCCAGGCCAAGCTGCTTGGCATTCATTTACTTCTCAAATTCAGCTGACTGGATAAATTAAATTCAAAGCTGTGCTTTCAACCAGATTGATGTATTTTAAAAGCTAATTGAGCGGTACCAATGTTAATGATGCCCTTAAACTTGAATCTAAGACCCCTGCGTATCATAAATCATTATGCTTGTATCCATAACTCTCCACCATCTTTTCCTGGTACTTACTTCACTGTAGACCAACAACTATGCCTGAACCATGTACCTCCCCTCCCCCATCTTTGGTGACTCATGAAAAATAAATTCAGGGAGCCCTGTCTCTCATGGGTCAGCCTGCTTAGAACCTTAAAACCATCAGTAATCCATGTTTGTGCACAGTAATAGGAGCATGATTTATGAGAGGATCTAAAGCTACCCTGGAGTTGAAAGCCTGTCTATAAATTTGTATTTACTCCTTCCGAAGTGATAAGCAATTTCATCGTGGAATCAGATTTCACTTTAGTCACAGTGTTTCAACTTCTCATTAGTATGCTTCTGCGATTCAATTCAGCAAGTTTCAACACCTACTATGTACTAAGTCTTATGTGGGCAGTAGGGATACAAAGACAAAAATAAAACAGACTGCCCTCAGGGAACTTGCATTCTACCATGGGAAACAACAAATAGAAACAAAAAAACACAAATAAAAGGCAAATTCATATGATGTAAAAACAGAAAACATCAATGAAAATAAAATTAGTGAAGTTCATAAAAAGCTGGGGCTAATTTAAAGAGGGAGAGAATTCCAATAACTCCAGGGTCCAGGAAAAGCTTATGGAGAAGTTAACTTTACTGAACTTTGTACTTTATTGACATTTTACTTTACTATTACCAAGAAAAAAAGAGAAAAATAAAATAACAATTACTTACTCATATGGTACATTACCTTTTATTTAAATTTTTTTAGAATAATCTATAAAGGTACTGTGGACAACCTTGAGGATATTAGAAGGGAACAGATGTGCCTTCCCTGGTATAAAACAGGGAGGTATATGATCTCATAGCCTTAGCTCCCTAAGGTTTATAAAATATTTTCCTCATAATAATACTGAGATAGAACATTTTAAAAGTAAGGGAATTTCATTCTCAGAGCAGTTGAGTGGCTTGTCCATTGTTGCATAACTAGTGTAATAATACCTTTGGACTGCCTCTCCCAACTCATTTCCACTCACACTGGAAAGCTAGGTCCCCAAAGGACAGTTGACTTCTCCCCTCAGGGTTCTAGGGATAATGTTTAGGGTCTATAAATTTTATTACTGGTTCTTATGAGGCTCCATATAGTGTGCTTTGCCATCCCATCTACCAGACTTTTCCACCATGACTCAGCTGCCGTCTCATTCTGGAATATGCCTCTGCCATGCTGGTCCCTTTTCTGGAATTTGCCACTATGCTCCTTCTCAGATACCTTCTCTTCTTTCCCATCCTCCCTCCCCCCTCCCCCATTAGCTATTTCTGATGGGAAGCCAGAAGAAAATCATAGAAATCCACAGTGGTTCAGAGTGGGGGTAGAAGAGACATAACTCAATCCTCTCAACTCACGGGCACATCCAGACTAATTTGTTGCTTGAAACTCCTTCTGGGAATGATTTTCTGTATTATATGCATAGACTCAGAGGTGTGTCTGATTCTTTCAAATATTCCCAATAAATTTCCTGTGTGGCACCTTCTGTTTTATCCAATGATCATTATATTTTACTCCTTTCAAATTACTAAAGGTCTTGTACTCACCCAGTTTTATCTTTTATTAATTGAATGAATCAAACTATGCATAAACAGGGAGACTCTTACAAGAGACCTAATCTGCTAATATCATTGTTTTGGAAACAGTTATTAACAACCACTCTTCATACAAGGTAGGTAGTAGCATATTCTGGAGGCAAATATTAAGCCATAGAAAAATTCAGCTAAGGCCGCATTACAAGGTAACAGTAGAGTTAGAATTAACAAGTACCCTTTAGAATTTTTCTCTCCATTTAGTGGTTCCTGTTAAGATAAGAAATGAGTCTTTCATTTGTAAATTAACATTTCTTACAAAACTTAGTTCTTAGAAAATGAAAAAATATTATCATTTTAAATATCATTTGGCATTATATAGTATTTTATTTAGTGTCTAATAGTGTACTTAATATTATTGAAAGCTTGTGGCATAGTAGTTATCCTAGATGCTAAGAAGAACTTGGTTCAAGCCCCAGCTTTAACATACTGGCTACATGACTGTGGTAAGTTACTGAACCTCTCAATGCCCCAGGCAACTCTTTGAAACTATAAATTGCAGATAAAGTCCCAATCTGTATTTCTCTAGCAGATCTACGATGCAAATGACAGTTTATCTACACCTATTCATCTGGTGCAATTATTGCCATTTCATTCTGTAAGTTTGCTACAGTGGTCTTTGAACTGGGGGCTTTCTGTGAATTACCTTCACATCAAAATGATAGCAATGGAATACACATTCTGTTCACTGATTTTCCCTCCCTCTCACTACATGACCAGGCAATCTTTCTTTGGTCACACATTTGATGAGATCCTTTATATTGCTTCTCATCTCCAGTTTCTTGACTGCTGCTTAGCTCATGGCTAACATACACCTCCCCACTGACCTTTTGGTGATTCTTAGATTCAGTTCCTTGGAGATGGTAATTTTTCATGATTCATAGTCATAAAATGCCAAAACAATATTGCTATTCAAAAGATGGGCTTTTGTTTCAGGAAGAGGCTTAAGGTCCTCAAAGGAATTTTGCTGTTTCTTTTCAATTCTGGGCCCAGTTTATTGTCCATCTTAAATGCCAAAGATCTATCTGTCCTTCCTACTACTATCTCTCTTACTCCATCTCTGTCTCTGTCTCTGTCTCTCTCTCTCTGTCTCTGTCTCTCTCTCTCTCTCTATCTCTCTATAGATATAGGTACAGATGTATGTTCAGAGGGATTATAGATCTTATTTGGGAAGCTCTGCAATTTTCCTAGATTTAATTCAATCAGTATGATGCCATCTTCAAACAGGAGCATCTAGAGACACCATCTATAAGGTATTCTTCTATATAGACTTTTCACTGGTTTTCCTCCATAACAAAAATCAACATTTTTGGAGATCATATACCTCCCTGTTGATATCAGTGAAGGCATACCTTTTCCCTTCTAACATCCTCATGGATGTTCATAGTACCTATATAGATTATTCTAAAAAATTTAAATAAATGATAATGTACCATATGAGTGAGTAGCTGTTCTTTTATTATTTTCCTTTTTATTGGTAAAAGTAAAGCACAAGCTTTCCCCCCTATTACATTTTATCTTCTTCTCCCAATCCCTTGAGAACTGATACAGTTTTCTCAAAATTGTTTTTCCTCTAGTATGAATCTCTTCTGTGTCTACTTCATCTAGTATAGTTACTTTTCCAATTTTTATCCTTTTAAATTCCATTTCTAATTGTATAACACACTGGGATTATGATGCTAATCTAACTGCAGTGGCTCCACTATCTTTGATAATAAGAAGAGTTTCAAAAGTTGATCTTTGCAGATCTTTTTCATCTTTTATTTGTCTTTTTTTCCTTCTAGTTCCATCTGGTGTTGACTTTGCTTAGATGAGTCTCTATCAAGCTTTTGTTAAGAGGGCTTTTCCTTGTACTGCTTCTATCTGTTTTTTGAAGTGACACTGCTAGTGTCATTATTCTCCATAAGATTTTATAAATGAATTTACATTTTTAACTAGTATTGTCCTTGACTGCCATTTCTCTTACCTTGGCAAGTTGGTTTTTGAGTTTGTTTTTTTAACTGCAATGGCTTTAAGTTTATTTGGTTTCCTCATTATAGTAATTGATTTACAATGGATAAAGAAGTCCAGTCTCAGACACTTACTAGCTGAGTGACCATGGACAATTCACTCATATTGTTTGTCTCAATTCCCTCAACTGTAAAATGAGGATAATAATAGCATCCATCTCTCAGGGTTTTGTGGATCAAATAAGATAATATGTATAAAGTACTTTGCTATGTCTGGCAGATAGCATTATATATAAATAAATTATTATATATTATATATATATAATATATATTATAAACCATTGTTATTAACCTCCACACAAAACATGTATCATCATTATATATATAATATATATTATATATATGTGTCAATGTGTTCTTTATAAACTTCCATCTTCCAGCATCAATAACTTATTTAATGGGCAGGTTGTAGTTATTTTAATTTTATACTATATTTTTTTCCTTTTTTGTCTTTATTAATTTGTTTGTTTACTTTTAGTTTACAAGATTCAGTTCCACAATCCCCTGAGTTTCAAATTTTCTTCCCCTCCCTCTTCTCCCCCTCTTACCCCCATGGTGGCATGCAATTAAATACTATATCTTTTTCTTATGACCATCCCACTATCTCTTTGCCATATAATTCTTTGATGTTATCTTTTACTCTTGTTCTTCAATATTTCTTGTTGGTGAAACATTGTAACGTGTTTATACCCATCATTACTCTCTAGGTGATATTCATCTTTAGTTCTTTTAAGGCTACGGTGTTCCATTTCTTGCTATAGTAAAGCAGCAGTGATAAAATGTTAATATAGAAAAGATGGACTTTTGTTTTCATGGGAAACTTGGGGTTAATTAAATGGAGAAAAGGTCAACATCCAGAGTTCTCTAATCATATCCTCACAATGTCTAGAGACAGCAAAGAAGGCCCACATCATTCTGGCGGGATCCCCTGTGGGAAGTTTGACCTTTTGGAAGAACACTGATAAAAGTTGCATATGATAGTCAGGAATGGTTTTTGGTCTATATTATTGAAGGAAGGTCTGGAATCAATTGGATCACTACCCCATTTGAATATTTGAGTATCTTTTTCACTTTTATTCTTTCAATTTTGTATTAATTTTGATCATCGATAATCAGGAATGGTTTGCATGTCAATAATGAATCATGTTCCGTCTGTGAAAATATAGTCAATTTCACTTTTGTGATTTATTTAGGGTTCAACATGTTCATTGCTTCCCAATCCCTTTCTAGAAGAAAATACTCACAATGTATAAGCACATTATTTTGGGGGGAGGTTAAACATAAAAATCTTTGGCCTCTTTCATTCTTATTCCTGAACTATATTTTCCAATTTCTTTTTGCTATATTAATCTATTCTACTGTTGTATTGCAGTCACTAAGTATCAAAGTATATTTTGATTTAATTGGGAAGATTTTTATCATGTAATTTATAGAGTTTCTCTCTTTACCTTCTGTAACTGATGTTGGTGCATAAGCTGTGATTAGTTTCATGGTGGTCTTTTATATTTATCCTGAGCACTGCAGTACAAGATAACTATATGGGGCGGCTAAGTGGCACAATGAATAGAGCACAGGCCCTGCGGAGTCAGGAGGACCTGAGTTTGGTTCCGGCCTCAGACACTTAACACTCACTCACTCACACACACACACACACACACACACACACACACACACACACAATAGCTGTGTAACCTTGGGCAAGTTACTTAACCCCAATTGCACTCCAAAAGGCAAAAAAAAAACCCAAGATGAAATAAGTTTTATTATTGCCTTTGGAACTCTGAAAACACTTTTCTTTGCCTCTCCAAGAGGAACCTGTAAGTCATCCTTTCATTCAACTATAACCTCCTTCTGTATTATTATTTTGTATAGGATAAGAACATCAAGAGTGAATATGATTCAGTTCCTTTAAAAATTTATCTATTCCTTGACAACTGGAGATATACTCATTAGTTTGTGCAAATGATCATGGTGTCCTACCCTCCTAGTTCTTCAACAACAAAGGAAAAAAAAATCACATTTATTGATTTAGGTATTGGATTGCCTGCCTATGAGTCAGTTATGTATGAAAACACAATCAATAATTATGTCAGAATCAGGATGTTTGATTTTAATAGCCAGAAATAATACTAAAAGGGATTTGTTAAACTTAGGCATCAGTTCTACGTTTAAAAAGTTTCCTTTGTATGTGACTCATGTTCATTTTACCATCAGTTGGTTTGTAATCTTTGGGCTGCTTGTGTCTGAAGAGATTAATGAAAGTCTAGACATCTTTTCTCTCTGAACAAATGAAGAATCTTTCTTTGATTTATCAGTTATAAACTGCCATTTTAGAACCTTTTTGGTCATTTCCGTGGGTCACTCCTATTTCCCCATAGATTAAATGATTCCTTGCTCATACAGAATCACATTCTCTCTGATCTCTGGTCATCAATCTGCTTTCCCCACCCCCCACCCCCAGTTATTATTATTGCTCAGCATTTCACAATTCAAACAGATTCCATGAAGTTTGGATCTCCGATTCCTTATAGCCTTTCTTCTGTGTTGTCTTCTCATCGTCTCTCTCTTTCAGTTTATCATACTTTTAGCTTTACTCCTCACAGGTCATATCCAGGTAGGTGGCATAACCTCTTTCATATAGGTACAAAGGCTTCCATTACACAGTCTTGTTGGTCTTCCTGCTTTCAGTCTCTCCCCACTCCAATCCATCCATCCTTCACTCAGTTGCCTAACTGATTTTCCTAAATCACCATCTAACATTAAGAATGGAAGCCATTTTTCCCACTTATATCTGTAATAATTTATCTCCATAAGACTGAAGAATAAACCAAAAAAGAAGTTTCACAGAAGCATACAGGCTCTTTGGTACATATTTGAGCCTTCATTTAACAGGTGTATTTAATAGAGGTGTAAGATTAATAGGGCACAGTGAATGGAGTGCCAGGCCTGGAGTCAGGAAGATCTGAGCTTAAATCTAGGCTCAGACACTCACAAGCTCAGTGACCCTGGCAAGTTACTTAACCCTCAGTTTCCTCATCTGTAAAATGAGCTGGAGAAGAAAATGGCAAACCAATCCAGTATCTTTGCCAGGAAAACCTCAACTGAGGCCACGAAGAGTCAGACATAAATGAATAGCAGCAACAAATAAGATTAATATCCAACAGCACATAGAAGTAAGTGAACTTCTGAAGAAAGAATCAGCAGGTTTGAACTTTCTGCCCTCCTAAATCCATATTATATCAAATACTATAAACAAATGGATGATTGTATTCTAGATAATACATGCACAATATTACTGCCAGTGGGCAGATTTTCACCATTAGAATTGCATAAACTCCTCAGCTCAATTTCCTTTGGGTCTATGTGCAAGTGAAAATCTGAAAAACCCATGTTTACTTAAAAATAAAAAGTTGTTGTATCAAGTGATCAATCATTCAAAGAAATAAAAAACACTGAGGATCACAGGGTCATGAGGTCTTATATTTAGAGCTTACAAAGCATTATAGAGGTCATCAAATCATCCTCCCTTATCTGATAGATGAAGAAACTGAGGCTGAGAAAAATTAACTGATGGCCAGCAGAGCTAATAAATGTCTGAGGCAGGATTCAAGGTCAGGTTTTCATGACTCTAAGTCTAGTGCTTTGCCTATCTCAAGTCTTTAAAAAAAAACAAAGAAGACATTTGGCAAAGATTTCATCAGCTCTGTAGTTAGGAAGTCATTCATTTGACCTGGAAAAGAGATAAATCATGGAAAATGGAGAAAGGGTGAAGCTGGCTGATAACCACCAGAATATTTTAAAAACCTATTTGAGGGCTATAGGTCTTGGAATACTATATTCTGAAAGGTAAAAGAGCTAGGGTTATGACCAAGAGTAGTTTACCCAGCAAAGCTAAGTATGATCCTTAATGAATAAAGAAGTATGGACATTTAATGAACTCAAAGACTGTCAGGTTTTTATGACAAAAACCCCAGAACTTAAGGGAAATTTTGACATTTAACATCCAGGAGAAATAAGAAGAGGTAAACATTAAGACCAATTATAAGGGACTCAATAAGGTAAAATTGTTTACTTTGTATATGTGAAAATATTAGCAATGCTTTTATGATTGTCATAATTATTTTGGTAGTTTGAAAGAAAGGTGTGGGCTGAGCTGAGTATGATGGGGTGATTCTAAAAAAATAAAACTGTGTAGGGAGAGGTAAAGAGTAATTATCTCAAACAAATGAGGCATAAAAGAATAAATTAATACAGAAGGAGCTGTATTAAGGGTGGGGAGGGTGGGTAGTGTTGGAACCTACTCTCATTGGGAATGTACTAAAGAGGGAACAAGACATACATCTAGAAGGATATAAAAGTCTTCTAAATTGAGAAAGCAATAAGAGGAAAAGGGGATAGAGTGGGGGGAAGAGTAGAATCAGGTAGAAGTAGAGCAGAGGAGTGATGAGGGATAGGGTAAATAGAGTGAGAAGGATAGTGAGGAAAGATAGGGAGGAGGAAATATAGAACAAGTAATTGTAGCTTAGAATGTGAATGGGATGAGTTTACCCATAAAATGAAAATGGATAGCAGATTAAAAATTTGAATTCAACAATATGTCATTTTCAAGAAACATTATAAAAATGAGAGCTACAAACAAAGATAAAATAAAGGGCAGGAGTAAAAGTTAGTATGTAAAAAAGCAGGGATAGCAATCATAATCTCAGACAAAATAAAAGTTAAAATAGATTTAATCAAAAGTGAAAAAATAGAGAAACTACACTGTCAGCAATATTAGTCAATTTTGTTTTAGACATCGTAGTCTCACTTATATATGTATGTATATATGTGTATATTATAGATATCTATGTATATGTATATATATACATATATGTGTATATGTGGGAGGAGGGAGGGGAAAAATAAAGTAAAAAGTACACAACAGACAACAAAAGAAAACCAACAAGGAAGCAAAGAAAAACTGGGCAACTTTGAAAACAAAGATGTATTTATTATTTAGGTTTTCCTGAAAAGGAAATTTATTATTTTATATTGAATTCTCTCTTATGGTCTGCTGTGTACATGGAAATGTGTCTTTCTTTTTCTTTTATCATTTTGTATTTAAAATAGAAAATTAAAAACCAAAAACCAACCAAGCAAACATAACACTATTTGATTGGGAATGTATTCATATATGTATATTTTCCCCAATCCTCTTCTTAACTTCCTTATTACTATAGAGGGTATCTGAAAAAACTTCAGTGGCTTCTATATTTCCTCTAGGATCAAATGTAAAATATTCTGCATTTAAAGTCCTTTCTTCATAACCTGAATGATTCCGACCCTTCTAGTGTTCTTTCATCTTTTCTTCCCCTCCACAAACTCTACAATCCAGTCACACTATCCTATTTGCATTTCCACACACAATATACTTTATCTCCTGACTCCTTACCTTTTCAACTGACTGTCCACCATTCCTCCAATGCTCTCCCTTCTCAGTTGGGCCTCCTTATTCTCCTGACTTCCTTTGAGACTCAACTCCCCCCTCCTTTCAGGAAGTCTTTCCTGACCTCCTCTACTACTGGAGCTTTCCCTTTGAAATGATTATCCATTACATTGTACATATTTTGTGCATATGTAATCTTTGCATGTTGTCTTCCTATTAGAATCTGAGCTCCTTGGGAAAAGGACCATGTTTTGCCTTTTTTATATTCCTAGTGCTTTCCACAGTCAAAACATACTGAGTGCTTCTTGACTGGTTGTATATGAATATATAAAATGAATATATATGTGTTTATATAGAAATATTTATTATAAATGCATTACATTTAATACACTTATAATAAATATTTCTATATGAAATGTATAACTAGATATACATATATTTATTACAAATATATTAAATGTGTTTTATGTATGTATATACATATATGTGTATATATACATATATCTATATATGTTTACAAAGGTTTTTTAGTGATTCAACACTGAATGGGGTGTTGAGGAAGAATTTTTATTGTCTTAGTATCTACTATAATACTTGGTTCATAGGAGGTTCTTAAATACTTACTAAACAATTAATTGATTAGCTTCTCCACCTTTGCTTGTTTGACATAAATTAGATGATAAGGAAAGTCACTTGCCATAGTCATACAGCAGCAGCTGAACAATAGAGTCTAGTTCTACTTAATACAGCCCTAAACACCAAATGACCCAAGAGTACTGGTTTAGACAGATGTGTTTAGATAACACATTAAGGGTTCCTGAAAGACAAAAGTCCCTCAATGTATGCCTCTTAGCCCCATGGTTCATTTCACTTTTAGCTGCTTGTGTATGTATGAATTTCACAATTTCCAGTTCCTCTTCTTTCTCCTCCTTCATCTCCTTCTCCTCTTCCTTTTCTTTTCTCTCCTTTTTCTTCCTCTTTTCTTCCTCTGCCTCTTGCTCTTTCTCCTCAGCACTGGACTCCTTGTCCAAGCCCCATGTTCACTATCACCAGTACTTCTGTCTTCCATATTTCCACAATTCTGCTCCTTCTCATTTCCTACAGATGTTCCCAGTGCCTTAAAGTCATGAGGTCCTCTTCTCCTTGAGAAGTTTGTTAGGTAAAACTGGTAGCCTCCAAGGTCTTAATTCTGGTTATTAGGCAGCAACTGTGCCAAGTGATAAGATTTTTTTAGTAGTTTTTATCTTTAGGTGTTTACTCAGATTTCCAATAAAGTAAACCATTCTCAGGTGTAATGCTCTTACATTGCTGCCAACAGGTAACATGAGACATGAGGCAGATTCTATCCTTGAGACACTCAGTGGAACAAATACCCCGCAGTTTGGCCGATAGAAATCAATGAAGTATCAGTTTCAATATGACACAGCTGTTTCAGAATTCACCTTAGGTTTAATTTTCCTGAAGCTTTATCTCATTGACCAAAGTGCTTGGATAATGAATTAAAACATCTAAGGTGGGGGGGGGCAGAATAAACCTGAATTCTTACATGATAGATTTTGTTTTTCTTCTGCATATTAGGCATTACTGAATGTTGGTAGACAAACTTAGGGTTTCAGAACAGTGAAAAGTTCAATATTTTTTCTTGATGCTTTGGCAAAAGGTGTTCATAAAAATATTCATTATTTAAAAAAAGACATTTAATGGGGGCAGCTAGGTGGCACAGTGAATAGAGCACCAACCCTGGAGTCAGGAGGACCTGGGTTCAAATTTGGTTTCAGACACTTAACACAAACACAAAACTAGCCATGTGACCTTGAGCAAGTCACTTAACCCCAATTGCCCTACCTTCCCTCCTCTAAAAAGCAAAGAAAAAAAGACATTTAATGAACTCTTGTCGCCTAAATTGAGGCATCAATGTTTTTGTTATATAAATCAAGGTATGTCTAACTGAAACTAAGGATGCTCTATTCCATTATATTAGGTTTTATATAAGCAAGGATCATTACAGGTAAGCCAAAGGAAGGAAGTGGCATTTCCAAATCTTAATGGCACTTATATCAAAATGACTTGAAATTCCTCAAGATGCAATTATTTTCTGTTTGACAATTTGAGATGATGGGCAGAGGGAATGTTAATTTGAGGGATTCTGTGAAACATTTCCATTTACCTTGAAATATGAAGTGTCTCTCAAGTTGCAGTTTTGAGTTTTGATATATGTGGCACAGACAAAAAAACTTAGCAAGGTGGAAAAAAAATTAAATCCCTTTTTTTTTATGGCTCATGTCTGGGATCTTAAACTTGTGGTATATTATCTGACTCCTAATCACTATAGGTCAGGTTTTTAAAACCTAACTTATTTATCCCAAATAACTGATCAAGATCGCTCATGGAGTTTTTTCTTCTTTAGGTTACATTACTAGTGCCCTTGAACAGAAGCAGAAAAAGAAGAGAAGGGAAGGGGAAATATGGAAAAGAAATAGGTTTCTGAAAATTAATTGTTGACTTTTTCTGATAGCTTTCTTACTAGTTACTAAAGGCGCCAGAATAGCTTTTATTCTGCTACTATTGTTTTTACTATCAATCCAAAGGAATAAGCAGTGGTGGAAGTTGCAGGCATTATGGCAGTCAATGGAGGAGATGCTTTTGGCAAAAGGGCATGCTTCTTATGTCATACCCTCAGGCAGCTGTCTTGTCAACAGATGCCCAAGCTTGCAGCTGCTTGTGTTTTTCTCTTTGCCCCCTCCCCCACCCAGTGTAAATGCCCCTCCAAATTGTGTCCTGCCTAGAAAATAGAACCAGAGGGGGAAAATTATTCTTCAATTTTGCTTGATGTCACAAGATTCTAGTTAGATTTGGGCCCCAGGTTGGATAACACATGGTCTTATATTGATTATCTCTTAATAAATGAGAAAGAAAACCAGGTTAATTAGTTTATTCATTACTAAGTGGCTGAAAATTGTTTTCTCCCACTCACTTTCTTAGAAATGGAATTTCAGAAGGAAGGAAGAAAATTATCTAGAGATTTTCAACATGAGCTGACAGGCAACTTTCTCTCTGTATAATGATAATGAGAACAGAGGAAAACAAACTAAAAGTCAAAGGTAGTTCTTTAATTTTGAAAGAGTCTGAATAATAAAAAGGGGCTTTATTTTAAATTTATTCTTGTGGAACTGTTAGAAGAGGAAAAAAAACAGACTGGGCTAAGTTAAAAATCTTTCTTGGGATTTATTTTAGTCCTGAGACATTTTTAGGCAGCCAACTCCAATGCCTCCTTGTGGTAGTGAGATGACCAAGGATTCTTAAAGGTTGTGCCATTGGAGGGCAAGCTCTGATAGTTCCTAGCAGGCTTGGAAGGGCTTCAAGTATGGGCTGGCAATAGTCATAAACCTGTCATCTGAGTACCAGCCTAGCTAAGTTCAGAGAATCTCATCACCATCTTGGCTACAGGGTGTGATGAATTTTTTTAGCTACAGCTATTCTCTAAAGATCATCTAATAAGTTGCAGACAGGTTGTGACCTGTGCCGGTTTCATACCAGTGAAATCATAAATCTTTGAAATACTGAGCTATTTACTGGATAATTAACTGTTATAAAACAACAACAAGAAATCATTTGAATGACAGCAGTGGGACAAAAAATTAGATGCCATTTACACTCAATAAAAATAAGTTTTGCAAATGTTAGAAACAGAATAAACATTTTTGCCGATGAATATATTTGAGACAGACTAAGTGGTAGAGTTTATAGAGTGTTTACTAGCTTTGAGACCCTAGTTAAGTCACATAACTTTTCTGTGCCTCATTTTCCTTATCTGAAAATTGAGAGTAACAATAGCAGCTACCTCACAGAGTTGTTGTGAGGACCAAATGAGATAATATATGTAATAAAGGGCTTTGTAAAGCTGAAAGCTAGCTATTATCATATATTATAATTTATTGAACAAGTTTTAAATACAGGAAACCTACATTTTATCAGGATGAAGCATCAACCACTTTCAACTTTGTCCACTTGGAAACGATGTCCTTTTTTTTTTTTTGCATTTTTCTTTTTTGGAGGGGAGAGGGCAGGGCAATTGGGTTTAAGTGACTTGCCCAAAGTCACACAGTTAGTGTTAAGTGTCTGAGGCCGGATTTGAACTCAGGTCCTCCTGACTCCAGGGCTGGTGCTCTATTCATTCTGCCACCTAGCCACCCCGATGCCTTCTTAATAGTAAAGAAATATCGTAGAAAGTACTAAATAGGCACATATAGTAACATAGTTGCTTTTTTACCCTTAAAATGTGTGTTTCTGATAGAAGGGTTTGCCTACTTTTACACAAATTTTCATGTCCTCCTCTAAAGTCCTACATTACCTCAGTGCCCTAGGGAAGTAATTTGGATTGTATGCTTTATGGCAGATCTGAGTATTAGTCTGGTGAAGATGTGTGTTGGCTGTTCAACGCCTGGTCCAGTTTGATCTATCTATCTATCTATCTATCTTTATTAAAGGGGCCATCCCTTGACTCACTTTTTTTTTGCCTTTTGGAGGGCAATTGGGGTTAAGTAACTTGCCCATGCTTACACGGCTAGTTTTGTGTGTGTGTGTGTGTGTGTGTGTGTGTGTGTGTATTAAGTGTCTGAGGCTAGAACTGAACTGGGGTCCTCCTGAGTCCAGCGCCAGTGCTTTACGCACTGCTCCACCTAGCCGCCCAGAGAAATAATATTAAATCCAGTAAAAGTGTTCTTTAACAGAGAATATTAAGAAAAGACACAAATAGAAGTAAGGCTGGAGCAAGGTAAGGACCAGCTGTTCCTCTTAGCTGGCTTTTTTCTCTGCCGTTGGAACAAGCACCCCAATAAAATACACACCATCACATGCACCTCCCGGCTTATCTAGTCAGAAGTCATCTCTCATGGCCTTAAAGAAAGGAACTGAAGGTATGTCAGACACTGGCTCTGCCTCTGGTCTTGGTGCTGCTGCTAAGAGAACAACCTCCATTCTCTCCTTGTTCTCATAGACAGCCCTAAAATTCTCTTAGTGAAAAAACCTTGTCCCACTCTATCCAAAGGTTGATTTCCAGTTACTTTCCTCTCTTCCCAAACAAATCCCAGGGTGGGGGATGGGGAGAGTATGTGGCCATCTAACACCATGTCATGTGTTACACACATAAAGCACATTGCACACTTCTAAAGGACTTTTGTTGTTGTTCAGCTGTTTTTTAGTTGTTTCCAACTTTTTGTGACCCCATTTGTGGTTTTCTTTGCAAAGACACTGGAATGGTTTATAATTTCCTTCTCCAGATAATTTTACAGATGAGGAAACTGAGGCAAATAGGGTTAGGTGATTTGCCCAGGGTCACACAGCTAGGAAGTACCTGAGGATGGATTTAAACTCATGAAAATGAGTCTTTATGACTCTAGGCCCAGAACTCTATCTACTGCTCCACCTAGATACCCTTTTAAAGGGCTAAAAATTATTATTGGTGATGATGTTATTATAATTATTACATTAGTTTATTATCGCCACTATCATCATCATCAATGTAAGTGTTCTCTCAATCCACACATATGATAATCCCTACTTTATTTCTGTGACCAAAAAAAATTCATGCCCTGATGAAATTTGCAATTTCTGATAACTGGTGAATTTTAGTGTATGTGTGTGTGTGTGGGGGGGGAGGGTGAGGGTTTGTCCTTCATTCTCGAAGAGGACCATGACATCAGGGAGATGACATAACTTGCAATTGACTCTGATCGGAATGAGGGAGGGCTGTGCAAAGTCACCAGCCTCACTTTTTCCTCCAGAGCCTTCTGGTTGCAGTGGCCAGATCCAGATCCAGAAGGCTCTGGAGATAGCCCAGGATGCAGTGAGAGACCTCACTGCATCTTTTTGAGGTCTTTTTGAGTTCTCACTTTCAATGAGGCAACACCCATTTAGTAAATACACCTCTTTAAAAAGTGAGTCAAGGGATGGCCTCTCTAATTCAAAAACAAACAAACAAACCAACCGGGAGGGGAAGACCTTGAGGGTCGTTGGCCAAAAGAGAAACAGTTACTATTTACATTCACTCTCGCAGGCTAAATATTAGGATGTCCTTTAATCTCTTTAAGCCCCTGCTTTCTCATTCATAAAATGGGTCTCCATTTTCACACAATACCAATATGGTTTTTGTAAATAAATTATGCTATATGATTATGGAATATTATTGTTACATAAAAAATGGTGAATTGAGCAGTTTCAGAGGAAACAGAATATTCTTATGAGCTGATTCAGGGTGAAGCAAGCAGCACTACAGAAGCAATTTAAACAATGACAACAATTTAGTAGAGAAAAACAATTTTGAAAGACTTTAGAATTCTGATCCAATACCATTAGGAACCATAAATCCAAAGGAATGAAGATGAAACATGCCACTCATCTTCTGACAGAGAAGCAATGAACTTAAAATGCAAAAAGAGAAATACATTTTTGGGGGTAGAGTTAATGTGGAAATTCGTCTTGACAATGGGGATGTGCACTGAGGGATCTTTTTTTTTTTGTATCAACGTATTTGTATTAACATTTACTTAATCAGGGAAGGAGAGTAATTAAAAACGCTTGATACTTGAAAAATAAAAGATTTTTTTATAAAAAAGGAAAAGTAAAAACAAAAGAGGAAAGTCCTTTGTAAACTATAAAGTGCTATATAAATGTGAGTTATTATTGTTTTTAAAGGCATCCTGCTGTGGAGGCTGGCAAAGAGAGCAGAGGGCATAGTACCTAAAGAACAGTGGTATGCTATTAAGGGATGGAAAATAACTGATAAGTGGAATTGATAGAAATTCTAGAACTTAACAGTGGAGCAAATTGGGAGGGATTCTTTACAAGTTTAGGTGGAAAGAGCTTTTGATGGGAAAACCACAATTCCTGGTCACTCCCCCAAAGCTATCCAAAGATACTCCATGCCTATCTGGAAAGCTCTTGAAATGCATGGGGATATTATGATGAGAAGCATTCTAAGATGGGAAAGAAATGATCTTCATTAGATGAATGAAGAAATGTTCTGCAAGCTGAGGCTAGTCACAATATCACTTTAGCCACGAAAGAAGATTGAATGTTGGAAATACAGAGGCTCCAGTATAGAAGCTGGATCCAGAGGTGACAAGATGAAGTGCAAAGCCACAAGAATAGGAGACAAAATGAATAGAGTACAGTGTTATGAATGATTAATAATAATAGTTTATGGTGGACATAGTGGAAAGAGATCTGGGCTTAGAGTCAGAAATCCTAGATTCAAATCCTTCCTCTGATACATGTGCTAACAGTATGTCCTTGGTCTTGGTATGTAACTTGGTATGTTGGTATGTAACTCTCAGTGCCCCTAGATAATTCTCTAATACTTTAAGTTGCAGAACAACTGTGTATTTGCATTTATAGAAGTTCTCTCATTGGGAAGCTGCTGACTGATGAAATCACAGTTATTTTTTGCAATAATATGATGACCACTTTAGAGATAAGGAAACTGAGCTTCAGAAGATATTAAAGTGGAGGATAGGTCAGTGAGATTTCCTGCCTTACATTTAGAAGGGAAGAAGACTAACCAGGAAAATGAAAATAAAGAACAAAGAAAAGAAAGTGAACAGGTGGGAGATTTGGTAGTTATTATTAGAAAACAGGGTGAAACTGATATCATAGTTTATTGTGCCAACTTTTGTGCACTTTGCTTATGTCCTGCTCCCACCAGCAGGCTTTCTACCCCCCACAGGGGACCTTTTAGTGACTTTATTCAATGATAAAACAACCTTAGAAGGTCCATCTGATGTTTGCCATTGGAGGAAGGGCAGCTATGCTTGAATAATGCAGAATTGTTTTCTACAGGTTAATGTTTCTCTCTTTTAAATTGAAGAAGCAGAAAAAAATCATGAATTAAGGAGGGGGCAAATTTCAAATTCTACATGCCTACATTGAAAGAATGGTGATGTGGGGGTAGCTAGGTGGCACAGTGAATAGAACACATTGGCCCTGGAGTCAGGAAGACCTGAGTTCAAATGTGGCCTCAGATACTTATTAGCTATGTGACACTGGGCAAGTCACTTAACCCTTATTGCCTAAAAAAGAGAATGGTGATTTGGGAGCATTTTATGGACAAGATTTAAAAACAAAACAAAACAGTAGCAGACTGTGGGTAGAAGATGGCACAGCAAAGGAGAAAGACGGAGTGACTCCAAAAAGAAAATCAGTAATATTCTATACAACATAAAGAAATATCAAAGGAGGTTCAGACCTGTAAGAGAGAGATTAAAGGACTGAAGGATGGGGATATTAAAAAGATCTCAAGAGGCTGCTGGAAACAGAACCATAGCAATTTAATAAAATATAACAAACATTTAGTAAGCATTTACTGTGTGCTAAGCTTTGAGAAGAGGCAAGGATTAGATGATTGTCATGGGGCTGCGGTTTAGTAGAGGGATTTGAAAGATAGAGAAACATCTATAATGAAAATAATCCAGGATGAACACAGGAGAACTACAAAGTTCAAAATGGGAAAGAGTATGATGGAGATGGCTAGATCAGGGAAGACTTCCTGGAGGAGGTAACAAGTGAAGTGGACTTTAATGAATGCTACATGTAGGGTTTTGTGTTAGGGGCTCATGATACAGACACGGTTACATAATTGCCTGATCCTAGCATCAGAAGGGAAGTCACAGGACATTATGTGAATAAGATTCCTTTCTACAGCCTCTCAGACATTTGATTCGTCAGAGGTAGATGACTCCTTTTTAGTCTGTGTTCTACATTTCTGCTTTATGTGGACAATCTTTTATTCCCTGGTGGAAGGAGGACAGAAAAGGGCAAGGAGAATTATAAACCCATATCTAGAGGGAACAACTGTCTTAATTTCATGAAGCCATTGTCTTCCAAATCTCAAAAGCCATTCTTTGGATTTGTGGTACTTGGCAGGGAAAGCATGCTTGGCAGATGTGTTAGTAATAAATGTACTTGGTGCTCATTACAGGTCACGCTTTCTAAAGAGTCTTCCTTTGATATAAATGATAAAGATAATAACTTCCTGCAATTTGGTGCCACAAATATTCCTGCAGTATGAACAAAAAAAAGTCTCCTGAATATGCACAGGTAGTAGAGATTTTCAGGTGGAGGATGAAATTAAAATATAAGCCCACCTGAATGTATTATAGGCATTGTGATGATGATGATGATGATGATGATGATAGGGCTGGTCCTGACATTTCATTGAAATAAGAACTCCTGGATGAAGAAAATCCCTTTTCCAAATAAGCCTGGTACCTTCTCTGCAACTTACAGTCATAGAGAGTTGCCTGAGATGTTAATAAGTGACTTGGCTAGGATCACACAGCCAATATGTGTCACAGGCAGGACTTGAACCCAGGTCTTCCTGGCTCTAAGCATGGCTCTCCATCTTCTAGGACATACTGTCTCATGATAATATTATGTTAACAATTAGCCTTTATATAACTCTTTTATTTTTGCAAAGTACTTCATATATATTATCTCATTTGAGACTCACAATAACCTTGTCAAGTAGGTGCTACAGGTTTCATTATCTGCATTTTACAGATGAGGAAACTGAGGCATTGAGGGATGAAGTGCTTTTGGGCACAGAATTATAAAGTATGAGAGGAGGCATTTGAACCTATGACCTTCTGACTACAAGTAGCCCTCAACAAAATGGTGAACTGTGCTGTTCTTGGCCCTCTTTTTCTTCAGCATTTATTCCTCTTTGGTATCTCTTTCTATCACCTCCTCTGGTATTCAGAGCAGCCTGTTACCTTTTACTCAAATATTTCCAGAAAAATGATCTGATGTCAGCATATTATAATGTAAGACCTCTCCATGAGGGCATTCAAATTCTAAGTCTTATCTCTAATTCTAGAATTCAAGCCTTGTTCTTTGTTAAAGGAGTTCAGAAATAGCTATTATGACAGTTGGTAAAGATGTTTTGGAGCAAGGAGTCCTTAGGGGTGAGCTGTTGAGAGAACATTGCAATCATACTATAGAAAGGGTATGGTCACCTACTTTATTTATTCATGTGCCATCAGAAGAACGTATTTGCCCCATATGCCATATGCACTCATGAAATTGATTTTGAGGGTATTCATTCCATAACTATTTATCTATGAGCAAAAATTATTTTTGTGTTTTCAGTGTCTATCTTGAACGTCAGCCACTTACAGATGCCAGTGTCACCTCTCCAACAGTTGAGGTAGAAGCATCTTGGAAGTGAAGCAATGCCTTTTGGTTACCTGTATGCAGCAACTTTCTGCTATCATTTAAGAAAGGAAGAGTTAGAAATGGAAAGTAATTATCAGAGTTGTCATTTGGATAGAAAGCTGAAACTGACATCTTTGTGCCATGGAAAAATCTAAGGAGCCAGCCCTCACAGTGGGAGGCCAAGACCCTGGGTTCAGCTTTCATTTGTCACAGCTACTGACTTCAAGTTACTGATTTTCAGTGTTTCCAAGGAAATGCTGTTCAAAGCCCAGAGATGATAATGACATAGTACAAGGCAGGGAGGCAAGGCTAGTGAGCAGGTCTCAGGGGTTCTAACACCAGTAATCAGAGGGTTGTGTCGAGAGTCATTGCAAACCTAAGGATTGGCATACAAGGTTTTAAAAAAAAGTTTGAGCAAGACATTGAAAATAACTCTTGACCCACCAAAGACCAAATCGGGACTCACCTGACCCTTTACCAGAGTCTCTGCTTGGCTTGCAAACAAGCTGAAGAAATTTTATCTAACTGTTGGTTTCAGCATATTTGGGCCCTGTCTGATTCTATTCAAATCCAGTAGAAGATCATTAGGTGTTATAATCAGTGGAAACATGCCAATACTCAATTGGATTTCATGTATTAATTGTGTCCTCTCCCTCTCATGATTCCTTCATCCGAGATCAATGAAATCAACATTCTGATGAAAAGGATACCATAAAGGATATCACTTCAGAAATGGAATCATGGAATTTTGGAGCTTGAAGGAAGCTTAGAGATCATATAATAGATGCCTTATAGAAATGAAAGGACGGAATCTTTTGATTCTTTGATGGAGCCAGGATCTAATCAGTGTGGGAATCATCTCCACTTACATAGATCACAACATATACACAGAGTTCTAGAATTCTGGAATTTGAGATTTGAAAAGGACCTGGGTGGTCATCTAGTTCAACCCATATATGAAAGGAATCTCCACTGTAAAATACCGGTCAAGTGGTTCCCCAGTCTCTGCTTAGAGACTTCCTAGGAGGGGAGAGTCTTTAGGCCCTCTTATTCTGTTATTCTAGTTCAGGTCTTACAGGAGATTCTCCATTGGGGTCTACCCAGTATACTGGGAGGGCCTTTTTCCATTTCTCTCAACATTGCATAGAACCTAATAGCATACACAGGCCACCTTGCTCTTGCCGTATGACTGGACCACTTTTTTCTAGTCCCACATCTCTCCGATGACAGCCTTAACATGCCTTCTCTTGGTTGGCGATGCCAGTTATGTCTACAATAAGCAATGCACATTAAGGATTTATATTTTAAATTTAAGATAATAAGATCATATTACATGATTTGTTGCAAATATGCAAGAATGAGAATAGTTCCACTTATATGGGACACTCTATAGTCTAAACTCCTTATTTTAGAGATAAGGAAATTGAAGCCCCAAAGCCTCAGCTCAAAATCAGTTAACTAGTTAACATCAATGTGAAGACTAGAACTCAGACTGTTTTCAGAATCCTTGGGTCCTCTTTCCATGTTATCATGACTGCTTGTATTTTGAAAGGAAAGGAAAGAGACCAAACATTTATGTGATACCCACTATGTGCCAGGCACTATTCTTTTTTACAAATATCTCATTCTATCCTCCCAACTCTGCAGTGTAGTTGATGTTTTTATCTCCATTTTACAGTTGAGGAAACTGAGGCAGAGGTAAAATGAATTGCCCAAGTTCATATATCTATTAATTATATGGGTGTTGAAGAAGGACCAGGACCTCTGGTGTGAGGGCTTGCTGAACCCTTTCTAGGGTTGCTCATTCACCTTTGGGATCCACCTGGCACTCAACTCTCACCTGTGGCTAGATAAGCTGTAGCACGTGCAGCAGCAACACCCTGCTACACAGTCTTGGCAGATGGGCTAAACTAGTTTGAGGGTAAGCAAGGTGCCTCAAACCCATTGGTGAGTTAGGGGGCTGTCTACCCCAAGCATGTGAAGACTTCTCCTGGGGAACGTGTGGATAAGAGCAATTTATTCCAATGGCCAGGAAGGCAGCTGAAGCAGGTGCTGTGCAGCACTTACATTTTAGTCAGACATTGAAGATGCCAAGGTCATCATCAGTCATCCTGACTTTTTGTCTTGCCACTTGACTTTGATGACTCTGGAAGGGAGAGTAAGGCTGATGACTATATGCAACTCTGCTTCACTAAAATCCAATTCGTGTTCAAGTCAAGACATCGCCCCATGCTGGCACTGGTCCTCTTGGAAAAGGACGAACAGCAGCAGAAGCTGCGTTTGAAATAAGATCTTCTTGACTCCAGGCACAAGTGATCTATCCACTGTTCCACCTAAATGCAAGAAATCTTAAGTGCATCATATATGTGAGGTGCTGTGCTAAGCCCTTGAATCAGATACTGTCTTGTGTTACTATTTAAATATCTCGGTGTGTAAGCCTTTGTCTTCCCAAAGACAATGAAAACTCCTTGATTTACATTTTACTTATTTAAGGATTCCCTTCTCCTGCCCCTAGGCACTTAGCACAGTACACTATACTGAGTAGTGGCTCATAACGTTTGATATTTATCGATAATCTTTGTGACAAGATCTATGATTTGCTGGCATAAAGAACTCCTGAGGAAGAAAATCCTACCAAAGTTTAGCAGCATCACTTGCCTGGAGAACTGAGGGGCTATAAGCAATTTGACCTGGCTTACTTGGCAAGTATATCTTGGAACAAAGCCGTGAACCCAGGTTTTCTTGGTTATAAGGCTGATTCTCTAGCCACCATGCCATGCTTTCTCTTATCATTTTTATAATAAATGATAAATATTAAGTTCTAGGTTCTCTATTACTTCAAAATCAAGGCCCAGTTAAGGCCCTGAAGGCCTCAGAGACCCTTGTTTCACAGGCCATTTGAGGATACATTTTAAAACTATGTAGATTTATTCAAGAAGAGATGCTTGTTCCAGATTTAGTAATGTAAGTTTTGGAAAAAAATCGCCATAACATTTTTGAGGGACATTTAGTTTTCCTAGGCCCTCCGTGGAGTACCTTATATGCCAATTTGATATGACCCTGTGCGACATTGTACTTCTTTTTCCTGATGGCTAAACCTTTAAAGTGGAATATACATACACACATGTGTTATTTTTGAAGATTAGGTCTAGGATACAGTGTTAACAAATCTTGAACATTCTTTAGAAAATACTAAAATAACAAGGATCTTGGTTCTACAAAATAGAGTTGGAATTAACAGTGGCCATCTGTATCTATATACAGTTGACATCAAACCCATATAAATTGTCTTCCTTATGAACGCAGAAAATACAGAAAATGGAGTTTCAGGACTTTTTGGATTCCCGTCTTGTTAAATTTCTGGGTATCTATTACAGAAAAGTGGAATAAGAAAACAGAGGGGCTTGGAAGCAAGATGAAGTGGATTGAAGTCTTAGATTCTTAGAAAGCCTGATTCAGGGGCTCTGTAATGTCCCTGTCAAACATGCTCCAGAATCCATGATTTTGGCTTTTAAAAATATTTTGATAACTGTATTTCAGTATAATTCACTTCCTTTGCAATCCTATGTGTTTGATTTTATGCATTTAAATACATTGTTTTGAGAGGAGCCCAAGAGACTTCGTCATTCCATCTATTAGATTGTAAGTTCCTTGAGATTTTTTGTATTGTATTTGGACTCTTTTTGTATTCTCAGCACTTAACACAATGCCTGGAACATGGTAGACACTCAATAAATTTCTATTGTGTTTGATTTAAGAATACCAAAGGTCTCCAAGAAAAGAAAAAAAAGGTTAAGAACTCCTGCTCTAGAAGGATGTGTCAGGGTCTCTGGTCATATTCACAAATATGTTTTCCAGGAATGTTTGTTTTTCTTAAAAAAGAAGACTTTGGATTGATATCTTTATATTTTATATCACCTTTATTTCCTGATATATCACAGCCTCCTACCTTATCCAGAAAGAGATCCCTAACAATAAAACAAAAGTTAAAAAAGAAAATCAAATAAAGGAGTTCAGCAAAATTCACCAACATGTTATTGATGGAGTATGGTCTTTGTCTAGGGTTCTTTCTTGTGTTACCATACCAATGTTTCAGGCTCTTTGTGAATTACCATGCTAACACGCATCAGCCTTTCGGGTCAGCTGACCTTTTGCTCTAGGATATCAAGAAACAGCAGAGCACTTGGCACCTAGGGGAGTTAAATCGATAAACCTCAATTACTTCTTCTTCTCTTCTCCCTCCCCTCTCCTTCCTTCCCAGAAGACCAGCACACCTATGGAGCACAAAGAATGTCTGAAAAAGAGAAGGCTATGTTGCTTAGGCAGCTGCATTCTTTCAAATGCATTGTAGGTTTATTGTGGTAGTTTCTTTCCTAAACCAACTCTGTTCAAAGGCAAGGGTGTTGTGTTGGTCTTCCCAGGACAATATGCCCTGATGGATTTCAGGCGCTACTTTTGCTTTCCTGATTGCACTGGGTACCCCCAGTTACTTTCGAATAGGTATTTTGTACACATAGGATAAGGTCAGGCTGCAAATCTTTTGCCATCAGGAACTTAACTAGGGCAGGTAGGTGGTGCAGTGGACAAAGTGCCAGGTCTGCAGTCAGGAAGACTCATCTTCCTGAGTTCAAATCTGGCTTCAGACATTTACTTTCAGACATTGGCTTCAGACATTTACTACCTCTGTGACTCTGTTTAACCCTGTTTGTCTCAGTTTCCACATCTGTAAAATGAGCTACAGAAGGAAATAGGAAGCCAAGAAAACTCCAAATGGAGTCATGAAGAGTTGGAATGACTGAAAAGGCACTTTGACGTCAGGCCCAAGGCTTGGCTCCAGGAGCCAGGAATCTTTTATCTGTCAATCATTCCTGATCATCTAGGGAAGAGGCAAAGGAACTGTGGAGAGTAGGATTTCAGTAAGGATCTCTGGAACCTGGTATATATAGACTTAGATGCACGAACTAGTAAAAATAATAATAATTATTATTGATATAATAATAATAGCTAACATTTATATAGCACTTATGTGACAGCCTCTGTGCTAAGTGCTTTATAATAATTATTTCATTTGAACCCCACAACAATCCTGGGAGGTAGGTGCTATCATTGTCCCCATTACATACATGGGAAACTGAGGCAAAAGAAGGTGGAGTGATTTGCCCTGGGCTGATAAGTATTTAAGACCAGATTTGAAGTCAGGTCTTTCTGACTCTTCCAGTATCCTTGAGGGTAGGAGCTCCATTCCCATTCTTTGGCTAGCAAGCTTCTGCCTCTTTCTCTCCTAATCCTGGGGATATAAGATTACCAGGTGCTATAAATAGGTAGCATATACACATGGTGCTTTAAGGTTTGCAAAGTACTTTACATATGCATACCTCACTTGACATTTAAAACAACCTTGTGAGGTATTATTATCCCCATTTTGCAAATGAGGAAACTGAGGCAGACAGAGCTGAAATCATTTGCCTAGAATCATACAGCTCATAACTGACTAAGGATGGATTTGAACTCAGTTCCTCCTGACTCCAATGCCTCTGCACTATGCATTGCTCTACCTAGCCAATTAGGTATAATACCACTTCCCTTCTCTAATGGCAATGGAGATTTGAAGATCTTCCCAGCCCCTTGTAATGGCAAGCAAACAAGCACTTAGCACCTTGTTTCAGTTGAACCTTGCCTGGGATTATATCAAGTCTTTGTTAAGAAATAGAACTTGTAAAACCCATAGTAGGAGGGACTTGCCAAAGACAGGAACAGGAAGGACATAAGAGGGAGGAGCTAATGACCAGGTTAAAAAGTTGAGAACAAACTGAGAGAGAGCCATAACTACTGGGAGCAAGCAGCATGGAGACTGAGCAGCTAGTGTAAGTGAGAGAGGGGCATTCTTGCTTAAGGGATCCTGTTTTGTTTTGAAGGCCTGATGGAGGGAAGGTTTGGGAAGGCTTGGGAATGTTGGTGCTCACTGCATTGGTTATGTGTAACAACTTAGTGGTTACTGTAATGAATTTGACTTTTTGGTTTTGGGATTCAATTTTCTGGTATTTAAATAAATGCTTTGGTTCTGTCCTCCATGTGGAGAGTCTGTTACATTTTGTGATTCATAACTACACTAGCATATTCATAGCCACTGTGGGTGCTGTGAATATCGCATTGGTGTTATTATACCTTCCTATCACTCTGATCTCTCATGGCTAAAAATCTTGGGTCCTGGTTTTCTTATCCAGCTCCATCCTTACCTTCCATTATATCCTCTGGAATCCTCGATCTTTCTTTAGCAAGCTTCCCTTCATTTTAGAGTTTGCTTTTCATACCAGTGTCAACCTCTCACACTCAAAGACTGACTCATCCCCCGCTACACCTACACTACCACATTGCCACCTTTTCCAGCACTAGGTTTCAATCCTAGCTCTGATGCTTATTACCATTATATGACCTTGGGCTAGTCATTTGTCATCTGATCTCTGGGCCTCAGTATCCATAAAACAAGGGAGTAGATCAGATGAACTCTGAGGTCCCTTTCAGCTTTAAATCAATGATACTATGGTCTTAATGTAAAAGAGCAGTGGGAGGGATAAATGGTACAAAATGACTTCCCATTGGATTTATAATGAACAAGGATGCATTTGCAACAGCTCTGTCCTCCTTCTTTTAGAAACTAATACTAGAGCCTGTTTCCATTCCCTAAAGTACAAGGTGGCAGGTTGGGAGGGGCGGGGCACATTCAGTCTATGGCATGTGGTGTGGGAACCTGGCATGAACCAAGGTCACTGGATTTAGCCATTCTGTGGCTAAGTGAAAGCTTACTCTATTCACATAGAACAGTATTTTTTCCATGGTGCTGTGGCAAAAGAACTCACCTTGGATTTTGCAGGAGATGGATTCAAGTCCTACTTGAATTTCATGTTGTCTGTGTGATCCTGGGTCATCCATTTAATCTCTTAGTACTGAAGGCATAAATCTAAATTTAAAAATACTCATTTGCATTGATTGAGGGAATTTTTTCCCCTTTGAAATCATAGATCTGGGTGAGAGACAGTGAAAGAGAGGAGAGGGTAAGGAGAGAGGGGGAGGAGGAAAGGAGAAAAAGAGAGAAAGACAGAGAGAGAGAGAGAGAGAGAGAGAGAGAGAGAGAGAGAGAGAGAGA
>NW_027185779.1:10059795-10090210 GCF_028583685.1 Petaurus breviceps papuanus | reverse complement strand
AGAGAGAGAGAGAGAGAGAGAGAGAGAGAGAGAGAGAGAGAGAGAGATCTTTCTACTAAGCTCAAAGCATTTTAGAATTCAATTATCACAAGCCCTTTCTGAGTCAGAGAGCAGATATTATTCTTCTCATTTCACAAATGAAAACCTGAGGCCCAGAGTCACTGAGGAGCTCTCCCAACATTGTTGTGTGACCTATGGCTGAGTCAGAGGATGAATGTTTGAAAATTACCAATTTTCCTCAATTTCAAATGCTTATTTGACTATGCTCCAGCCCCAAGCACGTTGTTCATGAAAGAAAGCTCAGAGCATGAACAACAGGAAGACAAAGGCCTAGACATCTCCTCTTTTTGGCAAAACCTCTCAGACCTCTCCAAAGCAGAAATTATGCACTAAAGATAAAGCAACTTTAGATATCTTCATGGTCTAGGACACCCAGAATTAAAAAGGGAAAAACACCTCAGCTCATGAACTGAATGAATTAATGTTCACTGACTCACTCACTCAGACTCCCCCATTTCCCACCTACCAGCATCAAGGCTGCACTAGCAGACCCAAGGTTTACAACAGACACAGTTTTACAATGAAATCCATCCAAACACCCCAGTTCCTTTTTACTTTTTTCAGTTCTTTGGAGAACCTAGCTCCAAGCTTTAGAAGTTTACCTGGGCCATGGCAGATAGCCAGCTTGGCCATAGCCCATAAGGAGAAAAAGCCTGCTGTGGGGCTGAAACTCCAGAGTACTAATACTGAAAAGTTCTCAACTGCCAGTGCTGGGATGGAAAACCTCTGAATTGCAAGTGTTGGGTCAGAGAATTGAGGAACAAAAGGAGTGAGACAGGACACCAAGATGAGACACTGTGTATTTGTGTGGGTGGAGTCAGTGAACATTAATTCATTTAGTTCATCTGCTTTTGGTGTTTTTTTTTTCCTTTTGAATTCTGGGTGTCCTAGACCATGGAGATAGCTGAAGCTGTTTTATCTTTGGTGCATAATTTCTGCTTTGGAGAGGTTTTGTGAAAAAGAGATGTCTAGGCCTTTGTCTTCCTGTTGCTCATGTTCTGAGCTTTCTTGCTTCATAGCACTTCACTAAACCTAAAGGAAAGATCATGGTGTCCTACTAGGGCAAGTTCTGACCCCTCAAAGGCTACTTGCAGCAGATACTTCGGCTGGTGATCTGTGAAATGCCCCTTGTGGGAAGAGGCACTTTGAGATTAAGCCCCAAAGGCAACCACACCAGAGGGGAAAGAGTCAGAAAATGAATAGGAGAAAATCAGGAACAAGCAAACACTTCAGGCAAAAAAACCCTCAAAAACCTGTCAAACAATAATGGAAGAAAATATTGTCTCTGGACTAGTAAATGAGTTTAGGCATCTAAAAGAAAATTTATTCATCTCTTGATGAGATAGAAGAACCTGTGGAATATGAGAACATAGAACCATAAGACACTGTTTCTGAATTATCCAAAAGAGAAATGAGAATTATGAGAGCGGAGTTTATGTACTACATAGCAAAAGTAATGGTTAGAATAGAAAAAACCCAGAATTTGTATTATCATCAAAAATTTTAAAAACCCTGAAACAACAAATCTATTTCCAATAGATTGGAAATACAAATATATAGAAGTAAAGGGTAAACTAGAAGAAGAGAAGCAAAAAAAGTAACATTAAAAAATATATGCATGATTCAAGTAAAACCTACTGATCTTGAGGACAGGATATATAGTCATCCTAAGAATCACAGGTGTCTCAGAAGAACATAACAGGACAAAAAATGTGAACACCACAATTCTAGAAATAATAGAAGAAAACTGCCCAGAATTTCTGACCATGCAAAATGAAATACCAATTGAAAGAATTCATAGATCACCTCCAGAAAAAAAAAAATCCTAAGGTTACAAACTCTGAGAATCATAGTGGTTAAATTTAACAAGTCAGTTCAGAAACAAAGTTCTTTAAACCACTGGGAGAAAGACCTTCAAATATAAAGGGAAGAAAATTTGAATAATATAAGACTATATATTTTCCCCTTCCCCCATCAGAAAATGTAGGAGGGAATATATTCCAAAGAACAATGGAGGTCAGCATGCAGTCCAGAGAGACCTACCATGCAAACCTGAGCTTAACCATATATGCAAAAAGATGGATGTTTAATAATGAAGAAGAGTTTGAAGGATTTTTAGGAAGAAAACCAGTATGGAAGAGATTATTTGCTTCTTGAATACTCCAAACAACAGAAACATTGGAGTAGTGATTTAAATGCAGCAACCAAGACAGCCACGGCAGCAGAGTGACAGCAGAGGGGCCAGTAAGAAACTTCTCTCTAAATGTAGACAATGAGACATAGGGAAAGGTAGAAGTCTGGTGGAGGTAACAGTGAAGAGGTGGGCATGGAGCATCATGGACGGAATCTGTCAATAGAGTGAAGTAAGCCAAGCCAAGAAGACAATATACATAATAATTAAGATAATGCAAATAACTAAAACAATGTAAAAATCAAAAGCAAATATAGCAAAATTATAAAGCTCGAGTAGAATTTTAATAAAAGGATATGAGAAGAAACCTCTTCCCCATGCCCCTCATGGAGGTGGGAGGTCTGCAGGTGTTATATATTGCACTTATCTTTAGACTTTTTCAATGTGTTGATCAGTTGTGTGATATTTTTTTCCTCTCTCTAATGAATGCTATTTATTTTATAGGATGGCTCTCTATTATATAGGAGTAAGAGACGACAGAGATAATTGGGATAACTAAGATGTAAAAACCAAAAGATATCAATAAAAACATTTGAAAAAACAGAAAGCTCAGATACAATCCTACATTATATATAGTGCCAAGGGCAAAGTTTCCTCCACCCCATGGATATACTAGGTGCTTTTAATGTTTAACAAGTGACCTAGAGAATAGGGAGAGCTTGTAGATTTAGTAATTCAGTTCAGTTCAGTGGGTCTGGCTGCATAGGCCTGACTATGTCACTCTCCTACATAAAACCTTCAGTGATAACCTGTGCTTTAGAGAATAAAATACAAATTCCTCAGTCTTGTATTTAAAATACCTTGCAAGCCATGTCTTCCCTACCTTTCCTGCCTTATTTCATATTACTATCTTTCATGTCCTTTCTTTTCTAGATAAATGGTTATGAAGCTGTTCCTCAAACTCAGCATGCTTTGTCCTACTTTTAAGCATTCATTCTCTATATCTGGAATGAAATTTCCTTTTTTACTTACATGACTCTCCAAGAATATTTTCAAATTTCTTTTATATAATATATGTTCTTCTAGCTCTAAATCTATGATTCTATAATTTTCTAACTCAGGGATTCTATGATTCTATAAATATTTGTTAGTAGACCTGGGTTTGAATCCTGTCTCTGACACAGTAAAAGGTGAGTCAGAGCTGGAAATGAGAGCAAAAGATAAAAATACTATGCTATGTAAACATGAATCAGGTTTAAAAGTCTGAATTTCAGTGGCACTGTTCTATTTAAAAGTTAGTGTCATTCTTCATTCCACCCTTGGTAATAAAACTTCTAGCTAAAACATAAGCAGCTGTCTTGATTAAAACAACCATTTTTTCAGTCTAACTCATAACTGGTGGTGAGTGTTTCAAATAAATGTCACTTTTATGTGTTTCTGCAATTATACTAAAGTGGAATTTTTCTTTCCATCCTAGCTTCAAATTTTGCAGTATTTGCTAGTGGGATCATCCCAAATAAAGTGTCTTATGATTAAAAAATAATCAGATAAAACTTCAAGTTTGGGAAACTAAACCTGAAAGATGTCCAGGAGTTTTTGTTCACTTGTGAAGTTCATTGAATATTTAAGCTTTAATCTGAAGATAATTTTTCTGGCCTCTGCCAATATTTTTCTTCCACATCTAAGAATATAAGAATCAAACCCAACTTCTATGACATTAGGACAGTAATTCAAATAAAACCATACTTTTACTGGTTTCTGATAGTCAGCAATGGCACAATAGACTAAGAGCTGGTCTTGTAGCAAAGAACACCTGGGTACAAGTTTTGTCTCTGATGGGTAGCTAGGGGTCCCAGTGGATAGAGAGCCAGGAAGACCTGAGTTCAAATCCTGCCTTAGACACTTACAAGCTGTGTGATCCTGGTCAACTCACTTAACTTCTCAGACGTCTAGGAAATTCTCTAAGACTAAGTTGTGAAGAAGGTTTTGTTGTGTTTAGTCATTTTAGTCATTTTAACTCTATTGGGATTTTCTTGGCAAAGAGACTGAAGTAGTTTGCCATTTTCTTCTTCAGCTTATTTTATAGATGAGGAAACTGAGGCAAACAAGGTTAAGTGACTTGCGAAGGGTCACACAGATAGTAAGTGTCTGAACCTGGCTTTGAACTCAGGTCTTCCTACCTCCAGATCTGGCCCTCTATCCACTGTGCCACCTAGCTGCACCATCACAGAGAAGGTACCAAGTTACATTGGTAGAGGTAATTTCCTCATCCAGGAATTCTCTCTACCAATCAAATTATAGGTCAAGTTCTTATCCTATTAGCTTCTCCCATTACATTGAAACTAAACATGTTCCTGTTGTTATTGCTTTTGTTTTGGTAACATCTCTTGCATCTTTCCCTTGCTCTCTTCCCATTGCTTTAACCATAGCATTGGTCTTCATCACCTCGTGCCTGCTACTAGTCTCTTTTTTGGTCCCTCCAGTTTCAGTTTCTTACTTCTCCAATGCAGTCTCCACACAGATACCAAACTGATATTCTGAATGTAGATCTGATCATGTTATAACCTTCCCTCCACTTCACAGTCAAAAATCTTTAATTACTTTTTATTGCCTCTAGGGCAGAATACAACACCCTCAGCCTTGCATTTAACAGCGTTCACAATTTAACTGCCAGATACTTTCCTAGTCATTTCATATTACTACCTTTTGTGCACTCATTATTTCAGTCAAACTGACTGGCTAGCTTTTCCCTATCCACAAATTCCATCTTTTGGTTACACATGGAACAGGTGTAAACCATATCCAGAATTCACCTCCTCCTAACCTTTGCCAGGTAGAACTCCTAACTTTCTTCAAGATATGATTTATGTCTCTGCTGATATCCTCAGCTATTAGTGCTTTTCTCCTCTTAAAATTTATGTATATATTTGGTTATTTACTTATCTGTATACTCTTATTTCCTAGTAGAACATGAATTCCTTGAGAGCAGAGGTTATTTTGTTTTTGTTTTCTTTTCCCCATGATCTGGAACTTTAAAAAAAGTTATTTATTTTTAGTTTTCAATAATTTAGTTTTATAAGATTTTGATTTCCAAATGTTTCCCTCCCACTCCTCTCTCATAGTTGGTACTTAACAGGGGTGGGTAGATGCTGATACAGATACAACGCCTGACCTAGAATCAGGAAGACTCACATGCCTGAGTTCAAATCTGGTTACAGACACATACTGGCTATGTGACCCTGAGCAAGTCACTTAACCCTGTTTGCTTCAGTTTCCTCATCTGTAAAATTAGCCAGAGAAGGAAATGGCAAACCACTCGAGTATTTTTGTGATGAAAATCCCAAATGCTGTCACAAAGAGTCAGACATGACTGAAACTACTGAACAACAACAACAAAGTAGGTACTTTTGTTGAATAAAATTGGCCACATTCAGATCTCAGCATAGTGGAGGGCATTTGGGTAAAGATCAATGAATACAAAACCAGAAGTGAAATTTTTTCCATGCCAGTATATTGCAGACCATTTGGACAGAAATGGGAAATAAATGAGAAGTTTGTAGAAAGATATCACAAATATAGGGACAAGACCATGATATAATAATGAGAGATTTCAATTATCCAGAATCTGCTAAAGCTCTTTCTCTGACAAAAATAGAACAGCTAATAACTTCTTGACTTGCCTTGATAGATGATAACTTCATCCTTCAAAAGATGGAAGAATCATCAGGGAAAAATTCTATACTGGATCTAATTCTAATGAAGAAGAATTGGTGTTTGGAAGAATTGCTGTTTTGGAAATGATGGTCTTTTCATCAAGAATGCTTGAAAGTCCTCTATCTCATTTAAAATCCATTCTTTCACCTGAAGGATTATACTCAGGTTTGCTGGGTAGGTGATTCTTGGTTTTAATCCTAGCTCCTTTGACCTCTGGAATATATTCCAAGCCCTTCAATCCCTTAATGTAGAAGCTACTAGATCTTGTGTTACACAGATTGAAGTTCCACAATACTTGAATTGTTTCTTCCTGACTTCTTGTAATATTTTCTCATTGACATGGGAACTCTGGAATTTCCCTATAATATTCCTAGGAGTTTTCTTTTTGGAATATTTTTCAAGAGACAATTGGTAGATTCTTTCAATTTCTATTTTTTACCTCTGGTTCTAGAATATCAAGGCAATTTTCTTTGATAATTTCTTGAAAGATGATGCCTAGGCTTTTTTTATGATCAGGGCTTTCAGGTAGTCCCACAATTTTAAAATTATCTCTCCTGGTTCTATTCCCCAGGTCAGTTATTTTTCCAGTGAGATATTTTGCATTGTCTTCTATTTTTTCATTCTTTTGGATCTTTTATAATATCTTGATTTCTCATAAATTCAGTTGCTTCCATTTATTACATTCTAATTTTGAAGGAATTATTTTCTTCAGTGAGCTTTTGCACTTCCTTTTCCATTTGGCCAATTTTGCTCTTTAAGGTATTCTTCTCCTCATTGGCTTTTTGGACCTCTTTTGCCATTTGAGTTAGTCTATTTTTAAGGTTATTATTTTCTTTAGTATTTTGGGGGGTCTCCTTTAGTATGCTGTTGATGTGTTTTTCATTATTTTTTTGCATTACTCTCATTTCTCTTCCCAATTTTTCCTCTACTTCTCTTACCTGATTTTCAAAATTCTTTTTGAGCTCCTCCATGGTCTGTGACCAATTCATATTTTTTTGAGACTTTTGATGCAGGAGTTTTGACTCTGTTGCCTTCTTCTGGTACTATGTCTTTGTAACCAAAGAGAGTTTCTATAGTCTGACTCCTTTTCCTTTGTTTGCTCATTTTGCCAACCAATTACTTGACTTTTGAGTTCTTTGCCAGGGTAGAACTCTGCTTCTATAGTGGAGAGTGCTGTGTACCAAATTTCTGGGGTTTTGTGTAGCTGTTGTCAGAGCTACTTCTAGGGACCTGCCTTAGAACCATAAGGATGACTCCTTCTCTATAGCCACCACAAGCTCTGCCATGCCAACACTCCTCCTCACCCCAGGACTGCCACTCAAGACTGCAACCCACATCCAAGCAGGCAAAACAAGAGAATCCTGTCTCAGCAACAACAAAGAGATTCCTGCAATTGCCTTCTGATCAGCCACTTGTTCCCCCTCCCACCATCTGTGAGCCTGGAGCTACAGAAGCTGCCTCTGCTGCTGCTGCTTTGGCTCACCTGGGTCCAACAGGGTTTACCCACTGACCTTTTACTTTCTCTTTGGCATTTGTGGGTTGAGAAGTCTGGAAACCACCCCAGATTCCAGAGATCCAGTCCCCTGAGGTCTGCTCTGACTGGTCTATGCAGCTGGTCTGTGCTGGCATGGCCCACATAGGACTGTGCTCCTCTCCCAGCTTGGTGTGATAGACCCTTCCTTTTATCTTACCAGGCTGTCTTCAGCTGGATATATATTTCACTCTGCATTTTGTGAATTCTGTAGCTCTAAAATTTGTTTAGAGTAATTTTTTTACTGGTATTTGGAGGTGACTGGGGGATGAGCTCAAGCAAGTTCTTGCTTTTACTCTGCCATCTTGGCTCTGCTCCCAAACATATTCCTTTAAGTTGCATCCTTTTTTGGGTTACTGTCTTTCTGAAACCATTTGTCTTCAGTTTGTCACTTTGCTTTTGACTGGATGTCTTATCTCCTATTAGGTCACCTTACCAAGTTCTAGTTAGATGAACTATCTGCTATTGGATGAGTATCTCTGATGCCATGACTAATCTGTTCCCAGGTGTTATTCCATCTCTAGAGGTTGGTTCCAGCCCTGGAATCCTCAGCTTCCAAGCTCTGAGTCCTCCATTGTTGAACTGGTTCCCTACTTGACTGTCTTATTACTGTACTACTTGATTTCTTTTTAAAATAGACCCAGGAAGTATATCTGATTCTTTTAGTCAATCACAAGATGTTTCCAGAGTGGTGGCATCTGCCTTTTTCCAATAACCTATAATCCTCTGTAATTGATTAAGAATTTATTGATACATTGTAGTGAGGTTGTAGGAAAATTCCTTTCTTCCTAGTTTACTCAGCTTATTGTTTGTTGATTGATTGATTCAGTTGAGGAGCTTGAGTCTTCTGTCATTGCATTAACTGAAGTAGTTTGGAGCTCACATCCCTTAAGCTCTCCTGTCAGTTAAACCTGTGTCTTCCCCAGGAAATCAGTTGAATCCTGTTGGTAAAGGCCTCGTTCACAAATTTTGGATAGTTCTCTGGTACCTTGGGGAGATTAAAACATTTTCCTTTTCTAGAACCTTCCCCAGTGCATTATATTTAAGAGCCTTCTAGAAATGGCCATGTGGCATAATTCACAAACAATTGGGAAATTAAGAGTTTTCTTTATTTTTAAATATGTGGTGATACAACTTAACAATCATCTAATTTTTCAAAGTTCTTATGGGTTACCATGTGTTGTGGTGCTTCTAAAGGCATTTCCTAACTCAAAGGCAAAAAAGAAAAAAAAAGGAAAAGGAAAGAAAACTTCCTATCTCAGAGGGAAAATCTTGTCCCAACCAAGGGCCAAGAAGATATGGGTTTTCCACACAGGGATTAAAGATGAGAGGTCAATCAGAAGTGACCTTTTAACACTTCAGGAGAGAAGCCAAAGTCTTTGGTCTTAGTATAATAGTACTGACAGTGCCATGAGGATGGGGAAAAGAGAGAGATAGATACTTTCTCTCTTTTACTAAGGTCCATTCCTCCCCCATGTACTTATGTATCATTGTGTAATATGGCTACCTGGGCCTCTTATCCTCTTACTAGACAATATGATCCACAGTGGTAGGAGCCATGTCTTAACTAAACTTTGTAGGTTTCCCAGTCCAGTTCAGTCCTCTGAATAGAGCAGGCATTTTTTAAATTCCTATTGAGCTGAACTAAATGATGAAAAAAATAGAGAAAAATGTAAATATGTCCAAGTGCTAGATTATGTGAAAATGTATGAATTAAATGAAAGCATTAAGATTCTGATATGTAGAGAACTGCCTCTAATGAAGTTGATTGAATTATGGTCTTGGAAAGTTGCCTGAGGCATATGACTTGAACCCATGACCTCAGTCTACAAGCCCAAAACTTGATCAATTACTCTATGCTGGCTCTTCCTATCAAATAGGTATTGTGGACAATATTATTGTAGGAATTAAGAGGATGGGGCTATTTCTCCTAGCTTAGAGGCAGGTGGAGGAAACTCAATATTGACCAGATAAGCTGATTTGTTAATGAGACTTGGTGACATTTGTCTTCTACCAACTAAGTTGAATCAAATTAGTTTCTACATAAACACTGTACTCTTAATTTATTTCTGACTTCCTAAAATCTCACCAAAGCATTATGTGCACAATTTTTAATAAGACCTTTAGCTTCCTTAAAATGAAAGGATTATAAGAGTCAGACCAACACCCTCTCTAAATGACACAGCAGCTGCAAATCATACCTGGCTGACCTTTCACTTGATGTCCTGGACACTTTATAACTGCTAGTTTGGTTCAGTTGTGTGCAGCAATATTCCTCCCACACAAAATTCTGAAAGCAGAGAATAATGAAGGATTTTTTTTTTGTACTCAAGAGACATAACCAACCCTCTATCATTGTAATGGGAAACTTGCATGTGGAAGGCAGTCTACAGGAACACAATGTTGCTCAAATCACATTGGGGATGTGCTAAAAAACATTAACAAGAAAACTGGTCATCTCATGGAGAATTCATATTCTAGAATAATACATAGAAAACTAGTGTTTTCATTGGCAAATTAATTGACTTTCAAAACCTGCTTGTCCTATATTCATGTCACTGTTAATAGTCTCAAAATGGTTGTGCCAAGATAAGTCATTGCTCAGTCAACTTGAGTGTACCTTGAAAGTGAAGTTGAAAAGATAGATGATTTGGAAACTAATTTGGTAGGGAGAGAATAGCTTAGAATAGCTTGCATTGCTTTAAGAGAGCTAGAAACAGCTAATTCTTAATTCCCAATGTGAAAAGTAAACTGACTTTTAGGATAGTTCTTTTGCTATAGATTAATAAAAGTAAAGAATGATAGAAGCAAAATTAGATTTTTAGAAAATATGATTTTATTTTAAAGACTAAAAATGGACCTGAGTCCTCCTTTAAGTTGCTAGGTATATAAATATGAATTAAGTCGAGTTATTATAGCAATGAACAAAGCACTTTGATGGGTGGAGAAAATGAAACAAAATGAATATGTTCTGTGTGAAATCTTTCCTGGAGGTTTTTGCTTTGTTTTGTTTTTTTGTTTTATCCTGTTTTTTAGAAAAGTTCAATTATATTTGCTTAGAATGTCTTAGGTAAAGTGACTTCGTTGACCTTTAAAGAGACCATTCAATCTCACACTCAGCAAACTGGCAAAGATGACAAATGATGGAAATAGTCAATATTGGAGGGGTTGCTGGAAAACAGGCACACTAATACACTGTTGACAGAGCTGGGAAATAATCCAACCCTTCTGGAAAGCAAATTAGTTGAGCTTAAAAAAAGAACCAAAATGTCATTACCCTTTGACCCAGAGATCCCATTGATGGATATATGCTCCAAGGAGGTTTTATAGAAAGAAAAGTTCCATATATACCAAATATTCATAGCAGCATTTTTTGTGGTAGCAAAGAACTGGAGACAAAGTAGATGACCAGTATGGAAAAATAACTAATAAATGTAATAAAAATAAATGTAATATAATATCACTGCAGTATAAGACATACAAAAGCTATATAATATGGTGGAGAGGGATCCAGTCTTAGATCAGTTTCAAGTCCCTTCCCTGATACATAGTGGCAATGTGACACTGGACAAGTCACTTAACCCCCCCATTCTTTAGGAAAATCTATAAGAGTACAAATTGTCTAGAAGTTGCCTACCTGTATTGCTAAAGGGAGTTTCCTCACTCCATGTCCAGTCTGTTTCTATGTCCCTATAAGGAATGTTCAATATGAACAATTTATTTTTTAAAAAAAATTTTAATGCTTTATTGACTTCTGATTTACATCATTCGTTTCTGCCAGATTTTGAGTTACAAATTTTCTCCCCATTTTTCCCCTACCCACCGCCCCAAAATAGCAGTCCCACAGGATATCCCCTCCTCCAAACTGCTCTATCCCATATTTTCTCCCATACCCCTTTCGACTTTTCCAGTGGATCTCTATAACTCAGTGCCTGTATATCTTATTTCCCAATTACATGTAAGGTGGTATTAATAATAGTGTATATATACACACACACACATATATATATATATATACACACATATATTTGAATATTTTATTTTAAAACTTTTAATTCCAGATTCATTCCCTTCCTTCCTTGTCACCCACCCTTATTGGAAAGATAAGCAGTTCAGTATAGGTTGTACATGTGTGGCTAATGCAAAACAATAACATAGTAGATATATTGTAAAAGACTGACAATATTTCCCTCCCTCCTATCCCACCTCCCACTTGTTCTATTCTCTACTTTGATCCCATCCCTTTTCAAAAGTGGGTGCTTCCAACTTCCTTCCCCCCCAGCCTGCCCTCCCTTCCATCATCCTCCCTCCCATACCCTTCCCCCCCCATTCTCCTGGAGGGTGAGATAGCCTATTTAGCATGTATTTCACTCCCTCCTCAAGCCACATTCAATGGGAATAAGGTTGACCCATTCCCTTTTGCCTTCCTATTCTTCCCCTCCATTGTAACCATTTTCCCTTGCCTCTTCTGTACGAGATAGTTTACCCCAATCTGTCTCTCCCCATCTCCTCTCATTATATTCCTCTCACCCCTTAATTTCACCTTTTAAGTATCATCCCTTCCTGTTAAATTGGTCCTCTTCCTTCTATCTATGTATACCTGTAAACATATATACACACATTCACATATGTATTCATATGCCCATATACCCTCATATATATATATATATATTTCTAATCCCTTCAACTACTGAGAAAAGTTTCATAAGTTATAATTATTGTTTTTTCCATGTAGGAATGTTAATAGTTCAACTTTGATAAGTTCCTTATGATTTCTTTTCCCTGTTTACCTTCTCATGCTTCTCTTGCTTCTTGTATCTGAATGTCAAATTTTCTATTCAACTCTGTTTTTTTCAGCAAGAATGCTTGAAAGTCCTCTATTCCACTGAATGACCATATGTTTCCCTGAAACATGATACTCAGTTTTGTTGCGTAGGTGACTCTTGGTTTTAATCCCAGCTCCTTTGCCCTCTGGAATATCATATTCCAAGCCCTTCGATCCCTCAGTGTAGAAGCTGCCAGATCCTGGGTTATCCTCATTGTGTTTCCACAATATTCAAATTGTTTCTTCCTGGCTGCTTGTAATATTCTCTCCTTAATCTGGGAATTCTGTAACCTGGCTATAATATTCCTAGGAGTTTTCTTTTTAGGATCTTTTTCAGGAGGTGATCGGTGGATTATTTCAACCTCTGTTTTGCCCTCTGGTACTAAAACATCAGGGGAGTTTTCTTTGAGAACTTCCTGGAGAATGATTTCTAGGTTCTTACTTTGGTAATGGCTTTCAGGTAGTCCAATAATTTTTAAATTCTCTCTCCTGGATCTATTTTCCAGGTCAGTGGTTTTTCCCATGATATATTTCGCATTGCCTTATATTCTTTCATTTGTTTGGATCTGTTTAGCAGCATCTTGATTTCTCATAAAGTCATTAGCTTCCATTTACTCCAATCTAATTCTGAAGCAATGATTCTCCTCATTGAGCTTTTGAGATTCTTTTTCCATCTGGCAAATTCGGCTTTTTAAGGCATTCTTCTCCTCATTGCTTTTTTGAGCCTCTTTTGCCATTTGAGTCAGTCTGTTTTTTAAGCTATTATTTTCCTCAGTCAGGCTGTTGATTCTCATTTCATAATTTTCTTGCATTGTTCTCATTTCTCTTCCCAATTTTTCCTCCAGTTCTCTTATCTGCTTCGTAAGGTGCTCTATGGCCTGTAGCCAGCTCATATTTTTCTTTGAAGCTTTTGGTGCAGGAGTTCTGAATTCACTGTTTTCCTCCTGTTCCATGCTTTGCTCCTTTTTGTCCCCAAAATAGGAGTGTAATGTTGGAATCTTCTGTCTGCTTTGTTTCCTTTGCCTGTTCATTTTGCCTCTCAATTACTTGACTTTTGGGCTTTTTGCCACAGTAGCACTCTGCCACCAGAAAGGGGAGCTTTCGTCCCAAACGCTGGGGTTTTCTCAGCTGCTGGAGGTATTAGATGGGTGTCCTCTCTGAGGTCTCCACATGTTCTGGCAAGCTGGACACACACCCCAGGACCTCCACCCTAGACTGCAATCCAGATCCAAGCAGGTTAAAGCAAGAGTGATTCCCCTTCAGACTGGTGCTTGGTTCCCCTACACTCTGCAGGCCAGGAGCTGAAGCTGCCACGTGGCACTGGCTGGCTGTGCCAGCGTCTCAGCGGCTTCTCGCCCTGGGGGGCAAAAGCCACACACTCCCACTTACTGGTCCCAAAGTCCAGACTGCACTGGCCTCTCACTTTGTCCTTTGCATCTATGTGTTGATAAATCTGGAAACTGCCACTGCTGCTGCTGATCTGGAGTCCCTCTGGGTGGTGGCTTGAACCGTGGGGCTAAAACCTTGGTGTGGGGCTGGACTTGGCTCCCAGAGCACTGTGCTGTATTCCTGCTAGCCTGCTGGGCTGTCCTCAGCAGGAGGTTAGCTTTTCTGTGTCATTTTATGGGTTCTGCAGCTCCAAAGTTTGTTTAGAGTCCCCTTTTTACATGGATTGGGGAAGGTGGAAGCCAGAGCTGGGTGGGAAGGTCATGCTTCTACTCTGCCATCTTGGCTCCGCTCCTCAATATGAAGGATTTAAAGAAGCAAGAGAAGACTTGTATTAATTGATGCAGAGTGGAATTAGCAGAACCAGGAAAACAGTATATGCCAACAATATGGTAGTTGCAACAATGTAAATGGAAAAACCAAATGGAATACTGTATTATCATGATACTATTTTCTATTGGCTGTCTTCCTACTTGACTAACTTCCTTTGCTGGCTCTTTATCTATACCATATTCCTTAAATATTGATACTCCCTAAAGCTCTGCTATTGGTGACCCATCAGTTTTCATGGATATCATCTCTCTGAAGATAACTCACAGAGATATATCATTAGTCTCATTTTTCCCCTCTGAAATTCAGTTTTGAATCACCTATTGCCTATTCGACATTTCAACCTGTATATCCTAGATATCTCAAATTTCACACGTCTAAAACATAATTCATTTCTCCTCCCAGACATACTCCTCTTTTAAACTTCCCTATTTCTATTGAAGGTAGCACAATTCTTCTAGTCTCTCAAGTTCGTAACTTGGGCATTATTTTGAACTCCTTTCTATCACCGCACATATCAAAGCAAATGCCAAATCTTTTCTATCTCCATAACCTCTCTCACATTCAGCCTTTTCTCCTACAGGCACTGCCTTAGTTCTAGTCCTCATTACTTCTCTCCTAGAACATTGTTATAGCTTTCTAATTAGTTTCCTTGTGTTAACTATTTCTCCATTTCAATCTATCCTCCACAGTGCTGCCAAGAGGATTTCCCTTAAGCACAAATCTGACCATGTTTATTAAGCATCTACTAAGTGCAAGGCACTATGTTAGTCACTGAAAATTCAGGAACAGAAAGAAAATCAGTTCACTGATTTGAAACTACTCACTGCCAGAAAAGTCTAATCTCTCTAACACTAATTCTATTCTGTTGATATTTTTGTCTGCAAATCGTTGTATGGCATGATCTCAGAAGAATTAAAATTACATATGACCCAAAGGGCAATGGAAGGACACTTGAAAGATACAACTAGAGTTTGGCATCTTACCAATGATAACATAACTTAAAAGACATGAACCAAGAACGAATGAATACAAAAGGAGTTGCAGTCATATAGTAAGAATGAAACAGTAGATGGACAGGTTGAGTGTTATGTCATCACCCATGAGATACAGAACTGGAGTGCTGGGTAGGTTCTGAAGAATTTATGGAGAGATATCAGGGTCCTTTAAAACCTTATTTTTTAAAATAGTATTTTGCTTTTTTTTCAAATTACATGTAAAGACAATTTAAAAAATTCATTTAAAAAACTTTTAGTTCCAAATTATCTCCCTCACCACTCTGTCCCTAAGATGATTAGCAAATTAATATAGTTTATATATGTGCAATCATGTAAAGCATATTAGTCATGTTGTGAAAGAAGAAACAGGCCAAAAGAAAAGAAACATGAAAAAATAAAGAAAATGAAAATAGTATGCTTTAATCTGCATTCAGACTCCATTAGTTCTTTCTCCAGGTGTGGATAGCATTTCCCATCATGAGTCCTTTGGAATCATCTTGGGAGTAGTGTCCCCCTCCCCAGTAGAATGCAAGCTCCTTCAGAGTAGGGTCTGCTTTTATTTTTGCCTTTGTAGCATTTGTATTGCTGAGAAGACCTAAGTCTTTCATAACTGATCATCACACAATGTTGTTGATACTGTGTGAAATGTTCTCCTTGTTCTGCTCACTTTAGTTTGCATCAGTTCATGTGAGCCTTTCCAGGTTTTTCTGAAATCCACTTGCCTGTGATTTCTTATAGCATGACAGTATTCCATTATGTTTATAAAGCACAACTTGTTCAGCCACTCCTCAATTGATGGACATCCCCTCAATTTCCAAATCTTTGCCACCACAAAAAGAGTTGCTATAAACATGTTTTGTACATGTAGGTCCTTTCCCCCTTTTTGTGATCTCTTTAGGATATAGACAAGACCATTTTAAATACTCTAGATTGTTAGCAATTCCTTCTACTTAAAAAAAAAAACAAATAACAAATCTGTTGTATTTATTTTGTATAGATTTACTTATCTGTGTACATTTCCTTATCTATGTACTTGTGTCCGCCTCCCCAGTAGAATGTAAGCTCCTTCAGAGCTTCTTGACATAGCATTTATAGATAGCTCAGTACCTAAATGATAGTAGATTCTTAATAAATGTTTATTTAATTGAATAAGAACTGTATAAAATTAGAAGGAATGGAGGAAGTGCAAATACAGATGGGATTACAAATTCAGCCATGTATTTAAGTAAGAAAATGATGTGCTACTCTGTATTAAAATGGGAAGTTCTGAGGGGGTAAACGCCATGACTAATGTGTATTGCCATTTGTATTGAGCCTAATACATCAAAAAAGTTTTATTAATATCTTTTTTAATTTATAGCACAGTCACTGCCCAACCTCTCCAAGGAATCTTCCCTTATAATAGAGAAAGATAATTAAGGAAAATCATCTAATGCGATGATAGAACCTCAGAACATATGCTTTATTCTATAACCTTGTCCACAACCTGTTTGCTGAAAGGAAGCGTGGTTCATCCCTGACCTTTTGGATTCAAGATTCATTATTATACTTAATCTGATTCTGATGTTTTGTTTTTTCATTTACATGATTGTAACTATGTATATTGTCCTTCTGATTTTGCTTTCTTTGCCATACATCTGATCACATGCTTTACGTGTTTTTACAGATGCTTTATGTGTTTTTATGATTTTATCATATTTGTTGTGTTATGTTTGCATACCACAATTTGTTCAGTCATTCTCTAATTGATAGGCACCCACTTTGTTTCCAGGGGTTTTCTACTACAAAAACTGCTGCCACGAATATTTTGTTATATAGTGAGCTTTTTTTCTGTTGTGATCAATATGTTTCAAACAAAAAGTATTTCAGTAATGATGCACTAAGATAAACAAGCTTTATAACTTACTTGATGCTGATGTACTGATTGATTTCAAGTTAGAGGCATCTGTCAAAAAGCATACACACAGCTCAAGTAACTATGAAAACAACATTTTGGAACAGAATTCCATTTTGTTATCTTGGCTTCTGTGTATCTCAGCATGTATTTATTTATTTGCATGCATATGTACATATATACACATATGTAATATATATGTACATGCATATATGATTCTCATTTTTCCATCTTGTGCCCATACTAGTAGTTTGGTTGCCTAGAAGAATGGCTGCTATTACTCTGAGGGATTTAAGGATAATCCTGTAGGTATCTATTCTTATTATAGCTCTTGAGTACCCCAATGATGTGTTTTCCATGAAAAAATAACCAGATGACTCAATTTAAAAATTATTTATTTTTTGCCATTGCTTGCATTTTCCCCTATATTCCTTACCCCCTACTAAAAGGCAATTGATGAACCCTTACCAACCGCATTAGCTCAAAAGGCAAGGCATGAATAATACTTTAAAAGATATTCCATTCCCAGATCTGAGTTGTACTCTCCTCCAAATACATATAGCGTCTATAGAAAGAGTAAGTGCAAACTTAAGGTGTTATGATAGGGAGACAGGGGGAAATAAATGTGGCCAAGGAAACTCACAATTCTAACTTCACAAAGTCCACTGAAGGATGCTGCTTCTGTGTTGGATGGGTTGCTCTGTTCTCAAGCTGGGCTGCTCTTTGGTCCGATTGCTCTGCTCCCCAGCTAGACTGCTCCACTCCTCTTGTGGGCTGGGCCTCTTCCTTGCTGGGGTAGTCCTGTGCTCTTTTACAAAGTTCAGAGACCATTAGCCTAGGATTTGCAAAAGCTTCTCCTTGATTGGGACTTGACTCCTTAACTGCTCTCTTGACTGGAGCATGAGGGATTTTTGCATTCTAGACAACAGGTAACTACATAGAGAAGCATAATCTCTTTTTTACTGAACTCTAAGGTTTATAAGATGACCAGTCTTCCTGGTTTAGGTCTGGGTCCCATCAGTCAGAGATCTCATTCTAACTTTTGGTGACCAACCATTACATTGACTAAATTGTTATCTTTGTTAACTAGACCATAACCAGGCAACGGACATTTGTGCAATAGTCATAAACAGCTTTGGGGTTTAGCCAGTTTCTAATGCTACAATTTTGTGGGTCACATGCAAATGAGCAGCTGAGAAACAAGGCACTGAGGTAGTATACCCAGGACAAGGGCATTATCTGAGGGCTCTTTTCTTAGTGTTTTTTTTTCATAATATGGTACTTTGCAAACCTTAAAGTGCTTTTATAAATGCTATTAATATTATTTTTCATGTATGAATCTAATGTTTCTCTTATTCTTTGCCTCTTCCAATCAGCAAAATAGCTAAAGCCTGAAAGGATCACACCCTTACAGAGGTATACATATATTCATGTATGCATTTATTTATTTATTTGGCAGTTTGCTATTTAGCTTGGAAGTAAGAAGTGTCTGTGCAGAAGTCTTAGAGCTAATTTCCTCATTCCCTGCCACACAGTCAGTAAGAATATTCTTCTACTTCTATTTTATGAGATTCTGGAACCATAAACATCTCCACAGGTTCCAGTGTTTCATTCTAGGGCAATTAGCAGCTTGTAGCAAGAGAGAGTCTAAGCAGTGAATATACTGACAAATTTGATTACATAGAGACAATATGTTTCCTGGGGGTTGTTTTTGGCACCACTAAATGCAGTGCAATCTCAAAAGCATTGATTCATTTAGCAGACAGAGGTTCACATTGTGGACAAAACTGAACAGTTGCATTTCTTTTCTGTCTTACTCAGCATTTACATAAATTCCTTTTCTCATCATTCCCAGGAGGTTTGTGCTGTTTTTGTTTAAAATTTGGATTTTTAGGGATGGCTAGGTGGCGCAGTGAGTAAAAGCGCTGGCCCCAGAGTCAGGAGGACCTGGGATCGATTCTGGCCTCAGATACTTAACACCCACACAAAAAAAAGCTGGCCATAAAACCTTGGGCAAGTTACTTAACCCCAATTGCTTTAAAAAATAAAATAAAATAAAATAAAATTTGGATTTTAAATTATTCATGACCTGAGAAATGTATCAAGATGAGGAACAGATGGGGAAACTGAGGTTTAGAAAGGTTTAAGTGGTACTTAAAGAGAAGTCTAGTACCTATCCAACTGGGGATGGCTCCTTGTCTTGTTCATGCCATGGGCTATTGATTTTATAGTCCATTCCAGTGACTCCCTGGGTGGAGGAAGAGAGGTATTAGTACTAAATCTCTCCTGGGCCTTCCCCTTTCCTTTTCCCCTCTATATCTGTGACCCTGGGTTTCTGCCCTTAGATCTGGGCCACACAGGAAAGAGAAGTTGAAATGATCAGCAGGGGCCATTTTCTAGATATATAGGAAAAAATAGATTTGTTTTCTTTGCTTAAAACATTTTTGTCGTTCAGTCATGTCCAACTCTTTGTGAGCCCATTTGGGATTTTCTTGGCAAAAATGACAAATTGGTTTTCTATTTCCTTATTCAGCTCATTTTGTAGATAAGGAAACTGAGGCAAACAGTATTAAGTAACCTGCTTAGGTTTCCACAGCTAGCAAATGTCTGAGGCTGGATTTGAACTCAGGAAGATGAGTCTTCCTGATCTTAGGTCTGGCACTTTATCAGCTGTACCACCTAGCTATCCCCTGGTGACAGTATGTGGTCATAAATGGTAGATCCTAATTCCTAATACATATACCAGTCATATTTGTCATGATAAACTTTTGTAAGGTAAATGTAAATTCCACAGAATTTCAGAGAGGGAAGAGATCACTGAGAGAGATCTCTCCTACATTTTCTATAAGGTACTTCATAAGTGACCATGCAGTCTTTACTTGAAGAACTCTAAGCAGGGATCACATCATTTTAGGCAGCCCATTCCACTTTTGATCTTTCTTTTTTTTGAGGTAATTAGGATTAAGTGACTTGTCCAGAGTCACATGGCTGGTAAGTATCTAAGGCTGGATTTGAACTCAGGCCCTCTTGACTCTCGAGCTGTTGCTTTATCTACTGAACCAACCAGTTGCCCCCATCCCCCTTTTGGATAGCTCCAATTGTTAGGAAGTTGGTTTTTTTTTTGGACATCAAGTGTAAATTTTCCTCTTTGCCATTTCTACCCATTAGTTCCACCCTGTTCTGCTCTCTGGGTCCTATTTTAACAAGTCTCATCCATTTTCCATATGACAGACCTTCAAATACTTGAATATAGCAGTCATATCTTTTGAGTCTTCTCTTTTGAAGTCTCCAGTTTCTTCAACCATACAGCATGTGGAATGAACTTGAGACTTTTCACCATTTTGGTTGCCTATGGCTAGATGCTCTCCTGTTTATGTAGGTTTTTCTTACAATATGACGCCTAGAACTGAACATCATCTATTCCAGATGTAGTCTGACAAGGACAGACTCTTTCCTTCTATTCTTGTTCTTCTTAATGCAGTCCAAACAGTGTTAAAAGGCAGCATGATGTAGGAATAAAAAAACTGGACTGGGAGAAAGAAGACTTAGGCTTTCAGCCCCAGATCTGCCACTAACTTGCTGCCTAGATGCCTTCCCTGTGTTGGGTTTAGTTTTTGTATCCATGACAGGAGTGAACTGAAGAAGATGATCCCTAAAGTCTCTTCCAGCACCATGATTTTATGTCATTCCCCAGTGTAAAACTGTGGCAGGTTGGAATCCACAGACCCATGAACTAGTCCTGCTTAAGATCCTGGCACACTTACTAGAAAAGCAGAGCAGAGTAGTTAACACAAAAGCACACAACAGAAACAAGTCCATCTGTCTAGAGCTGTAAATAGAAAACTGTTACACTGGGGACAATATTAACTAACCCTTCCACAGAAAGCTGGGTAATGGCAAATATTGATAGAAAGCTCCAGAGACAGGGTGATGCTTAGCTGGGGAATGTAGAGCCAGTTTAGAGAGAAGAAAAACCCTGGTATGACTGATGGTTAAAGGTCCCTTTTTAGGAAAAAACTTCCTTGACCAACTGTGACTCAATTTGACCCTGGTAACCAGGCAGGGTTTTTGCTGAAATAGCTGATTTCTAACAGATGGAATACAATTTCTTGGCTTCTCAATGCAGAGAAATGGTTGTTGAGAATGCTAAACTCCTCTCCTTGCCTCCCACTGCTAAATAAATTAACCTAGCGACAGCTCTCAGTTTGGCAGTATGGTCAATGGGAACAGGGAGGTGGTGGGGAACCGATATAGAACTTGAACCCACCTACTCCCCAGCTTTTCAGTTAATTACACCACAATCTGAATTAGTGCAAATGTACTGAACATGGAGGGAGAGGAAGCAGTGGGGAGGAAAATCATCATTTTGAAGTATTCTCTTTCCAGATACATCAATTCAATGTTCTTTTCCATACCTACAGCTTCATCCAGCTGGTTGTTATGTCCCAAGATACACCAGCACCTGGAGACGGGGTAATTGAGTAATTTGGCCATTTATGTCCCAAGCTTATCTGTAAAAGAAGGAGGTTGACTAGATGATGTGTAAGCTGCCTTCTAGCTTTAAATCTAGGCTCAATTATTCTACTTCCCTACTCAAGAGGCACCAATGGCTCCCTCTTGCCTTTAGAACAAAATACAAAATCTTCTATTTGTCATTTTTCATGACCTGACTTCAACCTGTTTTTCCAGACTCATTTCATACTATTCTCTCTCATGCATAACCTTTCTAGATAAATTTCCTTATTTGGTATTGTCTCCTGTCACTGTGGATTTGCACTGGACATCCTCCATACTTTAAAATGTTCTCCCTTCTCACCTCTACCTCTTGGAATCCCTAATTCCACTCAAGATTTGACTTAAGATCCAGTCATAGTAGATCAATGATTATATGTGGAGTCAAGAAGACTGGAATCTGAGCCCTGCCTCAGACACTTACTAGCTATATGACCTTTCTATGCCTCAGTTTCCTCCTCTGTAAAATTAAGAGTTATATGGTCTTTAAGGACTCTTCTAATTCCGAATCTGTGATCCTATGGTTCTATAAATCCCTCTAGTTGTTAATGATCTCTTAATTCTTAAATTATTTTGCATTTACTTATCGAATTTAATTGAATCGACTTAAGAACTAAGGTTCAAATAAGAGAGTTTAGGGAGTGGGTGTCACACAGCTGCTAATAAAGATAAGTTCCCGATTCCTTGTATTGCTCATAGTGGGAGCTGACTTTCATCTCACCTCAGAAGATGTTGGAAAGGTTTTCAAAATGGATCAAATGGCCAAAGTAATATTTGTACTTTCTGTTGTTTCCCCCGAGAAGAGCAACCAATGCAATATCGACTGGTTGTTATGTTAGCAGCGTTGTCACAGCAAGGTTAGGGCAAAGACTTTGTGTTGAAAGTGTAAGTTAGGCAGAAAAAAATTGCTGGGGGCAGCTATCTGTCTAACTTTCTGCTAAAGTAAGATCCTTTTCCTGGATCTGCTGCTTGTTGTCAAGGTATTTGGGATCCATAATAATAAATATTTCAGCAATATGTGATTTTCTAAGTGTGTGTTCTGTACCCACCAGTGAGGATTGCAATTCCTCAATGACATAGATGGTCTTCAAGAGTTACCATGACGGGAAAATTCATCATGGGGTGGCTAACCTTGTGGTCAGTATCTCTGCACTAACCTGAGCTGGTCAATAGACATAATCAATTATTGGACAATTAATGAGAGCCTTGTTGGGATAGCCTTGGTGAACCCTCCACTCCATACTGAGATAGCAGAGTAGGATTAATCTATAATGTATATTCCAGAGAGTGCCTGTGGCTTAGTAATTAGAGACTTGCCCCTGGAGTCAGGAGGGTCAGGGTTCAAGTCTTGCCTATGGCTTCTATGTATTCTATACTCTTGCACAATTTACTTATTCTTCCAGTTTTCTGGGATGTTATGTAAAACTATAAGTTTTAAAGGAGGTACCAGCATGCATTGTAGAGTTTCTTCATTGCAAGTTTTCTATATCAATGAAATCACAGGTCAGTTCAAACACTTTTAAAACAAGCAGTTTATAATTTTTAAATTAGCTTTTATTGAAGGAATACATGTACACAAGAATAAAAATCATTCACTTTCTATGGGATACCCTATAGAATTTGTTAGATTTAGTTACTATTGTCTGAACTCACCGCTATATAATGGAGGACCTTGTGATTATAGGACTTAATGCCTTATTTAAATGCTTCTACCTTCTGTTCCCTAATAGTTGTGCCTCTGCTAATGCTATTATGCTTGTTAATGTACTAGCTTCCTTTTTTTAGGTGCATGCTAAAGAGCTGTATTCAAATGGGTTCTGTTTAGGAAGTCTATGTAAACTGAACTGTCCTATCAGGGAAAAACAGTAAAAATAAGTGGGAAGTTGTTGGTATTATTTTGTGGAAGGAATATCAGGGAGAGAAAGATGAGGAATAGAAGAGGGGAGAGAGAGAGAGAGAGAGAGAGAGAGAGAGAGAGAGAGAGAGAGAGAGCTTTAAAGAAATTATGGTTAGAGTCCTGATATGTTATTAATGGGGCAGCTAGGAAGTGCAGTGGATAGGATGCCAGGCCTGGAGTTGGGTAGAACTGAGTTCAAATCCAGCCTCAGATACTTCCTAACTGAGTGACATTGGACAAGTCATTTAACCCTAGTTGCCTCAATTTCCTCATCTATAAAATGAGCTGGAGAAGGAAATGGCAAACCACTTCAGTATCTTTGCCAAGAAAACTTCAAATGGGGTCACAAAAAATCAGATATGACTAAATAATAAGAACAATGCTGTTAGTAAAATCAATTTTAAGGTTTCGCTCTCATTTTTCACAAGTATTTTCTAACTTTAAATTTTCAGTAAGAATAGGCCAGTTCACCAGACCTAGATAAGTTTTAGGGACAACTTAAAGTCAAATGCCTAACAGGAAAAGTTTGTATTTGGTATTTTGCTCATCCTGCTTCTTCCTGTCAGGGTCACTCCCATCTTCAGAAGGTCAAACCTTAGTGCTCCCTTCAATGCCTTAACTCAAAATGATGAACAATTGAGTAATTTCTGGTGTCATGTCAGGGACAGGAAGAGAGAAATATTTTGGAGAATGGGTCCTTTTCTGTACAGCTTGAAGTCGGTAACTTTAACTATGGGAAGAAGCCTTGTAGGTTGCTCTCCACTCTGTTACTAAGGGAGCCCTTCTTTTCCTCCTTCTCTGTTTCCTTTGCTGGATCTTCATCCAGGTTATGCTCACTAAAGGTGGATGTCCCACAAGGCTCTGTCCTGGACCCTCTTCTGTTCTCCCCCTTTATTTACTATTTCTTTGGGTGATCTCATGAGTTCTCATGGATTTATATATCATCTTTATATTGGTGATTCTCAGATGTACTTATCCAGTCTTATCTTCTCTCCAAACCTCCGGACTTGCATCTCCAACTACTTTTTAGTGTCTTAAACTAGCTGTCCCATAGATCTTAAATTTGACAGGTCCAGAACTGAGCTCATCTTTCCTTCATTCCTTCCTCTTTGTGGACTTTCCTCTTACTGTTGAAGGTACCACCATCAAGGTATCATCCTTGGCCCTTTACTCTCTCTCATCCCCCAATATCCGACCTGTTGCTGAGTCCTGTTGATTTTGCCTTCATAACATCCCTCTTTTGACACTGCCACCACTCTTGTATAGAACTTCATCATCTCACTTCTCTATTGTAATAACCTTTTGCTTGGTCTCCCTGCCTAAAGCCTCTCTTCACTCTGTTCTCCAATCAGCTGTCAAATTGATCTTCCGTTCCTCCCCCGCCCTCCCCTCCCTCAGCTGCAAAGAACACCAAGGCTCTCTATCACTTCCAGGAGCAAATACAAAATCTTCTGTTTGACATTCAGAGTCCTGCACAACATGGCTGTCTCCTATTTTTCATTCTTCTTACACCTAAACTCCATGGGGGTGTGGACTTACTGTGTGGTCTCCATTTACATTGACTTGTTTGCTGTTTGTCACAAATGATCAATTTCCTGACCCCAAGAGTCCTCACTGGTTGTCACCATGTCTGGAATTCTCTTCCTCTTTATCTCTGCCTCCTAGTTTTCCCTGGCTTCCTTTAAGCTCCATGTAGCAGATAGTGTGCCAGGCCTGAAGTATGGAAGACTCGAGTTCTAATCTAGCTGCAGACACTTACTAGCTGTGTAGCCCTGGGCAAGTCATTTAACTCTGTTCGCCTCAGTTTCCTCAACTGTAAAATGAGGATAATAACTGCACCTACTGTTCAGAGCTATTGTCAGGACCAAATGAGATAATGTTTGTAAAGTTCTTCGCACAGTGCCTGGCACACAGAAAGTACTATATATACATATATATGTATATATGTATATATATATATATATATATATATAAACAAGAGAAAACACAGTCTACAGTGGCATTGCATTCCCTGGAAAAGGAAGCAATGACCCTTGAATTATCATGTATGTCACGTATCTCCCCCCCAAACCCCTTTGTGTTTAGTGTCCCCCAAAAGAATGTAAGCTGCTAGAGAATAGGGATCATTTCATTTTGTCTGTATCTCTAGCAATATATATATATATATATATATATATATATATATATATTATTTATTTCCTTCCCTTCCCCATGTAAAATTCCACTTTCCACAAGGAGCCTTTTCTGATCGCCTCAATACTAGTCTCTTTCCTCTGTCGGTTATGTACAATTTATTCTGCGTACGTCTTGTTTGTACATCGCTGTTTTCACGTTGTCTTCCCTCCCTTTGACTGTGAACTCCGTGAGATGACAGACTGTCTTTTGCCTCTTTGTATCCTCAACACTTGGCACAAAAGATATACTTAATGAATGTTTATTAACTCATTGGCCATCCTTCTCCACTCTTTCATACTCACCCATTTCAGGCCTATCCCTCCTGAATCATTCACCCCTCTCCTTCCCTTCCATCATCCCCTCTGGAAACCTCATTGTATTGTTTTTTTTTTAATAATCTGCCACTTTAATTAGATCTCCTTGTCATCACAGAAACCTGGCACTTTCTTTAAAACTAAGCTTCCCTGGGCATCCTCTCTAATTCTGGGTGCAACTTCTTTGATGCCCCATGGTTCCCCAATTCCTTACTCCCAATCCCCTTAACATCCTTCTCCAACCTTTCCTCCTTTGTTTAAGCCTACTTTTGGGCCAAGAGCGGTAGTCACACTCCTTTTTCCTCACTGCCGCTTCCAGGATGTCCCACTCTTACCACCAATCAGCAACCTTTCCTTTGAGGCTCATCTAGATATATCAACCTATGCAGAACCTGGTTGCGGTTATCTATTGCCTCTCAGGTCATTCTCTCTTCTTTTTCAACTACCTGGTTCACTGTCTTTCCCTCCACACAATTCCTTACTCTTATAATTGGCAGCAACACTTTGTAGGTCAATGCCCACGTCAAATAACTTTGTTTTCTATCTAGTTCAGCAACCTTGTCAGCTCCCATGATCTCCTCCAGTGTTATCAAACTCAAATAAGAACAGGGACCACTAATTCATACAGAAGGATTCCTGCAGGCTACATATTGCCTTGGGTTGGAAATGTAATATTATCCAAGTTTTATTGTATTTTTATCTATTTTGTTAAATATTTCCCAATTACATTTAATGTTGCTCAGTCTACACTCTGGAGTATTTTGGACTACATGTAACCCATGGGCTGTATGTTTGATCTCTCTGATCTATGCCTTCATTGGTCATACTTTTAGTCTCATCATCCTCGACTATTATTGTTTTAATATTTTTTCAGTTGTGTCTGACTCTTCTTGACCCCTTTTGGGGTTTTCTTGGCAGAGATACTGGAGTGGTTTGCCATTTCCTTCTCCAGCTCATTTTACAGATGAGAAAACTGAAGCAAACAGGGTTAAGTGATTTGCCCAGGGTCACACAGCAAATAAATGTCTGAGGCCAGATTTGAACTCAGGAAGAAGAGTCTTCCTGACTTCAGGTCTGGCACTCTGTCTACAAGTACTACGTCTCCACAATCTATAACTCTGAAATTCTACCTACCATAGTGTCCTTCCATCTCTCCCTTTCATTTCTCCTAAATCTTTTTTTTTTTTGCTTTCACTACAACTTCTAGCCTATATCCCTCTTTTGGCCTTACTTGCCTCCTTTCAAAATTTAGATTTTCTAGTTAACTGGAATAATACTGTCCACTACCTATGAACCCTCTGCTTCAGTGTCCTATTTTCTGCTCATCCCTTTCTAGACAACAACCCATCTGCCTTCAATCTTAGCTCCTATTCAGTTGAATAGCACTCGAGGAAGTTAGTATCTTAATATATCATCTATGCTGACTGGATCCACTAGAAATTTACATTATCTAATCTCAACTGGGCTAAGATGAAGTCTGTTTCCTTAACTATAAATTGAGCTGGCTAGACTAGAAAATCTCTAAGGATCCTTTCAGCTATTCTATTCTATCTTATTCTATTCTAGTCACAGATTTTAGATGACAATTGCCATTGCAAATGTTGTATTAATTTTCAAAAAAGTGAAGAAGATAAATCCTCCAAAGTATAGGCCTCTCTGCCTAATTGTAATTCCTGATAAAATTTTAGATGTGACAGAGCTTAGAAAGGTCAGAAATGACCATTATAAGAATGTTCATTGTTCCTTAAGAAATCATACCAAATTAATTTCATTGCCTCAGTAAACTTCAGATCAAAACTATAGTATAGATCTTTTTAACCTTTATTTTACTAGGGCATTTGACAAAACATCTCACTCTATCTCGGCAGACAAGATGGATAACGTGGGCTGAAGAATAGTCAAATTAAGTGGGTTTTGTAACTGGGTAGATAATTGAACCCAAAGCAGAGTGATTAATGGATTGAGGACAGTCTGGGAGGAGGGCTCTAGTGGAGTGCCTTAGGGATCTGTCCTTGCCCGGTTCTTTCCATTTCTGTTATTTATTTGATAAAATAGATGGCATACTTATCAAATTTACATACAACATTTGATTCAGCAAACATTTATTAAGTTCCTACTGTGCTCAGCACTGACAGAGGTATAAAATTCAAATAAAATGTAATCCTTGCTTTAATGAAGTTGAACAAGAATGGTCAGACCTTGCCTAGTTAGCTATCCTTGGCAATATGATCTCTCTTAATTTATGTTTCATTACCTTCTAGATGTTGGAATGTCTTTGGTGATGGGTAGGTCCTCAGTGTTCTTCAGTGTCCAACAGAAGAATAGGTCTGGGGGAAAGGAACAGGAGTGGGCTATGTGTGATGACATTGAGGAGGCAACATTTTCTGGCTACCAGGGTAACTCTCAATTCAGTTCCTTAAAAAAAGGGCTGGGGAGGTGGCATGTGTGTGTACTGCCAAAATGAAGCCATCATGGAGCTAGGACTACAGAAAGTGTGATTTTTGCCTCTAAAAATGCTAACAAGAAGGAAGATAGTTTTTGTTGGGCTGTCATACATGCAAGTGGCAAGATGGTTAGAGCCAGCCCTGGAACTAGGAAGACCTAAGTTTACCAAGAAGCACAATGATTGTGACCCCAGCAAGTCCCTTAAACACAGCGCTCTTGGCAATTCTGTAATACTGTACATCACAGAATTCTATATCAATGAAAGCACAGATCTAGTCCCTTATTTGATAAGTCACTATTGTATCCTACATTTGGTCTAATGGGACTGGAAATAGTGGTAAACATATAGGAAAAATATATATGGATCTCTGAGGCAGTGAAAAGTGTATAGGGAATGGAGGCAGAATGCTTAGACTTAAATCCTGACTCTATTACCATGTGTTGACCTTAGGAAAATCCTCTAGCTCTTCCGGGACTCAGTTCCTCATCTACAAAATGAGGAGATTGGAATTGATGGTCTCTGAGGTCTTTTAGAGGTCTAACTATGTGTTCCTGTGACCTCTTCTCTCTGTTGTTGAGAAAAATTTAGAAGCTGCATCATTGTCTTGGAACCTGGCTTTCAGAGTAAGACAAATACTGATTTTTCCTTTCCTGCTGGACCACCAGCTAGAACATCTTTACTGCTTATGGAATCTCAGAATTAGAGGCCTCAGAAGCCATTTTGTCCCAGCTGTGTCTCCTCTTAGCTGTGCAATCTTAAAACAAGTCACTTCACCTCTTATGTAATCTCAGAGTTGGATGAAACAGAGGACATGTAGTTTGTTTTCAATTTTTCATCTATAAAAAAAGAATTATAATAATATATTCCAGCTACTCCCTTAGTGTAGGTTTAATAAGATTTGGGATTCCACAAGGAAAGATGATAACCTCCTATATCTGTTATTTATGTTGCCAGAGAAAAAAAGCCCAAGGGGCATATGATTTGGGGTAGGGTCCCTAGCTATAGCCCTGATGTCAAGGAGCAGAAGGAAGCCCCTGGCTACCACCAAGAATAAGGTTCCTGGTATGGCCCTTGACTCTACATTTCCTAAGATGAGGCTTGGGAGGTGGATGTGACTACTGAGACCCTTGATCACAGTTCTAGGCAACTTTCGGATGCTTTTAAGGAGAAAACTGTCATGGCAGAACACCACAAGACAAAACAGCACAAGATGGGAGTGGGCAGAGAAAAAATGAAATAAGAAGGCTTTCCTGAGGGGAGGTACTCACCATGTGAACAGGCAAGATAGACACAGGAAGGCTCCTGGGATCCTGGAAAGAGTTAGGTACCCAAAATGCATGAAATGTGGTTGGCTTTAAAAGGGTTCTTATCTGGTCAAGTATAACTGGACACTATGGGAGAGAAGAGCTTAGAACTGGGAATTTGGGGCTGATTTAAGTCAGTGAGGTGGAGGGGCTGGGAGATAAAAAAAGTCTACTGGAGTCTTTGTGATTAGTTAATATTCCATAATAGAGTAAAGGGGCATTCTATCCTCAGTGCAGGCCTAATTTTGGTGGGGTGACTCAGTGGATTGGAGCTCACCTGGGTCTTCTTTGTTTAGTGAGCAGACCGGTTATTGAATTCCTTACAGCTAGTTTATATTTATTTATTTATTAATACATACATACATATTAATACATACATACATACATCTATTATGAGGAATAAATGAAATAATAATGGCTCATTTTAATATAGAATTTCATATAGCAATTACCTTGCTAGTAGCTAGATACCACAAATATTTTACCCATTTTTCAGATGAGGAAATTGAAAAAACAGAAAGTTTAAGTGATTTGCCTGGAGTTATACTGGGCTTCTTACTCCCACTGCAGTGTTCTTTCCTAGGCTACATCAAGCTGCTGATCTGCAGAGAGATTATGTATGTGAAGGCATTTTATAATTATAAAGCACTACATGAAGAGAAGCTATTCTAGAAGCATAACTGCTGTTGGATTAGGTGAATCACCAGGTGTTTTTTGTCTGTCTCCAGCCTTTAAGATTCCAGAGTAAAATCATGCAGATGAAAGAAGCCTGATCTGGTGCTCAAGAACTCATCAGACTCTGCTCCTAATATCAAACATGTCCTCTCCCTCTCCCTCT